>NW_011888837.1:4360241-4363356 GCF_000151845.1 Pteropus vampyrus
GATGACCCAGCTATTTTTACCTTTATTAGTGTCCCATAAGCTCCTTAAATTATTATTATAGTCTTAGCTTCTTTTTTCTTGCCATTCTGATTGAGTGTCCTTGGCTTTCCCATCCTCTAGATAGGGCATTTGATTCTCTTCTTTTTTCACTTTGTTTTTTCTGTTTAATATACTTCTCATCTCGGATAATGTGTTCTTCATTTCTGACTGGTTCTCTTTCATAATTTCCATTTCCATTTTTATGTTTTTTATCTCTTTGTTGAAGTTTTCACTGAATTTATCTACACTTTCCAAAAGTTCATTGAGCCTCTTTATAACCAGTGTTTTGAACTCTGCATCTGTTAGATTACTTGACTCCATTATCTCTGGATCTCTGTTCTGTTCTCTCATGTGGTTTCTGCTTCTTTGTCTTCCCATTTTGGCTGCCTTTCCATGTCTGTTTTTATGTACTCAGTAAAGCTACTAAGTCTCCTGGTCTTCTAAGTGTGGATTTGTGACATAGGTGTCTAGTGGCACAGTCCTGAGAGGGGTTCAGCTGCAGGCCAAATTTAGCCCAAGCCTCTGCCACTCCAGGGCCACTTGTTAAAATTCAACAAACAATCCACAGATGCTGTACTTATAGTTGCCTCAAAAGGCCACACCAGAAACCGAGGCCAGCTGCCACCAGTGTGAGTCTAGGTATAGCTCAGCAAGGAGCAAGCACCTGACTTGTGGAGGATACACCTGTATATGGCTTGGGTGGGGCCACAAGTTGGGGGAGGCGGAGTTCCAGGGAATCCTCTGGGCAGAGCAACCTCTGTTATTCAGTTTGATGACATCACAGCTCTGGTGGTGCTGAGTCCGTGCACTGGGAGTGGGGAGGGCTCAACAGAGAAACAATGGATACTGCAATACTTCTGCTAGGGGAAGGTGGGGGAGATCCTTGTCACGGCTTCACTTCAACAACTCAGTGTCGGCCAAACCCACACTGGTGCTCAGAGAGAACACGTCTGTCACGGCAAAAGTCTGCTCATGGGCGTGGCCCATTTGAGAGGCATCTGTGGCTGCCCCAGCCTCCATCTCACTCAGCCGCTAGAGACATGGCAGCCCAGCGTCCTTGCCCCGTCCTACCTTCTGCCATTGTAGGGTGATTTCTTAGATTTCTCTCTAGTTGTATGGCTTGTTCATCTAGATCCCAGGTGATTTTTCCTTGCTGTTTGCTCCCTGTTTCCATCACAACTTTGATTTGGTCGCCAGAGGAATGAACAGAGCCTGTATCATCTACGCCATTTTCCCCCCGACCCATAGTTTACAATTTTAAAGGTAATGTTATATATAATATTGTATATGTTGATTATTTCATAATCCAGTATCACTTAATGCTCAATGAATTAAAAAACCTGAGATATTAATCTCTCACATATTTTCTTACTATCAAAGAAGTAATATAAGCCTACAAGAGAAATGAAAAATCCAAACAGCAAATCTAAGAAACTCAAAAAGAATTTGTTTAATGCGATAGTGTATATTTATCAAATACATCTTAGATATATGAAAGTTGAAAGAGCCCTTAAATTGATTTTTAAAAAATTCGTGAAGTGTTAAATAGTATGCAAAATAGAAAAACCTAACAAAATAAAAAATAAATCTCAAAAGGGCTGCAGAAGTCATGGAATATCTTAAACTGAATACACATTTTTGGCAAATATATCACTAAGCAACAGGTTCATGAGGCAAATTAGCTTTGTGTCAGCAGGCCTGATCTAGCGCTACTCAATCCGCAGCTTTTGCTAAACCCAGCAATTCCACCTTTGGGTATTTATCCAAAGAAAATTAAAACACTAATTTAAAAATATATATGCACTCTTATGTTCACTACAGCATTATTTACAATAACCAAGATGTGGAAGCAACCTAAGTGTCTGTTGATGGATGAATGGATAAAGAAGAGGTGGTACACGTATACAATGGAATATTACACAGCTATAAAAAAGAATGCAATCTTGCCATTTGTGACAACATGAATGGACCTAGAGGGCATTTATGCTAAGTGAAAGACAAATACCATGTGATTTCGCTTACATTTGATATCTAAAAAAACAAAACAAACAAATAAAACAAAACAAAACAGACTTATAGAAAGAGAACAAATAGATGGCTGCCAGAGGGGAGGGGGTCTGGGTGAAAAAGGTAAAGGAGAATAAGAGGTACAAACTTTCAATTATAAAATAAATAAGTCACGGGGATGTAATGTACAGCACAGGAAATATAGTCAATATCATAATAACTTTGCACAGTTACTAGACTTAGTGTGGTGATCACATCATAAGGTATATAAATATCAAATCACTATGTTGTACACCTTAAACTAATTAATATTGTATGCCAACTATACTTTAATAAAAAAAAAGTTTCAATTTACAACACACTACATTGCTCAAATTAGATTGAGTGGTTTTTATCTACTTATGAAAGTGCCACCATCTTTTTTCCAAAAACATGAATATTCTGAACTCATCAATATGGGAACATTTTGAAAAACATGCCACTGTAAATTGTATGTCAAATTAATCGGGCCCTCCACAGCCCAGCATGGCCTTTCCTGCATCTCAGAGAGTTCCCACCATTAGGCCAATTCTCGCTACCCAGTTAGGGGCCTGCATGCCCTGCCCTTCCTTTGCCCCAGGACTCTTTGCACACAGTGGACAGAGTCAGCTGATGCAATTGGGAGGGAAGCCATGGAACTATCCAACACTACGCCAGGAGCTACTGAAATGTTCTTTATGTTGTGTAGCTAAACAATACCATAGTTAAGTCACTGAAAGAAATCGGATCCACTAAATGACTACAAAAGGCCTGCTAGAGGGGCTCTATATTTCCCTAAAAACTCATATTTGTCTACAAATACCAGAGCTCATAACCTGCTCAACCCAGCTAGGAACGCTCAGCAGTTCACGATGTACACATGAGTGTCCATTCCTAAACAAACTCATTCATTTTCAGGACCCCATTCTTCGTTTCTGGATTCCCCTGATGAAGTTCTGTGGTTCCAGCTGAACTATTTGTGTCCTATAGATTTAAAGAATTTCTCCGCTTTTGTGTCCTAAAGATTTAAACCATGGCTGAGGATGTTTCA
>NW_011888837.1:4364991-4367528 GCF_000151845.1 Pteropus vampyrus
TGACACAAAGGCACAGAAGATGTACTAACAAAAGACTACCAGGTTTCTTTGGGTTATGATTAGAACCCATGTCGTTTTCTCAGGAGATGAGGATCATGCCCACAGGAACAGGCCCAGGAGACCCAGAGGGTTTACTGTTTGTTTAGGGTTTTTCTTAGTTCTTAGGTGAGTTCGTTCTTGCATGGAAGCAGTCTCCCCTCTCACTCCAAAGAATTTAGTTTCAAAACGAAAACAGCAAAAACACAAGTAGTGCATGATTGTACTTATGTGAGGGATCCATGGCAGGCAAATTCATAGAAACAAAGTAGAACTGTGGTGTCTGGGGGCTGGGGAAGGGGAAACGGGGAGCTAGTGAGTGTAGAGTTTCAGATGTACAAGATGAAAATGTTCTGGAGCTCTGCTTCACAACACTGCGAATATACATAACACGACTAGAAGGTACACTTAAAAAAGGTCAAGACGGTACATTTTATATCATGTTTTTTTATCACGATAAAAAATGGTTAAAATTGCAAAACAAACAAACAGAACACTCAGATCCTAGTTCAACTTCTATCGTCCCTGAGCAGGACAGACCTGCTCTATCCAGTATACAGTTTCTTTAGGCATGAAAAACACATACAAAAATACTTTTTAAAATGAAGACTCAAGCGAATTTTAAAAGTTCTTTTATATAGCAACAGAGCTCATCTTTACAGTTTCAGATGTTGATGTATGCAAACTAAGACAACCCACTAAGACTAACAAAACAGCAAACGGCATTACTGATGTGCTGGCACTAGTCTAAGCACTTCAGAAATACTGACTCGCTGACTCATTTACTCCTCATAACAATCCTGAGGTGAAGGTCCTGATTTTATCTTCACTTTACAGATAGGAAACCCAGGCATAGAGGACTAATGAGTGGAGGAGGCGGCATTCAAAACAAGCGATTCGCTCCAGAGCCAGACTCTGAGCACTTGGGGCAGGGACCAGGAGTTTTACCTTGAATTCCAACCCTTAGAGTCCTACTGACTCATGCATACTAAGCAAATCAGTCAGCAACCATTTATTGAGCAATCGATTATGACAGAGTTGTGAGGAATTTTTCTCACTTAGCAGTTCTGAAGAAGAAAGATTTTGCTGACTGCTTCTAATATTATTAAAAAAAAAAAACTTGGTAAGGAGATATTTTATAGGAAAGATGATCATGGGTGGAGGAGGGGAGGGACGGTTGTCACAGTGGGAGAAGCACCAACAGCAACAACAGGGAAAATGCTCTGACCATAAGGTCCCCAAACGCCTCCCTCTACTAATCTCTTAAAAAAAATGATTACAGCAATTCTCCTAACTCCCCAGCATTTGGAACGGGTGGTCGCTGCCAAAGACTAACTCACGCTGCCACGGGTTATCTCTTGTACCCAGAAAAGGTAGGGAAAGGAGTGAATAAGAGACTAAAAGGCTTGTCTGCAAACCATCAATGAATTTTAGGGACTAGTCTAAAACTAGTAGGAGAGGGGAATAGGGGAAAGTGCTAGAAGTCACCAAAGATAGTCAAAGGGTGACCTTAAAAGAGTTTGGGGTGAGAAGTAACTCTTTGGGCTCAATAACCACATTCTGCCAACTTAGAAAGCAGCAGCTGCATTTTTAAACATACAGGCTGACGCACAACTCCAGGCCACGAAGGTATTCTCAGACAGATGTAATCACACTTGTGCCCTCCAAGCAGCACCCAGAGGATGCTCGTGGGAAAAGACAAGGGATTCAGTCCACAGTGGGGTCACTCCATATTTCCAGTATGGCAAAGAGGCGGTCGGGACTCACCTGTAGGTGTATGGCCCCACTTCTTCTAATCGCGGGATCTCTCCTCTGAGGATCTCCGCTGGATTGGTGACATTGAAGAAATAGAACTGGGAATACACTGGCAGGGGTGGCTTCTTCCAGGAGTCAAAGGTCTCAGAACCATTCCTTAGCACAATATTCTAGGGGAGAAAACCAAAGGAGATTTACAAAGTGTAAGGCAGGTGGCTTTGAACACAGAGGCCGAGAGAAGAACACTCTCTACTCTGACCTTCTAATTCACTTGTTTCACAGGCATTCAACGGTAGTCCCTTGAAAGCAGGGCTGTGCCTTATGCCATGAAGCCCACAGCTCTATTAAACCATAAAAGATCTTCAAAAGTATTTGTGGTAAAGGAAGGATGCTAGAGCCATAGCTCATGGGTGGAAACATAGTGTGACTAAGGCCATAGATCTTTTTTTAACAGCCACAACAGTTTATTTACAATTGAATTCTTCATAAGATACTTAAAAGACAACCAATTTTACACATCGGAAATGGCAACAAAAGTATGAATTACAACCCAGACAACAATATGAAATGGGCATAAAACAAGGCTGAAGTGGAGAGACAAGCAATTTCCCTTTTTCATTAATTCACACTAGCTTAAACTTTGTTAAAGAAAGTACACAAAAGGTCCTACGGCTTTGTCACAAAGATTCCACTGATCACATAGCTGCTGTGGAAGTCAGGCTACTCTGACTTGCATGCATTCCCAG
>NW_011888837.1:4367578-4384856 GCF_000151845.1 Pteropus vampyrus
TCACTTGTTTCACAGGCATTCAACGGTAGTCCCTTGAAAGCAGGGCTGTGCCTTATGCCATGAAGCCCACAGCTCTATTAAACCATAAAAGATCTTCAAAAGTATTTGTGGTAAAGGAAGGATGCTAGAGCCATAGCTCATGGGTGGAAACATAGTGTGACTAAGGCCATAGATCTTTTTTTAACAGCCACAACAGTTTATTTACAATTGAATTCTTCATAAGATACTTAAAAGACAACCAATTTTACACATCGGAAATGGCAACAAAAGTATGAATTACAACCCAGACAACAATATGAAATGGGCATAAAACAAGGCTGAAGTGGAGAGACAAGCAATTTCCCTTTTTCATTAATTCACACTAGCTTAAACTTTGTTAAAGAAAGTACACAAAAGGTCCTACGGCTTTGTCACAAAGATTCCACTGATCACATAGCTGCTGTGGAAGTCAGGCTACTCTGACTTGCATGCATTCCCAGTTTGCCCACAAGAGAGAAGACAGGGGGGCAGACCTGAGAAGGCTCGCTTTGGGCCTTCCCTTTGAGGTCGATCCCCAACAAACCCATAACACAAAGATGCTTACCCCTATTTTACAGATGAGGAAGCCGAGCCTCACTGGAGGTTAAGTGCTTGGGGTATTCTTTGTCTACAATCCTTCCTTTGTTTTCTACCCTGACCAAGTGTTATAAGCTGAATTGCGTGCCCCCGAAATTCATATATAGAAGTCTCCTAACTCCTAGTACCTCAAAATATGACTGTATTTGAAAACAGAGTTTTTAAAAAGAAATGTAAGATTAAATGAGGTCATTAGGGTGGACTGTAATCTAATATGACTAATCTCCTTATAAGAAAAGATTAGGATTCAAATACATACAAAGGAAAGAGCATGGGAAAACACAGGAAGAAGACAAACATCTACAGGCCAAGGAGAGAGGCCTCAGAAAAAATCAACCTTGGTGACATGTTGACCTCAGACTTCTAGCACCCAGAACTATGACGCAATAAATTTCTGTTGCTCAAGTCACCCACTCTGTGGTATTTGTGAAGGCAGCCTGAGCAAACCAAGCTAATACAGAATGGCGCCCCATGAGAGGAGTATTCTTCCCACCCTACTGACTTCAGGCTTGGCCAAGTGACTTGATTTGATCAACGATGTGGGTGGAATAGTAATGACCCATTATTAAGCTAAGGTCTCAAGAGGCATGGCAAGTTTCTGCTAGCCACCCTCTGCCAAGAGAAGAGCATACTGCAGGTCCCTGTTGCTCCTTCAGCCAAGGCCCTAGAATGGTGATATGTATACCAGACATGAAGCCTAAACTTCAGCCTAGATCAGCTGAGGCAGCCAAGCTCAAACTGCAGCCAGCCTGCACACTAGAGTTTGAAATAAATGTTACTGTTACAAGCCACTGAGATTTGGGGGTTTGTTTGTTACCTACCATTGCAGTGGAAGCCTGATTAATACCACACTCAAGTTTAACACACAGAAACCTAGTATCGAGTAGTCCTAACGGTCAACTTGTTAATTAAGAAAAACTACGTTTTTACAGTAAAAATTATTGAAGTATACAAGGAAAATAAAAGTACAGACTACAAATAAACAAATCAAAATGTGAAAAGTGATTAACTCTGCATGTTGGGAATTTGGGTCATTGTTAATTTCTACTTGATGAGATTTTGTATTTTCCAAATTTTTGAATAAAAAAATTAACATTGAGAAAAATTCTTTAAAGAAAAGCAAAAGAGGAAAATGGGATCTACTGATACAATAGATCCTGATACAATAGTAAGGCCACTAGTGACACAATAACTAGATTCCAAGAGAAGCATCCCTATGTCGCCTGTCATTCCTCATTCAGTGAGGATTTGAGTGACAATAAACAAAGGGACTGGCTTCAAACCACATGCTAAAATGTACTGTGACACAGCATACAACAGGATGTCAAATTTTAGTAGTCCAGGCCTCCAATTTAATAGAAGCAAGATTGCAAGGGAGTTTAATGATATCGCTCTATTATTAAATAGAAAATACCCAAAAATCTTTACAGGGAAAAACAAAAGTGGCTGTGAAATAAATGAATGCAGAAAACCTAAGCTTGTCAAAGTAAAGCTGGTCATCTGGAGCGCTGGGAAGAAACTGACGTCCACGAGTTGCCATGTTAGTGAACTAGGCATTACTTGTGGTTTGGCTTCAGTTCAGAACATCTCTTCATCAGATTTCTATCCAAACAGCATATTATTGAAATATTCTTGGCCTTTACTATCAGAACTGATTTACTGAGTTAAGGTCAGATCGATGAGACAGAAAAATTTAAAGACAAAACATGAACCTCCTTTCCTCTAACCTCTGGATCCAGCTCAGACTCTCTCCGGTGAAGCCCTCCCCCTTCCCACCCCCACACTGATTTACCTCCCTCTGCCCCAGTCTCAGAGCAGCCTAATCAGTCATTTTAGATAGTTTTGTTTTTTGTTTTTTTAAAGAGCTTCGTGGTCTTTTATCTTATCTCCTAAACAGGAGTTTTGGCTATCTGAGGAGAAGGAGCAAGGGAGAAAGTCAGGCCCAGCAAATGAGAGAACATCACTGTTAAGACCCTCAGGATGACCAGATACAACTCGGAGGCCCGGGAAGGGTAAGGGGCTGTGCTGAAGATCATACAGCTACTTAATGTCAGAGCTGGGTCTGGAACCCCGTGTAGCTTCCTTCCACTCTCCTGTCCTACCTTGCAACAGTTTAATAAAATGGGTATAAATATACCATGTGTTTAATCTACCTAAAACTATGTTAACTATGAGAATGATAACATGTGAATAATAATTTGTCTTTTAGAGGATTTTGAAGGCCCATATTTTTTAAGTTATCTGATTTCATTAAAATAAGGACCTCTTTTTCTTGTCCATAAATATCTACAAAAGGGCAGGGCAATAATTTTCCCTCTTCCATGAATTCCTTGAGAAGCCCCCTTCGACTGGATGGATCATGCCTTCCTTTCAACCCCGTAACACAGTATATGGGAACTTCTTAGGAAAAAAGTGGTCAGGAAAGAAAACATTTTCTAAAAATTTAAGTTAACAGTAATCAACACGAAGCAGGTGATATTAACAACGAAAAATGAAAAAAGAAAGTGCAGCTGCTTAGTATGGTAACATTAGGTTAACTTTTGGCTTCTCAAACAGAAGGTGCTGACTTAAAAGTAAAGAGCAGCTGCTGCTTTTTTTTTTTTCTTTAATCCTCCCCACAGTGTCTAGGACAATGTAGTTCCTGGAGAAATATCTGTTCAATTGACAGAATATAGTGCTAGAAAACTTACACACTAGCTTTCATCAACTTTGCTTAGATGGTGGGAGAGAAGAACTTATGAGGCTTTAAGAGAAGAGCAGAAGAAAGCCATGAATGGTCAAATGCAAAGCCACAGGGCCAGGTCTTGTAAGAGCAGCTCAATAATTAAAATTCCAAGTAGCTTTTAAAAGTGTACCCAGAGGAAGTGGCTGTTCACTGGCCATTTTAGTCACATTCAGATACGTAGAAAGCAATAGTTTCATTAGAATCACAGAAACACGTAGAACTAACACCTATCTTACGTGCATCTTATCGGTAATCCAGCACCCTCAAGAGCTAAGTGCAGCCAGTTCCTTTTGTGGGTGGAAAGAAAACTCTGTGTCCTTCCACGACCCTTTTACTAACACCTATTTAAAGCAGTGATATATACCCACAGTTTTCTTGCAAAGTATAGAACTATGCATGTAAGTCATGAAAACACTATGTATGTGCTAGCATTGTAGGAGATACCCAGCAATACAGATGTGGTTTCCGCGTTCCAGGAGCTTACCCTCTATTTAGGAGAATATTGATACATGTGTGCAATTTCACAATATAAAGTAGCATGTGAAAAATGGCCAATGAGTATACCAGATAATGATGTCAATAATGTTCTGGCAATGGATTCCATGAACTGAGATGGGCAAAGGTGGCGCTTAAAGTAAGCCAGGAAGAATGATTAAGATTTGGCAAGTAAAGAGAGGTCATGAGGGTGGGTGCTTGATAGACAGCCAAGGTTGATTTACTATCCTGTCTAGCTGGACAGAGTAAGCCCTTCCTCCCTGCCTGCTCCATGACCCTCTTTCCTGGAGCTCTCTACTTAATCAGAAAGATAGTGGCTGTGGAGAGTGAGACAATAAAAGACAGCAGTTGGGACAGCAGTAGGTGTGACTGCATGTGGGTTTTATAGCGAGTAGGGAGATTCATTTAGAGAGGTGGGCTGGGGTCACAGGAGTCTAGATTGTATCGGGTATAAATAGGGAGCCATGGCAGGTTTTTGAGCTACAAAACATTATCAAGAGCCAGATGCTATGTCTCCACTTTATCTAATCCAATCCCCTCAATAGTCTATAAGGTGAAAATCATTTTCCCAATTTCACATTTCAGTAGACCAAAGCTCAGAAAGGTTAAGAGAATGTCTGAGGTTTGCTAGTGGGGGGTGAAGCTAGCCTCCTACTCCAAGACTCACTGCAAACCTGTGCTCCTGGCAATGGTGAATTTCACCAGAAGCCCATGCTCCTGGAAAACAGTGAAGGTCCAGAAGCCCCTCCTTTTGTGTTTCAGGAAATGGCTTACTGCAAAGAAACACCCTTTCCCATAGGACTTAGATAAGATTCACAGATGTCCTCCTTTCTTATCTAAGACAAGGCCAGATACCTCCAGACTCCCATTCTTTGTCTCATAATTGATCAGCTGAACTGCCTGTTCCCACCAATCAATGGGAACGAAATGTTAATGTACAGCTTAGTGATTACTGTTAACAATACCGTATTGTATATTTGAAAGTTGCTAAGAGGATGTCACCACAGCACACACAAAAGAGTAACTGTGAAGTGACAGATATGGTAATTAGCTTGACTGTGGTAATCATTGCAGTGTATATGCACATCAAACAACATGTTGTATACTTTAAACACACTCAATTTTTATTTGTCAATCATGCATAAATAAAGCTGGGGGTGGGGAATGCTTGCTAGCCAAGCTTTGGTTAAGTTTTTCTCCTTCCCATACCTGTTCACTCCTCCTTATAAAAGAAAAACCTTTGGTTAACCCTTGAGGTTCCCACAAACCACAGTCAAGAGATTCTCCCTACTGTAAGTCCTCCTCCTCCTCTCACAATAGTCCTTTCTCCTTTCCAATAATCCTTTCAAACAGTCTCTCCTTACCTAAGTCAGATTTGTTTTTTATTGGACACTTCTTTGTGCCATGCCGCCTTCTTTGAATTGACACAGACAGGCAAGAGGTGTTTTAGAAGATTACACTGGCCCAAGTGGGAAGGAGGGCTTGGCTAGGATTATTCTAAGGGTTCCACAAGGTCTCGGAGAGTGCTTATCTCAGGCCACCCTCAAAATGCTCAATAATTGTTGACTGTGATTTTGATTATTGCCATCTTCAAGTTGGGGATGAGAGGGTTCTAGGATTTATTTGGTTTGAATTAAAAAAAGGAATCATGGCACTCTCATTAGTCTGCTCACATCCAGATAACCCAGACAATAAGAGAAAAACAAAAAACAAAGAGAAAGTCTTTAGTCATGATTCTCTCTTCTAGCCCTGCATATATAATTTAGTGTAGGTTGAAGCAACAAGGATTTAGCATAAAATTGAAAATAACCAAAGTGTTGTACAGGAAAAGAATGACTTAGTAAACTGTGGTAATTCACAGGTTGGAGAATAAAGCAACTATTAAAATTAGTAAAACCATATGGAAATAAGAAACATGCTCATGATCAATGTTAAATGGAAAAAGCAGATAATGTAAAATATGTATGTGTGGACAATGTATGTGTGGACAAGACCAACAGCTAAATTGTGAGCATGAAAACATTAGGGAAGTGAAATACAGATCATTTTAAGATTTCAGTCTAGTTAACCTCAAAATCTCTACATCTCCACGAGAAACATCTAATAGCACTTATCTCTATGGAATAAGGATCACAAGGGGTCTTCCATTCTCTCTGTTATGTTTTTCTGCATTGTTTGAAATTTTTTACAACAGAAATAAACTACTTCTGTAAGCAGAAATAAACAATTGTCCCTTATAATTTTTTTAAGTGAAAATCTACGAAAGTAACTCAGATTCTGGAAAATGTTATTAATAGACCCTACAGGGAAAGGAGAAGGAATAGATACAGAGAACCAGCTTCATCTAGGCCTTTCCTCTGTTCTTAAGAAACAAAGGCGAGGCTGATGCCTCATCAGCTGTGGTCTGTTGCCTCGCCCACAGAAGCTCCAAGAGCCCCATCCCACACACAGGGCTTCACAGTATTTCTTTTCCTATTATTGTCAGGACAGTTGCTTTAGCATTCTGTATTCCTCAATAGCTTTTCCTGACAAGCATCATGACAGTGTGTGGAGAGCTTTAGAGTAAGAAAGTATTTGCAATCTTATTTATTTGTAAAAGAAAGTTACCTCAGGATTATGAACCCCAAAAGAGCCAGTAAGTATGAACGAACGAACAGATGGTTAACTAACCTAGTTTATCTTTCTTTTTTTGTACCTAGCTCTTAGGCAACCAGAAGTCCAAAGACAAGTGAAAGAATTTCTAGAACGAGGGATGGGAAAATCCTTTCCAGAAGAGAGGGTAAAACTTGTCGTTCTTACAACAGTCTGACTTGAACCTGTCTCTCCAAGTATTTCAGGATAGAAATAAACATTTAGTAGACTCGAGTCCTTAGCTAAAAAAAAAAAAAAAAAAAGCAAATGAAAAACTATACAGTAAAAAAAATGATTTTTGACATCTTGTCAGAGTCACAGTGATAGCGGATGCTGTTACAACCTGGGGTTCTCCTCACTGTCTGCCTCCACTCCCATCACTGTCTTCTCCCTGGCTACTCACTCTTAGCTGAGTCAACGCCCACATAAATCTCAAACCACCTTTTATTACATTCAAATCTTGCCCTTAAGAGTACTGGCTTTTCTTGTACCTTTAATGTGTCTCTTTCCCTCCGCCCCACATGGCTGTACATTTGTCAAGGAACTCACTGTAAATCTCAGAGAAGACTGCATGGTGTGTGTCTGTGTGCATGCACCCACTAAGTAGGGAAAGAGCGAACAGAGGGAAGTCATAAATACAACTGCCAACATTTCTAAAACAGTTGCTTCTTTATTTTTATCTTTGTCCCCTGCCTTTCAGCTTAGGCAAAGACAACTGCCATTACTAGCATGGCCAGCTGCTCCTGACTGTGAGTCTCCAGGAGTCAGGTGCTGCCTAGGGCTTAATGTACATGATCTCTAAGCCTTACTTACACTGATCCTGCAAGGTCCCATTTTACAGATAAGGAAATAGTAGCACTGGCTTCCCCAAGCTCTCGGTGCCAATAAATCATGTCAAATCTGACCCAGTCCAAGTCTATGGGTTTGCAGCTATCATCCCACCACACCCTCTGGGTAGAGCTGCCAGATTTAGCTAATGAAAACACGGGATGCCCAAGAATGTCCCAAATATTATAAAGGCTATGTCAAAAATGCTTTAATTCTTAGGAGCAGCATGCTGAAGGATTCTGGTGCTGCGATGTCTACAACTTGTATTTAAACAATTCAAGAAAAAGTATATATCAGAGAGAGATGAAGTAAATATGGCAGGATGTTAACAACTGATAAAGTGAAGTGAATCAAAATGCTGTATGAGACTTACTCACTAAGATACTATTCGTTGTTTATCTGAAATTCAAATTTAACTAGGCATCCTGTATTTTATCTGGCAACCCAACCCCAAAAAGACCGTGAAACTGTAGAGAAACCATAACTTGGGCTCTGAGACCTTCCTGAGGAGCCACACCTTCTGTCTGAAGGAAGAGAAACTAGGGCAGCTGTGTGAAGTCATGGTGAACTCTTGTGCTGGACTGACATGTGAGGAACTAAGAAAGGAATTGCTGAGCTCTAGAGTTTAGAGGCAGTGGCTCTGCCCAGGTTATGCCAATATATTCAAAGACAGCCTGCCAGATTATTGTCCAGAAGAGGGCTTAGATTTGATCTTAAACTTCTAATTTCTGTCCCAGATCCTCAGGGCATTCAACTACGCACTCCCTGGGTCTTGCTTTGCAAAATAAGGACTAACAAGTAATAACTCTAACCTCAAGCCTGGAGAATGTCGGGCACAGGAAGTCATTCATTCCACCTAAGGCAAGGAGCCAGTTTCTCTGGTTCAGGTGGAGCCCTCTGCTCAGTCTAAACATAAAGCCGAGGCTTAGGGACCTCTGACCCTCCTCACTAAGGGTTCTGCTGTGGGGGTAACAGACACCAGACAAGCTGTGCAATCAGCAGTTCCTTAGTCGCACTTAAGTCAAAATCATTGTAAAGTCCTTAATCAGTTTTACAGTGTGAGTTTGGATAGTCTTTATTAATTCTGGATATTGTTTATTAATAAAGCAGAACATGATGAATTTTTCCAGGAATACTGTGGCACTATTACCAAAAGAAATATTGGAAAGATTATCAAGTTATGTGGTGAATCTGCAGTGTCAACAGCCAAAACAATCATTTAGACTGAAACACTTATTTTTCAACTAGTTAGTCAATATGTATATATTGAGCTATCTATATGCCCAATAGGCATAGGCAGTGTTCTCAAGAAGAAATTTAGCTAAGGACACAAAATGGACATGCATGTGACAGTTAGTGAAATATTAGCTGTAAGGCCCAGTAATTTAGTCCAAATTATTGGACTTATGCCTGAAACTATTTGGATCATTTCGGTCTTATAGATCCATCCTAAAATGCCCATTTGGACATCTCACAGGCTGCTCAAAGTCAAGGGGACCAAAAATGGACTTACGATTTTCTCCTATAATCAATCACTCAGTCCTATTGATTTTTACCTCCTCTTCTCCATTTCTATTCTTGTACCCACTGGAATACTGTGGATACTCTCCTAAATGGTCTCCTTCTCTCTGGCCTTGTCCCTTTCAATTCTATTACCTACCTCGGCCTCCAGAGCATTCTATCAAAAGCGCCTATCTGAGCAGACACTCCCCATTGCTCACAGGATAAAATCCCAGGTCCTTAATCTGCTGTACTAAGACCTGCCATGATATGGCACAGCCTATCACCTGTCAACGTCTGTCATTCCCTGGAAGGCATTTTATGCACCTGCAACACTCAACCGCTCATTGTTCCCTAGGTACAGGCTGGATTAGCTGCTTCTGAGGAGAACTGACATGCCTCGATACAGCCACAAGACACAACACATCCATGTCAACCTGGTAGAGCTCGTTTGAGAAGGTAAGAGGAGGAGGGTTGTTGAACCGGCTGTCCTGGTATAAGCCACTTCCAAATGATAAAAATAAGCACTCGGGGAATTTCGTCAGGTTTTGATGGCAATAAATAATACTTTTAAGGAAATTTTCAGGACTCAAGAGTACTACTGGTTGTTCTTCTAGTTCAACAGAGTGCTATTTAATAATTAAACACAACTTTAGTATCCATGTTGCTATCTACACAGTCTAAATTCACCCAGAGATAATGCAGACTATCTTTGAGAACCTGGCCTAATAGCATGTGGATGATTCTCACTGGACTCCAAATTAATAAAACTCATCAACTATCAAAACACCAGCTGGTTTCCCTTTGTTTTTTAAAAATTCTCCCTGAAATTAAGCAAAAACCAATCTCGACTCGTGTAGTAATTTTTACTACTTACCTTTTTATATTCTCTGTTAAGGTAAAAGATACAAGCTGCCTTTAACATTCTACCCTTATTCTCTGACCTTATTTTAACTCTGGAATGTGCAGCATTATTATTATTATTTTTAAATGTCACTACTGTTACACTTATTGGGCTTTAATGGCAACTGTAATAATTTCAGCTAACATGACCTGAAATGCTAGTTCATGTGTAAACTACTACTCCATCTATAAATTACATATAGGCCAATATGGTAGAATAGCTATTCCCCCCAAAAAAGCTCCTGCTACAAAACACCCACTAGAATACTTATTAAAAGCTTCTAAGTAATTACAAATGTGAAACCAAAGTTGAGAACTGCCAGCCTAAAGAGAGAAAAAGCAGCCACCAGATGGACCAGGTGAAAATTGGGGACATGTCTGTGTATATGGGGTGAGTGGTTAAAAAAGTGGATGAGAAAGAGGATTTTAAGATGTGAATAAATAAAAAGTGTGGCCATGAAAACAATGCGTGGGTTCCATGTGTAACTTGTAGAGCCAGTCTTGTCCTTTTACAATCGTTTTGGTTGTGATTACATCTCTCAAAGATTGAAATAAGTGATGTTTTCACTGCTTATGTCTCCATATATATATAAATATATATATAATGTTTCCCATTACTCTTGATTATTAGAGGTACAGTGTTGAAAGCAAACATCCTTAAAATGAGACTTGTAAGAGTGATAACATTACTAACAATGTCACCTTCCCTCTAGACAGGGTGTAAAGCTCTGATGCTGGAGGGGCCACGTGGGCAAGGTAAATAAGGAAAGTGGGAGTGAGCCTGTATATTTGTTGGCATGTCAAATTACAGCAGTCATATTCACTTCTACATAGAAGTATGCGCTTGTCCATTTTTTTAAGATCTGACCCCTCAGGCTACCTTTTATATTCCTTTCAGGAAAGAATGTCAGATACAAACAGATATTTCTCTACTCTAAGAAAGGCCACAGAGCAAGTATGGTGACAAAGGGTGCCTTCACTGGGCCTTAGATTCAGGAAGCCATCAGGAGCATGAAGTACAGTGGGTACAGGGAGGAGGTCCCATCTGAAGGGCAGTCTCTATTCTGCTCAGACTGCTGCCACACAGAACTGTCGTGGGGCCAGCACGGTAGAGCATCCACATGTTTTCAGGAGAAGCTGGAAATCTAGATTTTGGATGAAGTTTCCAGATTTTAAAGTTATAAACTATTAGTTTATAACTAATAGAGGCAACCACTATAGAATGGAACAAAAATGTGAAGCTAAACAATAAGAACATGCAAACGAAATTCTTCTCAAAGATCTAAGTTTTCCTCAATTCATCCTTCCATTCATCCAAGCAACACATACTGACCGTCTACTTTGTATGGCATTTCATTTGGCGGTTTGGAAAGATAATATGAAGCTAATATGGCAGGACCTCTACCTTCATAGAGCGCTTTCAGGCTAGCTTTAAGTACTAAATTATGTCACATGGGTTAAAAATCACTGGCAGGGCTGAGACTAGTGGGGAATTATTAAGTAATTCAATTATGGAGATACTAATATTATAGTCTAATTTGATTAACACACAGGAAAATATAGGAGATTCACTGAACCTGCATGACTGAGGGCCCAGCTGCTATCATTAACACTGAACACCAAAATGGAGAAACCAAAAGGACATATAAATGTATAACAATCTAACCAAAATCCTGGCGGTTTGAAAACATTAATAATATAGTGTCCAAACTGGTCTTACAGAAATATAACAGGGATATTATGTTATTTTAAAAAATTATTCTAAAAATAATATAATTAATGAAAAGAAAACTAGATCTGCAGTTCTCAAAATGTGGTCAAAGGACCTCTGGATGTCCTTAAGACCCTCTCTGGGGGTCCAGAAGGTCAAACCTATTTTCATAATACTAAGACATCATTGCCTTTTTCACTCTCTTTCCCTCATAAGTGTAGAATGGAGTTTTCTAGAGGCTACACGACCTGTAATGATGTAATTCCCTGACAGTTGATAGAATATACGCTTGTCTCTCTTGTGTTTTAAAATTTATCATTTTTAATCTCTAATATCATAAATATTGATAGCTATAACCCAGAGAAACATAAGTTCTTTGGAGTCCTCAATAATTTTTAAGAGTGTAAAGGAGCCTGAGGCCAAAAAGTTTGAATTAGATTATAAGCTCTATAGCAGTAGGGACAATGTCACATGTACTATGGTATCCATAGCTCTTAGCACTCTGTTTTGCATGTAGATGGTAGATGGTCCACACTCAGTAAATATTTGCTGAATAAACAAATGACCACCAAAGTATATTAACTGAAAGTGCTTTTAGGTAGAGAGCAACACCAAAATTTGCCTTTATTTTCCTCAATTGCTTTTGGCTAGTTACTAGTGTTGATTAAAAGTGGTCCCTTCATTAGTACATTATGTACATAATTTATATAATATATAATATATATGTGGATATATATATTATATTTATGTATATGTCCTGATGCTATAGGCCATAAATGCCTAGTCACTTGGCCAACATCCTGTGTTTTCATTAATGATTTTATAATCCCACCTGCTGATTCTTCCCCAGGAACAAGCAAATGTCTGGCAGAACAGATGGCCCCGTTGCTATGGCCTGACAGAATGAAATCTTGTGCTTTATTAAACAAGAAAACAAAAACATTTTCCATAGGCAAGAATCTTCTCCGCCCGCGACCCCAAACCTTTCCTTTAATGTGAACTCACAGAATAATAGTAATATTCTCAACTAGAATTGCCATCTCTTTATGTCATCTCTTTATCTCAATAAAGCTGAAATTATAAACAGAGAATGGGACTAGAAGCACCCCATTTATGTAAAATATATATGTTACTATACATGCAGAAATCAAAATGAGGAATAATCAACAATATATTAACAATAGTTATCTTTGCTTTATTAATTTGCTTTATTAATAGCTGACTTTTTTTATAATGGCATGCATCTTTTATCATAAAAATAAACAAAAATGAAGAATAAAATACAAAGGTATCAAAAAGAGAACTGCCATCTCAAGGAATGAAGATATGGGCTAACACGATCACCATCCAAACCAGTCACGGACTTCAGAGTTTGCTCTTTAACCTGGGCGTTGTGCCTAAAGAATATGATTCAGTTGGGCTGGTGGGGTCTGTACTTTCTAAATCTCCATAAGTGATTCAGATGCAGTTTTTAGAATCTAGGGACTACACTGAAAACTACTGTCTACTCCCTTGTCTTAATCATTAATAATGAATTAGTAAGATGCTGAAAGAAACATAATGTGATTTTGATATCACAAGACCACATTTCTAAAAGCCAGGGAAGAGCTGGATACTTTTGCTTAGGAGTTAAAGAACATTGCAAGAATACTGTCTGTTTATAAATCTATGATTTCTGCTTGTGCTAAGCCAATCATATTATTCTGTGACAAATTTGGAAAGGAGAAACTACAAGATGAAGCCTCTTCAAGGGAGGCTCAGCCGCTGGAGGGTCACATAGGGCTGGGGCTAAGGAAGTCCCAGATGAGTAAACAGCGTGGGCCTAAGGAGTCAGCAGAGGAAGCTGATTGGTGGGAAAAGCAGAGGAAGGAAAGGAGGCGCAGAGTATGGCTGGGTCCTGCTGATCTTCCAAAGGCCTTATCATGCTACACTTCTCATGCTTGCATTTCTATGAGCTTCCTCTTGCAACTTTAGAAAAAGAAAAAAAATCCTATCTTCAGCTCCTTAGAGAGCACTGTTCCTCTTTAATGCCAAAAGTGGAGGACAGTGTGGTGTGAGGATAGAATTTATTGTCTAAACCAGGAATCTTTTAAAAGAAAAGAGGGTGCTAGTAATTATACCAGGACAACGGCTGTAAACAATCTAGAACTGCCACAGGCAATGGGACATATGGTCATCCTCGGGAATGGTAATGTGAATTAGGAGACCCAGCTTACACACCTAACCCTACTCCTTCCTTTTCATGTGGCCTTCCATAAGTCACCTACTTATATTTCTAGTGTTATTTATATAAGTAGGTGACTTATGGAAGGTAATTGCTACCTACCATCATTCTTTTAAAAATGGTCATACTCTCAGTTTCCTTCTCTATAAAATAACAGATTAAGTGATACCTAAGGTTTTTTCTTATTCTAAGTCTTCGTAATTCTGAAAAAAAGGCAACCTGGGAGACAAGGAAGATATGCAATAGGGAGCCTTTTAAGATTATATTTAGTTGTCTTTACATAAAAAACAATATTTCACTAATTTGACTTTTAAAAAGAAGACTCACACAGATTCACCAATCCATGATATTTGGTAAAATGATCACTGATTATATTTCTTAAGGCATCAGTAGAACAGCTCCACAGTTGCTGAGGCTCCCAAAAGAGACCAGCTGGTACTCACTAGCCCAGAGCCTCAGGTTCTGGCAAAGGGTAGTGTATTTGCCCTGTTCATCTCATCCCTGAGACCTAATGCTATCGTCCTTCCTTGGCCTGTGAATAGGAAGCAAAACATGAACTGTCTCGTTCCTTCTCACAGTTTCCTTGCCAGCCCATCTCTTATTAGCCAGCCCTGCAACCCCATTTCTAGGAGATGTTCAAACTGTCAGCAAGTCTAAGGCCAAATTTAATATTCTGAGCTACATAGTTGTTCTCAGGCAGCAATCACATGCCCGTGTCATAGAATGTCAGAAGTCTGAAGCTAGAAGGAACCTTATCTACTATATAAGCTTTGGTTCTTAGATGAGAAAAGAATAGCCAGAAACAATAACAATTAATATTTGGGCATTGTGAAAGGGACTGTGCTAGATGCTTTACATCAATCGTTTTATTTTATTCTTGCAACCCTAAAGTATTCTTATTGCCCTGCTTTCAAAATGAGGAACCTGAGGTTCTGAGGGGTTCAATAATTTGCAACTCAGCTTGTTCAACTCAATCCAAGTATTTGTTAGTAATAGAAAAGAGAATTTTACCCACATTCTGCTGATTCTCAGGACACTGTTCTTTCAACTAAAACGATCACTAGTAAGGCAACAGGCGTTCACTAGGTACCTACTATGTATCAGGCACTGTGCTGAGTACCACAGCACTTAGTGGGATTACCAAATGAAATTAAATGTGATATAAAATCCTGCCTTTCTAGCATCCACAGAGGAAAAGAGATTGCTGGATCTCTACAAAGTTCTGTCTTCAGGGAAGTCAAAATGGTTCACAGGGACGACCTGCTTATTGCTCAGAATATCCCCCAGGAAGTGAGTGTGGCAGACAAAAAGGGAGGCATTTCCATGCCTCTTTTGCAATTGAGAAAATAGAAGCAGAAACAACTACAGGGTTTGCTCGATACAAAGCATTAACCTTGGAGGCCAACAATGGAACCAACTTGTCTTGGTTTCTTCCACTCTATTCATTGGCCAAAATTAAAATCTCCCTTCAATCCTCCTGGTCACCCAGGACTCAAAGACAATTATCAGTTGAGCAAATTATTATTATTATTATTATTTTTTACACATACAGCACCCGGTATTCCTAGGTGGTCTCCCATCCAAGTACTAACCAGGCCCGACCCTTTTTAGCTTCCAAAATCAGACAAGAGCCACCATGTTCAGGGTGGCCTGGCCGTAGACGGAGGCAAATTCTTCTGATAGGAATTTAGTAACAAAGCTTCTTGCAATTAGCCAAACCTACTCTTTTGAATTTCATCTCTTTCCTCTCTGCTCTTTGATGTAGACAAGTTAAGGTATGGACAATCTTAAAATGAAACACTAAGAACTGGGAGTATCAGAGTGGATTATATTACAACTATAATAAAGTCAAGTTATGAATTGTTCCATAATAATACTAACGGAATAATTATGGTAGCCATAAATGATCACCTATTTTATGCCTGATACTGTGCTGAGCGTTCTACATAGATGACCTCATTTAGTCTCACAACAGCACACACACAGAGGCAGATCTGGGGCTTGTGTGTAGCTTATACAATATGAGGAGGCCCTTCCTAAGAAAAAGGAAATTTTGCATAGAGAATTAGGTACAGGGCCTTAGAAGGGCCAGTGCAAGTGAGAGGCCCAAAGCTTAAGCTTTGTGAGTTTCACAGTAAATGCAGCACTGTGCCCAAGACAGCTAACATCCTCGCTTCTCCAAATAATGAAACTGAGGCTCAAAGAAGTTAAGTAACCTGCTCAAAGTCAAAAAGCTTGTAAATGGCAAGGCTAGGATTTGAACACAGGGTGTCTGACTTCAAATCTCATGTATTCAAATCTTCTTTGCTTCTAAATCTTCTTTGCTTCTGCGGCTTCTCGCAAAACTAAAACTGTTATCATTTACAAAGCACTAATTATATCTCATGAAATTACACCCATTTTCCTTAATAACGCTTCTAATCTCTCTGTTTATGTGAGTCATTATTATCTCTATTTACAGATGGGGAAACCAAGAATCAATAAAGGTTAAGCACCTACCTAGCACATGGTCACTCGGCTAATACATGGTGGAGCAAGGATTCATGCCCAGGAGTACTGACCTGAAGAGTCCTACTCTTTTCCACTATCCCATGCTACCACCCTACAAGTGATTCACGAGAGCAAATGGTAATGATGGAAACATGTGACCGCTGGTTGACTTAAGATATTCCCATATCTGTCCCCTGAAACTAGCCCTGTCATTTGGTTCCATACACTACATTGTGCAGTATTCCTTAACAAGTTTGGGCATCTCTGAAAGTCCACTTATCCTGTACTATAATTTATTATTTGGATCAGAGTCTGTAATCCCATGGCACGTGAAAAGCCAATCACCAAAAAGCAATGCAAACTCAAGCCCCCGCCAAGCTGCCTTACAGCCAACCCCCGACCCCCAGGAAGTAGAGAGCCACAGAGTATTTGGGGGCTGGTAATATCTGAGGCACTGGGGGATCACTCATCTCATAGGGCTTTCTTGTAACAGCCTTTCAAAGCCACACAAGAAAATTCATATATTGACTATAATTAGATTGCTTAACTCTGGTTACCCAAGCAAGAGTTTACATCCTTAAACAATCTTGCTGTGGATTTGCAGGTGGACAGGAGTGGAGAAGATTCAGTTCAGTTTTTCATCCTTGAACATTGGTACTCAGGGAAAACAATGGTCTTTGAGAAGCTCAGAGAATGGGCTTTCATCTTCCCTTGGCAATGTAAGCTTTAAAAAAATTAAGTTACGCTTTCCCGTGGTATAAGTTGCCTTTAAGTGCCAGATTTCAAGTAAATGGTGGCTTTTGGAAACCTCTGTTAAAGGAACATGTCTGTTGCCACCTGGAACAAGACAACTTTACTTGCAGTAATCAATCTGGACTAGGCCTGGATTTTTTTATCCAGTCAGCAGCAAATGCAAACCAGTGAGAGCAATTAAGCATGCAGTTATGAGTACCAATAAGAAAGGCTGCTCCAATGATTTTTTTTTTTAATGATCTCAGTAACTCTTGTTCCTCTTTCCATACGGATTGGTGACAGTGGATGAAAGGGCAGAAGAAATGACCATCGGTGAAGTCAACTACTGGAGAAGTCTTCTGAAATGACTAGCTAACTCTTCAGCCCACTCATCTAGAGAGAAAAGAGAGATTCCCACACTTTG
>NW_011888837.1:4384906-4394745 GCF_000151845.1 Pteropus vampyrus
AGTTTCACAGTAAATGCAGCACTGTGCCCAAGACAGCTAACATCCTCGCTTCTCCAAATAATGAAACTGAGGCTCAAAGAAGTTAAGTAACCTGCTCAAAGTCAAAAAGCTTGTAAATGGCAAGGCTAGGATTTGAACACAGGGTGTCTGACTTCAAATCTCATGTATTCAAATCTTCTTTGCTTCTAAATCTTCTTTGCTTCTGCGGCTTCTCGCAAAACTAAAACTGTTATCATTTACAAAGCACTAATTATATCTCATGAAATTACACCCATTTTCCTTAATAACGCTTCTAATCTCTCTGTTTATGTGAGTCATTATTATCTCTATTTACAGATGGGGAAACCAAGAATCAATAAAGGTTAAGCACCTACCTAGCACATGGTCACTCGGCTAATACATGGTGGAGCAAGGATTCATGCCCAGGAGTACTGACCTGAAGAGTCCTACTCTTTTCCACTATCCCATGCTACCACCCTACAAGTGATTCACGAGAGCAAATGGTAATGATGGAAACATGTGACCGCTGGTTGACTTAAGATATTCCCATATCTGTCCCCTGAAACTAGCCCTGTCATTTGGTTCCATACACTACATTGTGCAGTATTCCTTAACAAGTTTGGGCATCTCTGAAAGTCCACTTATCCTGTACTATAATTTATTATTTGGATCAGAGTCTGTAATCCCATGGCACGTGAAAAGCCAATCACCAAAAAGCAATGCAAACTCAAGCCCCCGCCAAGCTGCCTTACAGCCAACCCCCGACCCCCAGGAAGTAGAGAGCCACAGAGTATTTGGGGGCTGGTAATATCTGAGGCACTGGGGGATCACTCATCTCATAGGGCTTTCTTGTAACAGCCTTTCAAAGCCACACAAGAAAATTCATATATTGACTATAATTAGATTGCTTAACTCTGGTTACCCAAGCAAGAGTTTACATCCTTAAACAATCTTGCTGTGGATTTGCAGGTGGACAGGAGTGGAGAAGATTCAGTTCAGTTTTTCATCCTTGAACATTGGTACTCAGGGAAAACAATGGTCTTTGAGAAGCTCAGAGAATGGGCTTTCATCTTCCCTTGGCAATGTAAGCTTTAAAAAAATTAAGTTACGCTTTCCCGTGGTATAAGTTGCCTTTAACTGCCAGATTTCAAGTAAATGGTGGCTTTTGGAAACCTCTGTTAAAGGAACATGTCTGTTGCCACCTGGAACAAGACAACTTTACTTGCAGTAATCAATCTGGACTAGGCCTGGATTTTTTTATCCAGTCAGCAGCAAATGCAAACCAGTGAGAGCAATTAAGCATGCAGTTATGAGTACCAATAAGAAAGGCTGCTCCAAGGATTTTTTTTTTTAATGATCTCAGTAACTCTTGTTCCTCTTTCCATACGGATTGGTGACAGTGGATGAAAGGGCAGAAGAAATGACCATCGGTGAAGTCAACTACTGGAGAAGTCTTCTGAAATGACTAGCTAACTCTTCAGCCCACTCATCTAGAGAGAAAAGAGAGATTCCCACACTTTGGAGAATCAATAAATGCATCTTTGCCTGAAGCTTATGGCTCTTTGAAAAGAGCAAGAATCCATGGTGAGACAAAGCAGCACAGACTTAGTACAAGATACCAAGCTGCTTAGTAGGTGGGTAGGCACAGACTTTGATGGACTGAAATGTCACCCAGCCCAGAGGCCTGGCTTTGCTACCAAAGGCTCTGCCCAGCCCAGGAAAGTAAGAACACAATAGACCACGCGCTTGCTTCTCACGCCCAGACCCACACCACTTCAAAGGCCACAGCAAGCAGCCAACAAACCTGCCTCTTCTGTGGTGTTTTTCATTTAGCTTCTTCTTGAAATGAGAAGGAAATAAGTTGGGCCCAACAGAGAGAGGGGTGTAGGGAGGGCGGGGATGGGGACAGATACAAATGATAGAATGTAAGTGAAAGCCTTTTTTAAAAGTCTAGACACAGTCATTTCCGTTCCTCTCCATCCTTCTTTAACCCTTACCTACCATCCCCAAGAAGACAAGGAATAAAGGAAGGCACTAGTCCACAGTGTTTGTGGAGGTGCAGATCTCCCCTGCGGAAGGTTCAGCCATGAGCTGTAAGTGTACCCCGCCCTACGCACGCGCACACCACACACACACACACACACACACACACACACACACACACACACACACAGCCTCACCTTCTCGATCGTCTGGTCGACGGCCTTCTGGAAGACCCGGGCCACCAGCAACGTGACGCTGGTCACAAGCAGCAGCAAGGACAGCGTCCCCACCGCGTAGAAGCAGCACCTGCCCATTCTCCGCTGGGCTCCCGGGCCGGGCCGTGACCCAACAGGACAGAGGGAGAAGCAGCTGCCGCGGTCGCCGCAGGAGCGAAACGCCGAGACCCTCGGGCGCCCACGGGCCGGGGGCGGTGCGCGCGAGCCCGAGGGGAAACCGGCTGGCTGGCCCGGGACGGGGACGGGCCGCTTGGGTTTCGGTTTCTCTCGCTAGGGCATCCGCGGCGCGGGCCTGGAGCGGCTCGGGAGCGAGAGAGAGGCGGTGCACAGGCCGTGACGCTCGCCGGCCGGCTCGCCGCAGCCCCGGGAGGCGACAGGCAGCAGCTGCGCGGGAAGGCGCGCGGGGCGGGGGCTGAACCCGCAGTCATGTGCCCCGCAGCGCAGGCGGCGATTCGGCCGGCGCGAGCCGCTCCCGGCCCGGGCGGCCCCCAGCGCCTGCGGCTCTCTAACCCCGGCCAGGCCCCGCCGCGCCCAGCCCTCCCGCCGCCAGCCCCGCCACCGCCCCGGAAAATCGCCTGTCGTCCTTGGCGCATTCACTTTCCCACAACGCGGATCCGTACTGCGGACCTACCGAGTGCCAAGTACTGGACATTCAGCATAGATAGCACATTGCCCCAGTTGTAGACAAGCTCACAAATTAGCAGGGACGCTGTTACAGCAATTACAGCACAGTGTAACGAGTGCTTTTATGAGGTGCGTGCTAAAATTTGTGCCAGCGAGCACGTTCTGCCCCGTGATTTAGGACACCACACTTGAACTGGGTTTTGAGGCATGTGTGTAAGGGTTGTCACGTAAGGAGCGTGCATGAGGGAGGGAGGAGGCATTCCAAGGAGAAGAAAAAGGTGTGCTAAGACATTAGGGGTGAAAGAGCAATATTGTAGGAGGAAAGAGGAAAGTTACTCTTGATTATAGGCTTAAGTGTGCAGAATGTGGAGTGGGCAGTGTTGAGCCTCTTGGGGTCAAATTTTGAATGGCTCATTGTATCCCATAGAAGAGTTGGGACTTTATCTCCCAGCAGTGGGAGTCTGCAAGAAGCTTCAAGCAGGTGGCCCTGACCTTCTTACCATAATGACCTGGGCGCCCAGGCTAAAGCCTGCACACAGCAGGGACTCAATAAATACTAGTGGAATGAATGTCAACTATATGCCAGGCCTTGGCTAGGTGCTTGCATACACCTACTTATTTAATACTCCCAGCATCCCTGCGAGCATCTGGCTGTTTGTCCCAGTCCCTACAATGCAGTGCCAGATAAGAGCACTGTGCAAGAGATTGATGAGGGAAAGGGACAAAGAGCTGGATCTGGGTGCAGGTGTGATCCTTGAAAAGGAAAGCGGCAAGGAAGTAAGGTTGGATGGAAGGAAGCATCTTATACTGTAGTCAATGCTAAGATTAAAGTTCAGCAAGTCCCTGGAGGTTCCTTGAGCCAAATTGGCCTGTTCCAGAAATCCAACAGTTGCCAGAGATAGGCCTCTTGTGCTTAGTCATAGGCTGGGAGCAGCCCTAGGAAACTGGCCTCGGCACTGACTTGGGGATGAGTATCAGAGGACAGATTTCAGAGCTCAGCCACTGGGGCAGGGCCATTGGTTAGTTACATTCTGCATTGGAAGATATGAGATGTACATTTGCTTGGCCACTATAGTAGTTATTATTCCATTTTACACACAAGGAAACAATGGCTCTAAGAGTTAAGCAACCTAACAAGCTCAACCAGTTTCCTAAGTGGTGGATCCTGCCTGCACCAGAATGCAGGCCTGATGGCTTCCAAAGCCCTTATGTTTTCTACCCTGTGCATTGTTGCCTCTGAGCTGCCATCAGTGAGAATCTGGGGACAGGGAGTTCAGCTGGGAGACTTTGCTAAGGACTTGGTGAGATGCTATGATGCATTAAAAGTGGTGGCAAATTCTTTGACACTCCTGTTGAGAAGTGTGGGTCTATACCAGCGGTCCTCAACCTTTTTGGCACCAGGGACTGGTGCTCCTATGAAAATCTAATGCCTGATGATCTGAGTTGTAGCTGAGCCAGTGATGCTGGCGCTGGGGAGCAGCTGCAAATACAGATGAAGTTTCACTCACTCACATGCTGCTCACCTCCTGTTGTGCAGCCCCGTTCCTAACAGACCACTAACTGGTAACTGTCCGTGGCCTGGGGGTTGGGGACCCCTGGTCTATATCTTCTTCCTTTAAATTTGGGCTGGAATTAGTGATTTGTTAAATCAACGTAATACGGTGGAAATCACCATACCCTGGAACTTCCGAAGTTCGATGATGATAAACACCTTGGAACTTTTGCCTGGGCCTCTGGAAATTGTTGCTCTTAGAGCCCTGAGCCACTACTAAGTCAGCTCCCCTGAGGTCTCCATGCTGGAGAGAATGTAGGAGAAACTGCAGAAAGACACCTTGAGCCTGCGGGAAGAGAGGTACCCTGTTGGCCCCCCACTCTCTCCAGCTATTTGAGTCTGGGGCCCCAGGCATAAGGAACAGAGTGGTCCCTCCTTGCTCTGCCTAAAATGCAAAATAAAGGATCATTTTCAGCCACTAAGTTTGGCCTAGCACGTTACTCAGTTTTAGATAACTGGAACAGATTATGAGAGCAGGGCTGACTCTGGGACATTGGAAATGACAGTGGCTGCCTACTCCCAGCTCTACTCAGCTATAGCTACTAAAGGTCTTCGAGCAGCAGCCCCAGAGAACCAGGCCTGGGGAAGGTCTGGAATTATTCAAGTCTTCCAAGCCTTGTGGTCACAGTGCCTGTGGGGTCTCCAGTCCTCATGTACCCACAGTCGGCAGCCTTTCCCTATCCTCAATCCTGCCCTGTCTCTCCTTTAGATTGAAGTTATCTACCTAAGCTCTTCCCTATGTCCCAGTTTGCTTAAGGGGCCATGCCAGCCTACTCACTCTCACTCATCCCCTTCCTAGGCATTGGATGGAGTCCTCTGCAGTCTGTGTCTTTTTCTTTACTAACTAGAAAAAAGAAAACCTGCCTGCCTGATTATTCAGCACCTGGAGGCTCATGCTCAGATTGAACCCTCCCTCCTCTTCCTAATGAAGACCAGATTTTCTGTTTGCTGGCTCCATTCTTAAGAGCAAACTCCATAGTTAACCATCCACTCCAGCCTTAGGTCACAAATCCTAGTTCAGTCTTCCTTCTCACTGTTCACTGATGTCCCTTCTTGCCTCTTGTCTGGGCCACTAGGGAGTAACAGACTGTGGGGATGGAGGGAGGGACCCAGATTTGATAAACACATCTCCATATGAGGAGAGTTTCCGAACAAGGGTGTCCAACTCAGCTGCCCTCGGTTCACCTTCCCTTAGAGGCTCTCTCACCTGGCCACCACCACTCTGTTGTTCCCACTGTCGGGTGTTTGGTAAGCTGCTTCCCCTTTAAAACTCTGGTCCAAACTGGACAAAAACCTCTTTCTTGATTCTTAGCACAGCTGACCAGACTAGCATTTTAAAGATGTACTAAAAACTAAGAGCAAAAAAGATCTAATTATAGAAAATACAAACGGCTTTAAAAAAACAACTCATGTTCCCAAAATTGCAGTCTGTGATCCCACAGTAATTTCTGTCTTGTTGTAAGGAGCTGACACAACCTTTTAGCAACTGGCCTGGCTATCTTGGTGTTGCGTTCCATCTTCTTCTCCACCCCAAGGCAGCTGCTGGCAGGGACTTTACCCAAAGCCCCCAAATTCTCATACAAGCTTCCCAAAGCTCCTTGGTACCTCCTTATTTCTGATCTATGGGACATGTCACCTCCACTGCTAATTGGCCCTATTAAGTCTTTTTTTGTGCCATAGAATCATATCACCCTACAAGTGGAACTCCACATCTCTGTAGAGGGAATGGCTGCTACATGGCAAGTACACAGACTAATAACCCCTTATCGCACTCTGGAGGGTCAGACGGTGTGGGAAGAGATTACTGCTGCTACTGGTTAGAAGGGGAGGCTGATGCCCTGACAGGAAGACAATTAGTTTTCCCGGCGACCTCACTATATCTAAAATCAGAAGAACAAGAACTTTGAGAATGGCGAGTGCCTTTAGGAATGAACGACTGTTGGTACCCATTACGAATTACACAATCATTCGGGACTTAGGAAAAGAACTTCCTTCACAGACTCTAAGACAGACTCCATGACAACAGACTCTAAACCCTGGGGAAGGAAGAAAGGTTTGTTGCGCCCCACCTTAAATTTAGAATATTGATATTATACTCAAAGGTTAAGCATATAGTCGTTGTGTACTTTTATGCTAAAGGTGTTAATGTGTTAAATGTAAACATTTAAAATACACCATAATTTTTACAACCCTGTTTGGTAGACAGTCTCCAAATATGATGGTCAACACCTCTTCCTTTCTTCATAGGCTCCTGCTGCTCCTGTGATCCAGGTGGAGTTTGTTCCTCTCCGCTTATGTCTGAGTAGGCCTTGGGTACTGCTTCGACCAGTGCAACGTGAAGAAACTGATGACAGTGACCGGGTCTAGATCTAGGCCTTAAGGGATTTGGCAGCTTCTTCTTTTACCTTCTCAGGCTCCAGCTGCCATGTTAGAAGCTCGGATTTCACGACTAGGTGGAGAATGACCCTGGAGAATGACAGGCCATCAGGGACGTCACAGCCCATCTAACTCCCAGGTGAATATAGTCGTATGCTACATGGAGCAGAAACGAGGCGCCATCCCGGCTGAGCCCTGCCCAAACGACAGAATTGTGACAAAATGAATGAAGGTGAATGAATGAATGTGTTTTAACTACTAAGTTTTGGGGTGGTTTGTTATGACATGGTAGATAACTGAAGCACCACGTTTTGTTATTTATTAATTATTTTAATAGTCCAGGAGTCTAAAAACTAAGGGAAGTGACCGTAGGCCTTGCTTACTTTGTGATCGGCTTGGCTCCAAGAGGTTTCTAAAATTCTTGACTTTCTTACAATTATTTGAAGGTGATCTATAAAATGTACCATCACAGCCTAGTGATTTGACATTTATTTCTAAATGTTTGTGGAGTATCCTTAACCCTGAGCAATGCAGGATCCCTAAGAAAAAATTTCTGTCTCCTCTCTTTCTATCTTACCAATCGGCCCAAACTTCTTGCATCTACAGAAAGAACTCCTTTATGAGATAGTTACAGCTCTCTGGATTAGAGCTTCCTTACCATGTATCTGATGACACTCTTCCAGCTTGCCCAGGCAGAGAGAATCCGGGAAGTTGTGCATGACTCTGTCTGCTGCCTCCTCCAGCCAGGAAACTCTATGGCTCCCTCATTATCATCCTTGCACCCAAGCCAGAAAAATCTTTTCTAGTTTGTTTGGTTTTGCTTTTAGCTTTATTCTGCTTGTTACAGGAAAATGAAAATCCTCCCTCTTCAAATCCTTCTCCCTTTTTGTTCCTTGAAGTTGAAACACAACAACTAAGAAGAAACAACCTATTTCCTTGTTCCCTTCCCTCCCCTGAAACTACAAACATAGTCTCCTCTAACTGACAGATTAGGGGGAGGAGGTAGTGGAGGAAAGAGGAGAAAAGAAATAGTGGGCAAAAATATGTCAACAATATTATCTGCAGCTTGTACAAGTGCCAAGCACTGTGCTGGCAGCACTTCATTTAACCCTCACGGCCCACAGCCTGATGGAGTAGATACTCTCTCTCTATTTTAAGGATGAGGAAACTGAGGCACAGAGGAGTTGACAAAGTAATCCTAAATCACATGGCCAGTTAGAAGCAAAGCTAGTATTGAAACCCAAGTCTGTCAGACACTTAAGCCAAGCTCCTAGCCTCTTAACCACTGCTTGAGACTTCTGGCTTTGTGTTTTCTGAGAGCAAAAGGAAAAACAGGTGAACATTGATGAAAAAGCTGTGCAGTACTAACATTCTTGGTGACGTGGGCAACCAAGAGGGGCAGTGGGGCTGGCATTATTTGTTTGAGAGAGAGAATACTTCTGCTTGTCTGAGCTTGATGTTGGACTAGAATGGGGATCCAAGAACGAGCTGCAGGTTCCCTTCAGCCTTAAGGGAGCTAAAAATATAATTTCTGATGTATGTTCTGATGCAAAAAGTATTGTAACCTGTTCTCACTTGAAGTAGTTTGAAGGTACTATCTAGAAGCAAATGAAACTAGAGTTGTTTGTTCAGATAGCCGTTCGACTCAGTGTGGCAAAGCCAGCATATTATGAAATATCAGGGCAGTCTGATTCCTGCACGTTATGAAATCAGGGCTAAACAAACAACACAGGAGTTTACAGTTATTCTCTAGTGATTTATTTCATAGATAGTTGTTTCAAATGTGAAAGTTAAATTTGTTCAGTATCTATCTCTGGTGGGGAGAAAGAGGCAATGGGGAGTGAAGGGGGAAGTGAGTGAAGGGGTCAGGGCATCCTCTCAGCTCTGAGTGGTGGGGAGGAAGCATTTGGCTGGGGACTGGTTGTGGTAAGGGTTGGGGGTGGGAGTTAAGGTATTAGACTATGGGAAGGGTTAAAATAAGACTTGCACCTCACTTATAACTTAGTGCCCCACAGGACTGCTGGCCACCACACTGACCTCATTCTCTGAAATGCTTTGAAATGATTATCCAGGAGTCTCCTGTATGGATCCAACTTCAAAGATTATTATTCAGCTAACTTTACAACTGTTGGTTTCGAAACATTTCCAGTTCTCTGGTAAACAGCAAACATTGTTTCCTTTTAGCCTCAATAAAGAATGTTTTAGTATATTCATGACTAATGATTGCTTCAACTAAATTGCAGGCTGTCCTGAGCAGCACTGTTTTCCTGCATTTCTAATAAAACCAGAAGAAACAAAGATACCAATCATGGTTCTTCAAAAAGTTAAATAGAGACTTACCATATGTTCCAGAAATTCCACTCCTATGTCTATACCCAAAAGGTCTAAAAACAGGTATTAAACAACTATTTGTACACAAATGTTCATAGCAATATTATTCACAATAGCCCAAAGTGAAAACAACCCAAATGTCTCTCATCCCATGAATAGATAAACAAAACGTGGTCGATCCATACAATGAAATATTATTCAGCCGTAGAAATGAATGAGGTACTGATACATGCTACGACACGAATAGATCGTGTAAATGATATGCTAAGTAAAAGAAGGCAGACACAAAAAGTCACATAGTGTATGACTCCATTTATGTGAGATATCCAGGATAAGTAAATCCTTAGAGACATAAAACAGATTGGTTGTTGTTAGGGGCAGGCGTAGGAGGGAATAAGGAATGATTGCTTAATGGGTATGAGGTCTTCTTTTGGGGTGATGAAAAGTTTTGGAACTAGCTAGAGATAGTGGTTGTAGAACAATGTAATTATACTAATGCCACTGAATTGTGCATTTTAAAATGGTTGGTTTTATGTTATGTGAATCTCACTTCAATAGAAATATATAAATCACAGGGGAATTTTATAAGAAGATAGAATATATGAAGGAGATGTATAGATATTGAACACTCCTGAGGATTTTATTTTCCTTTCTCATATACTGTTTCTGATTTGAGTGATAATCACTCTTAGAATATGATCTTTTGAAAAATTCAGTAATGGTAAGAGAGTTCTAGA
>NW_011888837.1:4394987-4402136 GCF_000151845.1 Pteropus vampyrus
GATCCCCAGGTGCAGGGCAGCTGGCATTCCTAATCAACTTCTATAAAGAGTAAGCACCCTAATTTCAAACTGCCTGGCATTAGACAATCTGTTTATTCCTTTACAAACAAGGCCAAGGCCACTTTCTCACACTTACCCTATAGGAAGGGAGATCCATGGGGCTAGGGGAAGGAGCTTTCCTCAAGAACCAGAACCCATATACTATTTAGCAGCCTTGACCCTGGTGTTATGAGTTTACACCAATAAAGCCTATTCTTTAATCTATGCTAGGTGATATTGTGGAATTAGTCCCAAACTTTTGAACAGTAAGTGACAACTCTGAAGGGGTCTACCTGGCACATTAATAGCTGTGTGAAACCTAAAAATGAAACTGCACATTTTAAAATAAAGGGTCCTTGGCTATTATCAAAAAAGCAAAAAATAACAAGTGTTGGCAAAAATATGGAAGAATGGAACCCTTTGCCCTGTTGGTGAGAATGTGAACTACTGCAGCCACTATGGAAAACAGTATGGAGAAGCCTCCAAAAATTGAAACTAGAACCACCGTTATGACCCAGTAATCCCACTTCTAAGTATATGTCCAAAAGAATTGAAATCAAGATCTCAAAGAGATATTGGTACTCCCATGTTCATTGAAGCATTGTTCACAATAGCCAAGACATGGGAGAAGTCTAAATATTCATCAATTCTGAATTAACAAAGAAAATGTGGTATATACACACAACGGATATATTATTCAGCCTTAGAAAAGAAGGAAATTCTGACATTTGGGACAACATGGATGGGCCTGAAGGGCATTATGCTAAATGAAATATGCCAGTCATAGAAAGACAAATATTACATGTTACCACTTATGTGAGGCATCTAAAAGTGTCAAACTCAGCATAGAGTAGAATGGTGGTTGCTAGCAGCTGTGAGGAGGGGGAAACAGAGAGGTATTAGTCAAAGGATACAAAGTTTCAATTATAACAGATGAATAAGTCCTAGAGACCTACTGTACAGCATAGAGCCTATAGTTAACAATACTGTATTGTATACTTAAAAATGTGCTAAGAAGGTAGATCTTAGGTTAAGTGTTCTTACCTCACACACGTAAAATAATAATTAAGAAGGTGGGAGGAAACTTTTGGAGAAAATGGATATGTTTATGACACAGATAATGGTGATCGTGGCTGTATACTTATCTACAAACTCATCAAGTTGTATATATTAAATATGCACAGCTTTTTGTATGTCTATCAAACCTCAACAAACTAGTTAAAAAAAAAAGAAAAAGAAAAAGAATGAGGATCCTAGCTAAATATACTGTCAGAGTTCTACATAGAACCTCGAGAGGCTAAGCAGGCCCAATCTTTTACCTGAAATAAACTCTTAATATTAGATGGTACAAAATATTACTTTTCAAATTGAGTCTCCAGTTCTTCCAAACAACATTCACCTTGTGGAACTCCAGGGATTGTCTCTCTGATCATCTGCGTCGTTTTTCTTTTCCCCTGCCCACAACCCAGCTCTGCCCTGGAGGGGCCTCTCAGGTTTTTTGCCACCATCAGATACTCTAGGGGGTCCGCAGCATAAACCCATCCTTTCTTTGCTAATGTTGAAAGCCTCTCAAATTATCAAAAGTTAAATATTACCTGCTATATAGCAGGCTCTATTCTAAGGACTAAACAGATATTAATACTTTTTCAAAGGGCTGAGCAGGGGAAGAAACCCCATCTGCTCATGGATAGTCCACCAAGAAGGATTCAAAAGCCTCAGCTGAGTGGCTGGTTTATGTCTTGCTCAAGAGGAGTTCCAAGCTCAGAGGAAAGGCAGGTGGGAGGAGTCTGGGCTAATGCAAAGAAATGGACCATCTGGGTACAAGAGCTTTCTGGCAGGACCAGACTTAGACAAGTGGGTCCCTCAGACTAACAATAATTTTGCACTCCTTCAAAATCGAATTTTTACAGATTTGTTCAACATCAAAAGTAAGGCTGTGTGGGGGCTGGTGGTAGAGGTCAGCCTCTTTTCAAGTCCAGCTCTGAGGCCTTATTTGCACACTCATTCAATTACATAAAGTCCTATAGTTCATGAAAACTATCCTCATTGGAAGCGCTTTATTTTAACTCAAGCCTGCTCTTTGAGGGCCTCATCTCCCCCCTACACATGGCTTATTCAAGTGTCCGCCTCAACATGGACAGTGCTTTGCCCCAGAAAGTCTTTGGAAACAAAACTGTTTCCTTGTTGGTACATTTCTAGAGAGTTTTAGGTAATTTATATCCTGGGAACGGTTGGGTGACCCGCCCCTTATCTGGTCCTACTTTGCCAGAAGTCTAATTTTGAGGAGAATTAATCAGAAATAGTCTGGGTCCTGTTAGAAGATAGCAGAATCCTATATAATCCAGGATGAGTATTATTTGTCCAGGCTCAGAGCAGAGAGTGTTCCAGTAGCTCTAGGGTCCTCTTGGAGAACTAGGCAATAACTTCTGATTGCTGTGAGGCCTGTGGTTTTCTCCTCTGGCCTTTCAGCTGGCTTCCCCCATTCCCAGTTTGGGCCTTTTTCCTGCCTTATTTTCTCCCTGCCATGCCCCTTCTCCACACTCTCTCCTTTAATCTCTTGCTATTCGAAGTGTAAAGTCAGGACAGGTAGCATCAGAACCACCTAGAAGAGCTTGTTAGAAATAGAGAAAGAAGCTCAGGCCCCTTTCTGGACCAACTGAACCAAAATTTCCGGAACTACCTATGATTCATGTGTATATTAAAGTGTGAGAAGCACAGCAGGCTAGACCACAATCCTTCAAGCCTGGGTCATAACCTGCTTTTTATAATCTTCTTCCAATGGGCCTCAGAACTGGTATTTGCACTCTCCATTTCCACCCAGGGCCCCACATACACTTGCATTTAAAGAACAGTGCCCCTGGTGTACTTCCCACTCCCAATGTCTCATTGGAGAACTGGTGATCAGTTGTCTTGGAACATTTAGGCTTGATCTTCCAACTGTAAAGATAATTTGTTTTGTTGACCATCTGTGGCAATATTAGAAAAGAGAATTTTTTTCTTTAGATCTTGAGAAATAATGAATGAAGGAATATAAACTCTTGGATACTAATAGAACCAGATATGGTGGACTTATGAACACGAGATGAAGGTCTTTGCTATGCGTCCTCAAGATGTCTTTCCTGGAAATTGAAAGCAAGTGTCATACGAAAGAGAATATAGAACTTTTGTTGTTTTGTTATATGCGTCTTACTCTTGACACTGCATAAAAATGGACAAACGGAGGCACAGAAAGATTCAACCATGAGATTATTTCTGTAGTGCCTGGAAGAGTTCCCGGAACATAGTAGTAGGTTCTTAATATTTGTTGAAAGTTGAATGTTAAAACTTCGACAGATGGATTTGAGGATTCTAGTTCAGGGAGGATGAAACTCTTTTGTCATAGTCATCTCTGTACTTGGTATTATTATTCATCGTTCTAGAGTACTCCATATATAGCTGTCTTCAATGTGCTTTCAATAAGCAGTTCTATACAGAGCACTTTAGGTTGGAATACAACTAGATTTCAGCTCTACTTCTATGTGAACTTTATGAGAGCAAGACATGGGTTTTATTTATTTCTGTACCCTAGGAAGTAGTATAGTGGAACACAGAAGATACAAATATTGATTGAAATTTTTGATAAAGCTGTCTATTGAGAATATTTGCACTTGCTGAAATTTTGAAAGGGAGAGAAGGAGGGAAGAAGAGAGAGAAGGAAGGGGGAGGAAGGGAGGGAGAAGGAGGGGGCAGGAAGGGGGAGAGAGAGAGCGCGAGGGAGAGAGAGACAGAGACAGAGAGAGAAAAAGAGCAGAGAGAAAGAGAGAGATTAATTTTGGGAAAGGAGTTGTGTTTTCAAAACCTCAGATCTGTTTAGCTTCCTTCATTGGCGACAGCCATTGGCTATAGCAATCTTAGTTTTCTCTCAACTGACCTCATCTCACATCTTCTCAGGAATCTGCCTTCTTTCCCTGTTGGTACAAATATATGAAGTGATCGAGAGGATGGATGAAATGCATGTGGGTTACTCTACCAAAAAAAGCATGACCTGACAACATTGTCCAATAAAATCCAAATTGGATTTTATTTTCTAAGGCATTGCTGACCTTATTCTTAGTAGGTAAGTTTGTAGTGTGAAGATAAAATGCACCAGACAATTAAGTAGATGATTTTATTCAGGTTATTGCAATGGAGAGAATGCTCATTAAGGAGGAACAAATAGCTCTAAGAAAGAAAGACGATCTGGGGTTTTATAGAGGCAGGTAAGCAAGGAAAGGCAAAGACAGTTCTTATCTCTGCTAGGCAGGGTGGTCCTTTGTAGCTAACTGGAACACAAAATGGTAGGGAGACTTCTCAATTGCTTTCTGGGAGCACAGGGCTCGGATAAAAAGTTCAGCATTGTCAGTGGACTCTGGAGCTCCTTTATGTTTAAATCCTGCTTCGATCACTTAGTAGCTGTGTGACCTTAGGCAACTTACCTAATCTCTCTGTTTCTTCGTTTCTTCATCTTCCAAATGAGAAGAATAACAGTATTCACCTCATGAAGTTTAAGGATTAAGTCAAATGAAGCATAAAAGTACCCGCCACTATGTAAGTGTTCAATACATGTTATTATCATTCTTAGGTATTTTGAATAGACAGAAATTAGGTTTATAAGGGGGCACAAAACTTGGTGCTCTCATATCAAACTTTACAAAAGGCAAGAAGCCTCAGATAAGACAAATCGTTTTTATGCTTCCCTAAAATGTTGACACAAAGAAATGCTGAATATGTACAAAATAAAATAACTTGGAAAGTTTCTTTTAAAATACTAAATTATAAAGTCACTAAAGAATAGTTAAAACCTTTTCATGTGTGTATGTGTAACTTTCATTTATATACAGTGGTCTACTGGAATTTGTTTAAACAAATAGTTTAAGATAATGCCCCCGTCATTATTTCATTTTGGGGAATGTCAGTCTTTTTTTAAACTTCTCTTATGGCTGATTTAAACAATAAAATTAAGATAAATTTCATTTTAAGGAAATAGTTTTTAAAATGTAATTTCAAACTCTTTATCTTTGATAAAATTAAGGGGAACATTGGAAAGCGGGGAGCCTCTATCGTATGCCAGGGACAGTGGCAGGCACTCCTCATATTTTCCTTCCTTTACAGTAATCCTATTATTCTCATTTTACATTTGAAAAAATCTGAGTGAGTCTCAGAGAGATGAAATAATTTGCCCAAGATGACGAAGCCAGTAACTAACACAGATATGGATTCCCAGTAAGGGGATCAAATCGTCCATTGTTGAAGGAAAAGAAAGTTGTTTTCATTTTCGTATTACTACCTGATTATCATGTCCTGTTGTTTTATAAAGCTGGTTCGAGAATTTCCCAATGCACAGATCACTGAAATTCATTGAATTATTCTATATAGAACCCTTATTTCAGAAATCCCCTGAATTATAGCCCTAATATTTATGGGAGCTTAACTACATGCTAGGCACTGTTGTAAGCACTTTACATGTGATAACTCATCTAATGCTCACAAAATCGAATGAAGTAAGTGCTGTTATTATTTTCAGTTTTATAGATGAGGACATGGAGGCATAGAGAGGTTAGATGACTTTCCCAAGGTGGTACGGCTAACAAATCATAGAGCCAAGATGTAAATCTAGGCTGTCTGGCACCAGTGTTTATGTTCTTAGCTCTCTTCTATAAGCTCTGACACCAAAACAAAGTGGAAAAGTCACTTTAAATTCGTACATATATGAAGTGGTTTGGAGAGATTAAAGAACACTTTAATTAATTGTTCTAAACTAACAGAAACCTGTCAGGCTGGCTTTTCAGGTTTAAGTCACTCTATAATTACCACAAGAATTTTAAAGGAAAATCATTAAAACAGACAGACATTAAATGATTCACCTCAGTATATGCACAATAATCTGGGTTCCTTTGTTTCTGTAGTAATTGACCAAGTCTGGAACTTTTCAAGTTATAGTTATTTCATGTCATAAGATGATCGAGGGTGATGTGTGAAAAGCATGCTTTAGGTAAATGTTGGCTTGATTTGGTATAAAGAACAGTAAAAGTATGTGCAATTCAGGGTTAATTTTAGTCCTTGAGATGTCTGTCTGTCCCAGTCCTGTTACATACATTGTCAGTGTCACAGTAAGTAAAATCCAACCATTCTGAATTTGGGTCCATGAATGAGTTTGGTGTATGTCCTCTAAGTCCACAGAGACTGAACATAAATTCAATTAACATCTGTAGAGCTCTTTGTAAGCTACCATGCTAGGAGCTAGGAAGAATGGTAAATGATTTATCGACCTCCGATGGCTCAAATTCCATGATAGAGTCAACCACCTTGAGTATTCTTGGTGAATAAAAAAATTATAAACCATAGTGATAAATACCATTGAGAGCATGAAAAAGGTTTTCTTTTCCCCCACTCATTGAACTTACATTGGACATTGGGCAAAGCTGAACCAGATCCCTAGGGAATGTCATGCGTTGATTGACTTGGGTTGGGTAACTTGTGCATACCTGAGCCAGTCATGTGTGGAATGCAATTATAGTGGTTTATACTAATGTGAGTTAGTCATTAGAGCTGGGTGCAGTTTTTCTCTCCAAATGGATGACTGCTAAACGATGGAGGAGGGGTAGGATAATTACTGAAGAGGCATCTATAATGTCCACTAAAAATTGCCGCGTCCTCTTTCTACCCTACTGTGTGACAAGGTCCGGAGATGGGGACAGAGGCTTCAAGGAATGCATCGTCAAGAATGAGGACATGGCATGTGTTTAGGGATAATTGGTTTCTTAGAAACGATCCTATTAATAGGGGGAATTTGGGTAGCACAAATTCCAGTAAGTGTAAACGCTGTACAAATGGATTTCCTCAAAACTGGCTCTGAGGAAAAAACAGTAAATTCCCCGCGTACGGAATCAGCTCTAGTCACCCTGACGTATCCAGAATGCGTAAACTCTTTATTTGAACAATTATTAAGGGAAATTCCTTTTGATGCGCCTCTTAAAGATATTGTGAATAAATTATAACAAGCTGAATTACTGGAACCAGTTTATACTCCTGTTCCCACGCAGTTAGTAGAAAAATTAGTAAAGGATAAGAAATTTACTCATAAGCCTGTGC
>NW_011888837.1:4402536-4405384 GCF_000151845.1 Pteropus vampyrus
CTCCCTGCTACCTTAACAACAAAGTATAATCAAATGCCAAAATAAAAAGTATAAAAGTTGTACTCAAATCACAATAAAACGGAACAGTGTCACACAGCCTCTCAGTTGTGTAGTCGACTGTCTCCCTCGCCGACGCCTTGCCCACCTTCGGGGCCCCCTGGATCCTGTCGTGGCTGGACCGCGGCAAAAAATGCTAAATCCTTGACACTTAATAAAAGGAAAATTATGAAGGGAGCTCTGTTGAAGGTACAAGAAGGAAGGAAAGATTCCACCTCTGAAAAGATGTGGGATTAGAGTTGGGACTTTAAAGACAGCAGCAGAGATCCACTACTAAAGGATTATTAGGCAAAGGGTACAACATGAACAACAATAATAAAGAAAGAATATAAAAGAGATGAATAGAAAGTAGAATAATATAATTGGAGAGGAGAAGGAGAGGAAGTATGTGAGCAGGCCAGATTTGGGAGGCTTTGAATGGCAGCTGGAGCAGTCTGAATGCATTCTATATCTAGTGAGGAGTCGTGGAAGATTTTAAAGAAGGTTATGGCATTATGAGGACTGCGCTTGCCAAGACTAAAGATTTTTCTGTATCAGGATTCGCTCAGATTGGGCTGAATGTCTCCAGGTCACCTTGTGTTAAGCTAAGCCTTGCTCAGCCTTCAGGAACTAGGGGCACAGTTTCCTTTACCTACACTTCCCTGTCAGATTTTGATTTAGCTCAGAGCACCTGTTTCCACCATTCTAAAAATATGAGTGCAGTCTTTGCAAGACAGTTGGACGCTGTCCTTTGGGTTGGCCGAGGGACCTGTCAGGGCCCAGGGGAGTTTGGTCCCTCATCTCACACTTATCCTCAGCACAGCCACCTGTAGAAGGCGGGGTTCCTAGCTCAGCCCACTGATCACCAAGAATTCGGTACATAAAGGCAACAAGCCAGCAAGGAGCAGATTTAACAGAGGCAAATCAAATTAATCTATTTTACCTATTTAGGTCCAGATTCCCAAGTCTAGGAGGGATGTGATGGGAAAGAGAAAAGGAGGGTGCTTACTCATGTCAGGTTTAAAGAAATAACAGTTTATAATAAAATTTCGACTCCAAGTATATTCAATGGTAGCAAGAGGACATTAAATATTTTAACCAGCCAAATGCAACTTGTTCACTAGGACAAAATCCTGTGAAATGCTTTGTGGAGGCTACACTCTTCATCGTGGTTCTCAGGGAATGTCTGCCATCTGAAGAGCTCCAGTTTGAACTCTCTACTTGTATTAGAAGGAAAAAAGGGCAACACCTTATTTCCTGGAGTAAACAAGATAAGAATAACTGAACTAGAATAACTGAAACAAGACAAGAATAACTGAAATAGAGGAAGTATGTGACCTATATTTGATTTCAAGCTTGTGTTGCTAACAAATATTTTTTATACTTGTAATAGAGAAAGGAATGTGACCAACCAATGGATACACTCTGGGAATGTTTTGGAACCAATATTCCTTGAGTGCTTCCTTTGTTCTAGCATTTAGCTCAACAGTTAATCTTTGTCTTGCTCGATATGGTAGCCACCAGCCACATATGGCTAATGAGCACTTGAAATGTAGCCAGTGCAAACTGAGATCTGCTTAAATTTCAAAGACTTAGAATGAAAAAAATGTAAAATAGCTCATTAATATTTTTTGTTGATTACATGTTAAAATCATAATATTTTTGATACACTGGGTTAAATGAGATGTTATTAAAATTAAATTTTATCTGTTTCTTTTTGCTTTTTAAAATATGACTACTGGAAATTTTAAATTGTATATATGGCTCATATTTGTGGCTTGTGTTATGTTTCTATTGGAGAGCACAGCTTTAGATTGTGCATCCTCATAACCACATTATAATATAGACCATTTTTAGGTCTATTTTACAGAATAAGAAACTGCTGAGGGATAGAGACTGTATTATTCGTCCAGCATTATTCAGTGGTTGGGCTGTGGTTGAAAACCCAGATTGGTCTTAGCTGCTATACTACATTGCCTGTGCAGCTTGGTTTATGAGTCGTTTTACTGGGCAACTCAAATGTAGAACTCTGGGTTAGAATGTGGTTCCCCCAATAATTGTTTGCATGAGCTTGAGTGCTTATCTTAATTTCCTCATGTCATTAGATATGAGCTTAATAAATCAAATAAGTCAATAGTGCATTATTGTTTTATTTGAATCCCTTCTTTGGCTTCACAATCTATGGAAACAAAGATTCAGTTCAATTTGACAAATGTTTCTCTAGCATCACTACGTATAATGGTGAAAAAGCCCAAATAAATACCATCACGTATGTTAATTCCTAAGAGGAAGTTAATTATGTTCGGAGTAATACCAGGATTAATGAACAAAATACACTTAAACTTCTTCATTTGCAACATGAGAAGAGCGACATTCACTTCAAGCTCGATGGATATCAGATACGATATGGTTTCTAATTGATATTTCTTATATTAGCGGTTCTACACATGATTATTTTTCATATATTCTTACAACCTCGTACACAAAGAATCTTGTGGAACTTGAATAATTTTGGACCAAGAAAATCATATCAATTCTAAAAATAAAAGCAAGGGCAAGTAAAATCTGGTGACATGGTTAAGCATTTCTTTTCTATTATTGTCAAATTTTAATTACGCTGATGAGAATTCAAGTCCTCCATAAGATACTCCAAATACTTTTTGCATCTTATTTTTTAGTGCAAAGTAGCTCACCCTTTGAGGCCACAGTTGACTCTTGAAAGCATGAAGCAGGATTTTATGGTATCACTTACATTTTGTTGTGAAATTCAAATCTCTGCTTATGTGTGAGTGCAACTGATAAGAAAATCATG
>NW_011888837.1:4405434-4415529 GCF_000151845.1 Pteropus vampyrus
AAGAAGGAAGGAAAGATTCCACCTCTGAAAAGATGTGGGATTAGAGTTGGGACTTTAAAGACAGCAGCAGAGATCCACTACTAAAGGATTATTAGGCAAAGGGTACAACATGAACAACAATAATAAAGAAAGAATATAAAAGAGATGAATAGAAAGTAGAATAATATAATTGGAGAGGAGAAGGAGAGGAAGTATGTGAGCAGGCCAGATTTGGGAGGCTTTGAATGGCAGCTGGAGCAGTCTGAATGCATTCTATATCTAGTGAGGAGTCGTGGAAGATTTTAAAGAAGGTTATGGCATTATGAGGACTGCGCTTGCCAAGACTAAAGATTTTTCTGTATCAGGATTCGCTCAGATTGGGCTGAATGTCTCCAGGTCACCTTGTGTTAAGCTAAGCCTTGCTCAGCCTTCAGGAACTAGGGGCACAGTTTCCTTTACCTACACTTCCCTGTCAGATTTTGATTTAGCTCAGAGCACCTGTTTCCACCATTCTAAAAATATGAGTGCAGTCTTTGCAAGACAGTTGGACGCTGTCCTTTGGGTTGGCCGAGAGACCTGTCAGGGCCCAGGGGAGTTTGGTCCCTCATCTCACACTTATCCTCAGCACAGCCACCTGTAGAAGGCGGGGTTCCTAGCTCAGCCCACTGATCACCAAGAATTCGGTACATAAAGGCAACAAGCCAGCAAGGAGCAGATTTAACAGAGGCAAATCAAATTAATCTATTTTACCTATTTGGGTCCAGATTCCCAAGTCTAGGAGGGATGTGATGGGAAAGAGAAAAGGAGGGTGCTTACTCATGTCAGGTTTAAAGAAATAACAGTTTATAATAAAATTTCGACTCCAAGTATATTCAATGGTAGCAAGAGGACATTAAATATTTTAACCAGCCAAATGCAACTTGTTCACTAGGACAAAATCCTGTGAAATGCTTTGTGGAGGCTACACTCTTCATCGTGGTTCTCAGGGAATGTCTGCCATCTGAAGAGCTCCAGTTTGAACTCTCTACTTGTATTAGAAGGAAAAAAGGGCAACACCTTATTTCCTGGAGTAAACAAGATAAGAATAACTGAACTAGAATAACTGAAACAAGACAAGAATAACTGAAATAGAGGAAGTATGTGACCTATATTTGATTTCAAGCTTGTGTTGCTAACAAATATTTTTTATACTTGTAATAGAGAAAGGAATGTGACCAACCAATGGATACACTCTGGGAATGTTTTGGAACCAATATTCCTTGAGTGCTTCCTTTGTTCTAGCATTTAGCTCAACAGTTAATCTTTGTCTTGCTCGATATGGTAGCCACCAGCCACATATGGCTAATGAGCACTTGAAATGTAGCCAGTGCAAACTGAGATCTGCTTAAATTTCAAAGACTTAGAATGAAAAAAATGTAAAATAGCTCATTAATATTTTTTGTTGATTACATGTTAAAATCATAATATTTTTGATACACTGGGTTAAATGAGATGTTATTAAAATTAAATTTTATCTGTTTCTTTTTGCTTTTTAAAATATGACTACTGGAAATTTTAAATTGTATATATGGCTCATATTTGTGGCTTGTGTTATGTTTCTATTGGAGAGCACAGCTTTAGATTGTGCATCCTCATAACCACATTATAATATAGACCATTTTTAGGTCTATTTTACAGAATAAGAAACTGCTGAGGGATAGAGACTGTATTATTCGTCCAGCATTATTCAGTGGTTGGGCTGTGGTTGAAAACCCAGATTGGTCTTAGCTGCTATACTACATTGCCTGTGCAGCTTGGTTTATGAGTCGTTTTACTGGGCAACTCAAATGTAGAACTCTGGGTTAGAATGTGGTTCCCCCAATAATTGTTTGCATGAGCTTGAGTGCTTATCTTAATTTCCTCATGTCATTAGATATGAGCTTAATAAATCAAATAAGTCAATAGTGCATTATTGTTTTATTTGAATCCCTTCTTTGGCTTCACAATCTATGGAAACAAAGATTCAGTTCAATTTGACAAATGTTTCTCTAGCATCACTACGTATAATGGTGAAAAAGCCCAAATAAATACCATCACGTATGTTAATTCCTAAGAGGAAGTTAATTATGTTCGGAGTAATACCAGGATTAATGAACAAAATACACTTAAACTTCTTCATTTGCAACATGAGAAGAGCGACATTCACTTCAAGCTCGATGGATATCAGATACGATATGGTTTCTAATTGATATTTCTTATATTAGCGGTTCTACACATGATTATTTTTCATATATTCTTACAACCTCGTACACAAAGAATCTTGTGGAACTTGAATAATTTTGGACCAAGAAAATCATATCAATTCTAAAAATAAAAGCAAGGGCAAGTAAAATCTGGTGACATGGTTAAGCATTTCTTTTCTATTATTGTCAAATTTTAATTACGCTGATGAGAATTCAAGTCCTCCATAAGATACTCCAAATACTTTTTGCATCTTATTTTTTAGTGCAAAGTAGCTCACCCTTTGAGGCCACAGTTGACTCTTGAAAGCATGAAGCAGGATTTTATGGTATCACTTACATTTTGTTGTGAAATTCAAATCTCTGCTTATGTGTGAGTGCAACTGATAAGAAAATCATGACATCTAGAATACTCTTCAAGTAGGCTCACATAAAATTGTCATAGAATTTTGACAGTGCCCCTGCTTTATCCAATACCTGTCACTAGCTCTGGCTCCTTGCTTCGCCCTCTGTCCCATGGTTTTGTTCTTAGTACTGTAAATGAACTTGGCCTTGGAGCAGGTATTGTTTCAGCATTCCACAATCCACAGTGTGTTCTTTCAAATTACTTCTCAGTGCCCTGTAGTAACTATTTTTCTGACAACTTTTTTTTTTCCAACTTCAGATACAACACATTGGTTAATCTTATTCTTTAATTCATGGCCCTCCATTATCAACTGGGTATGCAAGGCCCTTGCTTATTCATTCATTCATTCATTCATTCATTCATGCAATCCTTTCACCCTCCTGTACTCCTATTCCTCTGTTCCTCTTCATAGGCAATCATTCTTCAGTGTTTGAAGTATATCCTCCTCTCTTTATGAGTTCTTGTAACATTGTTTGTGTGCATGTGTTTTTAACTTATGTAAATCATATTGTAGCAAAAATTTCATTCCGTGTCTTTCTCCACTCAGCACTATATTTAAAAATGTCTAACCATGTTGCTGAGTATATAGTTAGACTGTTGCTTCTAACTGATACCTAGTTATCCATCCATTTTCACTCATGCGTATCAGAGAAATGGACATGAACATTGTCTTCAACTCACCAGTACTATTAATAATGCTTCCATGAGTATCCTCATACATCTTCCCTCATGGGTAAGAATTCCTCTGGATTCCTATACCTGGAAGTGGAAATGCTGGGTCATAAGTAACATATGTACCAGTAAGGTTCTACTAGAAAAACAAAAGCCACTCTAAGTATGTAAAACTAAGAGATTTTAATGATGGGAATAGATTACAAAGGTGATGGAAGAGCTGAAAGTCAAACAATGGATGTGAGATAAACAATTGCAGGAAAGCCCCTACTACATCAAAACTGCAGGAATTACTCGTAACAGGATCCTGAGTCTGATGGAAGCCGGAATTGTAGGGGGGCTGCCTGGTGGGAGCTGAAAGAGGAGGCAGAAATACAGATAACCCCTTGAGAAGAGAGGGAGAGAGAAATATCCTGACTTTTCCCTCCCCTCACTCCCAGTTTCCTATCAGAGCCTTCTGCCAGCTGAACCTACCCCCAAATGCAGCCTGCAGGTGCCAGGGCTTTCCTTTGGGTTTATTTGGATATTTTTCTAATTTGTTAAGTTGGATTCTTATTAATTTTCAAACTTCCTCTTTTTTTTTGCTTTTTTTTACAACTTTTAAAAATTGTGGCAAAATACACGTAACATAAAGTTTGCCATTTTAACCATTTTTAAGTGTAAGAGTCAGTGGCATTACTACATTTATAATGTTGTGCAACCATCATCACTATCTATTTCCAAAATATTTCATCATCCTAAAGGTAAACTCTGTATACATTAAGCAATATCTCCCTATTCCTTCTCCCAGTCTCTAATAGCTTCTAAGTTCTTTTCTATCTCAATAAATTTGCCTATTCTAGATATTTCATATAAGTGGAGCCGTATAATATTTGTCTTTTTGCATTTGGCTTCTTTCACTTAATGTTTTCAAAGTTCATTCATGATGTAGCATGTATCAGTATTTTATTTCTTTTATGGCTGAATAATATTACATTATATATGAATAATGAATATATATTGACTGTTATAAATAATTCATTATTACATATGATAGTGAATATATAATGAATAATATTCCATTATATATATGTATGTTCATTTGTTTATTCATTTATCTGTTGATGGACATGGGTTGTTTCCACCTTTTGGTTATTGTGAATAAGGCTGATGTGAACATTGATAAAAAAAAATCTGAGTCTCTGTTTTCAATTCTTTTGGTATATACCTAGAAGTAGAGTTGCTGAGCCATGTGTTAAGTCTATGTTTAGCTTTTTGGGGCATGCCAAACTGTTTCCCACTGCACGATTTTATAGTCCCACCAGCAATGCACAAGCGTTCCAATTTCTCCATATCATCACCAACTCTTATTTTCTGTATTTGTTTATTTATTATTATTATAGCCATCCTAGTTGGTGTGAAATAGCATCTCATTGAGGTTTTGATTTGCATTTTCCTGTTAATAATATTGAGTATCTTTTAATGTGCTTACTGGCCATTTATATATTTTCTTTGGAGAAATGTCTATTCAAGTCATCTTGCCTATTTTTTTAAACTGGTTGTTTCAGTATATCTGATATACTAACTGTTTGAGTCAGTATATGACTGAGTAGTATCATCATCTTAATATTAAGTCTCCTAATTCATGAACATGGAATGTCTAGACATCCCTTTATTTAGGTCTTAATTTTTCTTCTTTTTTCAGTTTAAGATCATTTCATTCTAAGTATCATTTTAGCTGCATCCCACAATTTTTGATATCTTTACAGTTACTTTTGATACTCCATTTTGATATCTACCTGACCCATGATTTGTGTTTTGTTTTATTTTCAAATAAATGCCTTAAAATATGAGTTTATTATTGACATTTAATTTAATTGCATTATGATCAGTGTATATGAGTTAAATGATACCAGTTCAGAGATGTGTTGAAACTTGCTTTATGAACTTACAAATATAATTTTCCATATGTTCTTGAAAAGAATGCGTTTTCTGTAATTGTTGGATGTAAAGTTCTAACATCCATTAGATCAAGATTTAAATCTTTTGTCCTCACTGACTTTTTGGGTCTGTTTGATTTATTACTGAGAGTTGTATTAAAATCTTCCTATTAGAATAGTATATTAATCAATTTCTCTATATAGGTCTATCGATTTTCTTTTTATATTTTAACCTATGTTCTTAGGTGCATATAAGTTTAGAATTGTATGTCTCTAGTGTGTCTGTGTATGTTAATTGAGCCTCTTATCATTATGCATATTAATGTATTTAATAATCTTTATATATCTTGAATGATTTTTTTTTTTGCCTTAAATTCTGTTCTGTCTGGTATTAATATAGTACATTAGGTTTCTTTTGGTCTGCCTGGTACATCTTTCTTTATACTTCTTTAATCTATATTTTTATCCTTTTCTCAATTAAATAAAAAAATTCAATTATTTTAGAAAAATTGTTTTGTGTTAATCTCTGCTAACTAGATGTTATTATTCGTTTATATACTCCACTTTTAAAAAAAAACCTATATATTTACAATTTTCTTTTTTCAACATTCTATCTTCTTAATATTCATTTTTCCCCCTCTACCTGAAGTGCAGTCTTTAGAATCTTCTGTAGTTATGGTCTGCTGAAGATAAATTCTGCCATTTTTTTGTTTGTCTAAAAATGTTTTTAAGCCTTATTATTGAAAGATAGTTTTGCTAAGTATACATTTTAAATCGATGGTTGTTTTCACTCAAACTTTGATTATTTTACTGTCTGGCTTCTATTACTGCTTTAGAAGTTAGCTTTCAGTTTGTTTTTGTAAGTAATGTATCTTTTCTGTTTGGCTAATTTTTAATGTCAGCTATTTGTCTTTCGTATTCATGGTGAAATGCTAAGTAAGATTTTACTCTATCTTATTCTGGGTCAATTGTTCTTCCTGAAATTGAGGATTTATATCTTTAATCACATCTGGAAAATTCTCAGCCATTATCTTTATAATATTTCCTCTTTCCCATTCTCTCTACCATCTTCTTATGGAAATCTGATTAGAAGTATATTAGACTCCATATCTTCATATCTCTTCTCTTCCATATTTTCTACTTCTTTTACTGTACTCTGGGCATTTTTTCAGAGCTATCTGTGGTTTACTAATTTTCTCTTAAGCTATTGTTAAACTAGTCCACGGTTTTTAATTGCAATGATTATATTTTTTATGTCTATAAGTACCATTTGATTCTTTTTCAAATCTTTAAAAAAGTTTCTTGTACTTTGCTCATATTTCCAATTTGCTCTATTATTTCCTAAGTATCAGAATGTTCAGAGGCAGAATGTAAATAAATATGATTAGTTATGTATATAACTATATATGTTTACATAGTTTATTTACATTCTGGCTCTGAACATTCTAATACACAAAGTTTCTGTAATCTGATTTTGTTCTTTGTTGTTTTTACCAACTCTTAGTCATTGTGCCTTATTTCTTCATGGATATTGTTATTTTTGTTGGCGAGCTCAAGTCGTTTTGAATTTATCTGTAGGAATTCTGTGAGAACTGGGCTGAGGGTACAATTACCTAGGCTCAGTGTAGTCCTACAGGGACAATTTGTAATATTTTGTTCAGATGCAAAGGGTTTCTACCAATCCAGGACCACTTTACAATTTCTCAGTTTAAACTTCTGTTGTTTTTGTTGTTCAAATGCTTTTTTTCTGGAAAGTACCAGGAACTAAGTATTGCTGAGTATGTAGTAAAATACTACAGTGACACTAATTAGTCCTTGAGTGGGAAAGGTGCAGTAATAGTGTTTGGCAACCTTGTTATGGGTAATCTTACTTGGAAATGAAATGGTCACATTACATGGTAATAAGGCTAGAAAAATACCTGAACATCATCATCCTCACTCCTAAGAAACATATACTCATTATATTACTGTATGCAACACATTTTACCTTTGTGTTGCAAGGGAGACAGAGAGAGGGAGAGAATGAATAAGAGATTCCCTGAGTCATGACTATAATTAAGGTATGGAATGAGGTAAAATAAAAAGAATGTTGTCTCTTACTAGATATGGAGACAATATTACTACATGAAGCAAATATCAACTTGTGAGAATGCAAAGTCATGAAAATGGGTGCTTTCTCCTTAATTCATGTAACAAACACTAGAAACTAAAGTACCAACATGACAAGGACCAAGTCCTGTTTTATTCTCTATCTAGTGCCTAGTATGACAATAACAGACAATAGTTGTTGAATGAGTACCTACTGTGTGCCAGGCATGGTACTAGGAGCAAGATGGACATGACCCTTAACCTCAGTCTTAGGGAGAAATCCTTCCTCAAAGTAATTAAGGTTGAATTTGCAATCAAACTAATATCAAAGATATTATTAAAGAGAATAAAAAGAACGAATTGGGTTCCTTACAATGATTACATTTGTACCTTTTTCCATTAACAACTCTGTGAAGTAGGTGGGTTAAATATACTATGCCCAGTTCACAGCTGAGATAATATAACTCAGCAGTTATTGAGGGATTCTGTATTGTCAGCACTGTGTTAAGTGCTTTACATTTATTATCTCATTGAACCCCCTAATAACCCTATAGGCAAATACAATTATTTTCCCAATTTCAGATTAGGAGAGCAATGAAGCCTAAAGAAGTTTAAGTAACTGGGTCCAGGGGTGCATAATTGTTAGGTGGCAGAGTGAGGATTCATCTCAGGCGGTGGGACTCTAGGGCTCTGCACTGTGCGCAGAGAAGGCAGCTGAACTCACACAAGTGAACATGCTACAACTAGTACTATTCGGGGCTCCTTTAAGACTTTCACATATTTACTAGATTCCCAAAGGTGGAGCTAATTTATTCTCAGAGTCTTAAAATGAGAAGACATCTTTAAATGACTACGAAAATTATCTCGCCCATAACAAACACAATTTAACTACTGCAATAATTTTGAGACAGGAGAATGCTTTGCTATTTCTTCTAGAAGCAGTGCTTAATATTTAAATCAGAAACCCTCAGAAGTAGCAAGAGAACTTAGCAAAACCAAATCATATCTTCATGCAATCCATATTTACATAGGCATCTGCCTACCAGGGCCAACTGGATGGCTTTACGGAAAATTTCAATGGGAAAATGAAAACGCCTTTTCAACAGATTAAAACAAAATTAAACCAAGGACCTGGTCATTCCCCCTTTCCCTGCCAGTTCCCGGCCCCCGGCATCGGAGAAGGCTGGGGTGCTGCTGGGTTGGGCTGCGCAGGAGCTCGTTCCGCCGGAAAAGCAAGGCTGCGCAGGGGGGCCCTGGGTTGGCCGCTCCCGGGGCGAGTCTGGGCAGCGCACAGCTACACCGTCTCCTAGCGATCTGAGAGACCTGAACTCCCACCACCAAAGGCCCGGCCGTCGCCAGGAAGCCAGGGCCACCATGGCGGACCACATGCAGCCGTTCTGGCCCGGGGCGCTGACGCGGGTGCCGGCAGGAGCGAACTGCCCGCCACGGTAAGGGCAGCGCGCTGGGCCAGGGCGCATCCTGCGGATGCCGCGCGGGGGCGCCGGGACCAGTTCTTGCTGGAGCTGGGGTGAGGGATGGGGGATGGCCGGTGGCCACAGAAGGCTTGGCTGGAGGCCCACCTACTTTTCCTCCTCGAGGTGCCCGGCACCTAAATGATTATATTTAAAATAGCCAGCGCTCGACGCTTCTCGTCTCAAAGGACACCTTTTTTTTTTTTCCTGTTATCCTTACAACCCCCAGGGGGTTTTCCAGATGGAAAACTGATGACCACAGAGTCCTCTGTGGAGACTGATTTAGCCTATGCGACTCACCCTTCTCCAGGTTAGGCAAGTGGATCCCTGAATCCCGCCTGAAGGGTCTGAGGCACCTGGAACTGTTGGCCAGCCAGTGACTGTAGCTAGGCTGAGCTGGTGTTCCGGGAGTGCCTCGGGTACTGGGGCCGGTCTGCTGCTATTTTAATGCTTGGTGTCATGGCCGCAGAGCAAGAAGCGAGGCTTTTTGCTTTTGCTGATTCCTTGAGCTATTTATGAGATTGGAATTTCGCTCGCTTGAGGCTATGTGAAAGTGGCAGTTAAGATTCCAAAACTCTATTGTGAAAAGCGCTACTGTGAACATAGGGGTGCATAGATCTTAACAAATCAGTGTTTTGGTTTTCTTTGGCTAAATACTCAGAAGTGCAATTGCTGGGTCAAAAGATAGTTCTATTTTTAACTTTTTGAGAAACCTCCAAACTGTTTTCCATAGTGGCTCTACCACATTTCCATTACAAAAATAAAAAAAAGATTCCAAAAGTCTAGAATCAGAAAGGATAGAGTGGAAGGCCAGTTCTCCTCTTGCCTGCAAGGTGACCTTAGGCAAGTTAATTGTTCCTTCTAAGCTCAGTTTTCTTAACTGCAAAATGGAGACAATAAGAGGAATCAACTTTACAGGATTGTTGTGAGGATAAACCGACAAAGCACATGTAAAGCAATTTACGGCCCATAGTGTGTATTTGTATACATGTTAGCAATTATGAACTTTTTGGGCATCCCCTTTTCACCCGTTTTCAAACTTTTTGTTTTGAAATAATTATACATTCGCAAGAAGTTGCAAAAATAGTGCAGAGGTCCCATGCACCCTTCCCCCGGCTGCTTCCAGTGTACCATCTTACATAACTATAGTTCATTACCAAAGCAGGAAATCCACATCCGCACAATGTATTAAATCGACTGCAAACTTTAAATTTCACCAGTTTTACTTGCATTCGTGTATGTGCATAGTTCTCTACAATTTTGTCATATGTATGCGTCAAGATACAAAACTGTCTTCTCATTTCAAGGGAACCACTTTGTGCTACCTCTTTATTGTCACT
>NW_011888837.1:4416054-4426818 GCF_000151845.1 Pteropus vampyrus
CTTAAAAAATTGCAGAGAGGTAAGTTTATTAGCTATGAGAGGCAAAGTGGGGTAGTTAGAAACCTTCCCTCTAGACTAGTTGCCTGTTCACCTCTGAGAACTCAGTTTCTTCCTCAAAAAATGAGGAAGATGGACCAGATTTCTTTCGGGATTTCTGTGAGGTCTAACATTCTATGAGGTCGGAGCTGGCTGCCACACTTTCCCTATTTTCACTTGTATGACGATGCTTAAGCAAGCTTATTGTTTATCAAATTTGATTTTGTGAAGTGCTTGGATATTTGAGTTAGTTGTAAAAGTGTGGAAAATAAACTTTGTAAAGATATTTAATACTATGGAGGGTTACTTGCTAGTAGGTCATGCTGAATGGGTCATCAAATCTCAAGGTTAGATGTAATTCTAACACCCCACCACTTAGCTACTGAAGAGTGATTGATTAATTGTAAAGAGCAACTTTTTGTAAATTCATCTTTTTATGTCCTTTCATCAAGATCTTCACAGTAGAGCTGGATTAGCCCCTCAAACATACACATTGCATACACAGCAAGCAAGAAATTTCTAGAACTCACGAGAATGGGGATCGAGCGGAATCTCTTAAAAATGTTTCGTGCCTATAAAAATGAATGCAACAAGGAGTAATTTTGGTGTAACGAGCTGTTATATGTAGAAGGGGCCTGGAAGAAGCTTCAAGGAAAGACACCAATAAAATAGAGATATTTGACAGCGTGATGTGTTAGGATAATGAGAGACCTGCCAATAAATTGCTCAAGTTCCAAATCTAGATTAGCAATGACAGGATATATTAGATTATCCAGAAACTGGTCTCATTTTTTATCCTATTTGTCCATCTGTCTCTTCCATATGATCTTCATGCCCTAACTACTCCATACAAACAGCAGCCTGGTGGGTAAGGAAACTGAGTGAAGGAGGCTGAGTATAAGGCAATAGGGAGAGGTAGAGACTGGGAATGAGAGCATAGGACTTGTCTAAAAAGGGCAATGATTATACCAATTTTGGCTCCATGGAAAGGTGGGCCCAGCATTCCCAGAGCTCCTGATTTTAGTTCCAGATTATGTTTGTGAATATTTTATATGTCGGAAGCTCTAGTGTAGTGGTTAAGCACTCTTCTCTGGAGTCACACTACCTGGATTAAAATCCCACCTCTCCCACTTATTAGCTGTTGGACCTTTGACAAATATATATATTTTTAACTTCTTTGTGCCTCAATTTCCTTATCTGTAAATGGGAATAATACTAGTAATACTTCACAGGAGTGTTATGAAATTTAAATAAGTTAATATATGCAAATTACTTAGAACAGTGTCTGTTATGTTGAACGGTCTCAATATGTGTTAGCTATTATGATTCTGATTAAAACAGAAAGGGGACCAAATGAAAGGTTTGTAGGCCCAAGGCAGCCTATGGACTGCCAGTTTGCAACCTTTGACCCCGTGAGTTTAAGGGGGAAACAGAGGCCCACAAAGGTTAAATGAAAATGCCAAGGTCAATCAGTAAGTTAGGGGCAAGTTGTCACTAGGATCCAGGTTCTTCCCACTGCACTGTGTCCTTTTAAAGGATAAAAAAGAGTCCTAGGAGGGGCTGCCCCTTGTGAGTGTCCTTCACAAAGACAATGGCTAGATGAAATGTGGTGGCAGTAGCTGGTAATAATGAAATAGATTTGCACATAGTGAAATGAATGGGCCTTTATAATACTGTGTTAGGAAACAAATAAGAAACAGAATAGTAGCATTCACGTAAATTCAGAGTAAATGCACACAAAAAGACAATACAGATATTATAAGGATGCATACAAACAAAAGGGCACATTACAAATCCATTCGAGTGGTTTCGCCTATGCAGGGAGAACAATGAGCATGGGATATGGGGATAACATAGAGTAAAGAGAGCAGGAGAGGGGCCTTGCACAGACCAGCGATAATGTGCTGTGAACTAGGAGTATGATTAACTCAACTTTCTCCACATGAACCCCTCTCCCCCACCTTCTCCTCCCCCAGAGAGCCTCCTTTCAACCTTCTTCCCCCTCAGTCCTTTTCCATACTACCTGGCACATTGTCTTCCAGGTTCAAAGAGGATCTGCCTTCTGAGTGCTCCACAAAGCCCAAGAACAGGCTGACGTTCCCCACCTCCCTGAACAGCGGGCGGTGGATATTTGTGAGAAAGGGACTGGATGACTTCAGGAAAGGCTGCCCGCCTTGCGAAGGTGTGATCACTCAGGGCCCTTGGGAACACTTTCTCCCTCACGTTTATCACAGAGTTCTCCGACCTGCACCCCAAAAGAGGCAGAACAAGCTGCCCAAGGAAGCAGCCCTGTTTTCAAAGCTCTCACCAACCCAGCAGGCACGAAAGGCATTCCTGGAGGACATTGAAGCCCAACTGACCCCGCACCCCTTTGCTCTTTCCCCGAATCTGGAAGAAGATATGCCTGCAGAGGTGACATCCCGTCCTAGGGTTGTGGGAGGGCCTTCACTGGGGCCTTGAAAATAATTCTCTTTAAGTGCCTGGGGAGCTTCCTTGGGGGGATGACATGTTTAAGGAGGAGGGGCGAAGAATGTCTCCCCAGGGTGGGAGTTCTCTGTGTGGGCTGGAGCAGCCTCCCTTTCTCTGCCCTCAGGAAACACAACCAGCAGCAACGTATACCCATCTCCCTTTGCTTCCTGCGAAACCACACAACTTATAAAGATCCTGCACGCTGGAGACCTTCTACTTCTCTTCCCCTGAACTTCTACCAGTCTCCTTTGCTGTGGGGCACAGAATACAATGGGAGAGAGAGTTGTTCAGTCTTGCTTTTGTCACTTTAACCTGGTCTTAGGAGGTGTCGTAAGTACTTACAAGCTGATGGGTAGAAGGCATATGAGAACCTGAAAGGCCATAGTGAAAATTCACCAAATCATCAGAGTTGGGCAGCAGCTACGTTGTGTCACCAAGGTCCCAGGCATGTTTTGACTTTCAGCTCCATAGTCCTTAGCACATGCCTCTTGTTCTTGTATCTCAAAATGGCTTCCACACCTCCAGGCATCCAGCCTGTCTTTCAAATAAGAAGGAGGAAGGGACAAAGGTTAAAGGGTGCATGCCAGCTGACTCTGCCTTTTAATTAGGCAAATATAGTTGACCCTTGAACAACAGAATTGAACTGCACAGGTCCACTTATATGGATTTTTTTCCAATAACTACACAGTGAGCATGACAGTTGTTCAGACAGGTGAACTCTGCAAAGCCCCTTCCTACTCAGAGTAAAGTCCTTGCCATCGTCGAAAATGCCCTGTGTGTTCTACTCTCCACCACTCACCTCCTCTGCTCCCCCTCCAACCTGACCACCTACTCCTCTCTCTCACCTCACTGCGGCCACTCTGGCCTCCTACTTGCTTCGTGAACATTGCACGCATGTCCAATTCAGATCTCTGTTCTGTGTCTGGGACACTTGCCCCGGATGTCTGCCTGGCTCACTTCTTCCCTTCCTTCAGATCTTTGCTCCGATGTCTCCTAACTGAAGAGACCTATGTAAAATAATACTTCCCTTTCACTCTCATTCTCTATCTTTATAATGATGTATTTTTCATCATAGCACTTGTCACCACAGGGCTCCTCACTAGAATAAAAGCTCTACAAGGGTAGGGACTTTATCTGTGTTTTTCACTATGTACCATCAATATCTGTCATATGGTAAACACTCAGTACATTTTTATGAATAATGAATAAATGGATAAATAAATGATCAGTGGCAGAGGAGTCAGTAGAAAGGACAACTGGAATTTCTAATCCATTATTTTCTACTGGGCCTTTCCTGCACTGCCTCATGCAGGCCAGAGCTTCTGAGTCCATGACAGATTGTTTCCACATATCCTAGGATGGGACTGTGGCCCTTATTTCCATGTCTGACCTCCAAAACTAGGTATGTTGGCTTTTTTTCTGAAGCCAGATCTCCTTTTGTGATGCTACAATGACCACCGGCAGCTCAAGATTTAAATTCTACCCAGAAAAAGAATACCTCTTTTTGCCTGGTCACAGCGAAATTCCATAACCTAATTCCCATGGGTCCAACTTGGGATATGTGCCCATTCCTAACTAGTCACTGTACTCCTGATTGGCCTGGCCTGCTTCTGGAGTGAGAATGGGGTCAGGCCAATGAGGACTGAGGTGGTTCTCAAAGAAAAATCTAGATACTGTCATTTGTATGAGGAAAAATGGATGCTGGGCAGTGAAAGACCACAGAGATCCTCTGGAGGTACCTCACTCAGTGGGGGCAGTTGGAGACCGGGGTAGATCCAGAGGCACTATTCCATTTAGAGGAGGTGGAACTTCAGTACAAAGGTTGCCTACCTGATGTCTGGGTGATGGAAGTCTACCCACAGCACCCAGGACAGAACTTGCACGGAAACTGATGAACAGCACTGGCCAACTGGAAAGGAAAAGCAAAGGAGCCAGTTGGTCTCTTCTGTTTTAGAATCTAGGGGCCCCATGTTTCAGCACATTTTTCTTTCCTCCAAAACTGTTTTCTTTTTGTAGCTCTTCTTAAAGGTGCTGGAGGTGCTGGATCCTGACAAGAAACTGGAAGAAACATGGGCTTATTGTCAGGGTGTCAGGAAAAGAGCAGAGGAACCCACAAAGCTTTTAAAGAAACATTCTGCCCAAGTCTACTTGGGACTGTAAGTATTGTTCTTAACCCCTCGCTCATTCATGTCACCTGATGAAACAGTCTAGGAGTTACCTTCTTAAAGTTCCTCATCTTTAGAATAATTTGGAGAAGCAAACGTAACTAAGTTCCCGAGGAGGAGGGAAAGGATCCTTGAGTTCTCCTCTAGTGTTTGGTTCATACGTGGATGTGAATTATCCATTAATGGAGCAAACATGGGTGTGTCTAAATGACTCTAGGAGAGCTGTTGGAGAAGAGGAAACTGCAGAAAACCTGAATAATTGACCAATAATGGTTTTTTGAATTATTTATGGCAAAAGCTCTTTTATTCAATGTGGCTGGGACCAGTAGTTGATAGGATAACAGCAATAAAAAGTTAATACAGAGAATTGTAAATGATGGCATTTAAGTACTTAAAATATTGTATTTTACGCTAAAACATCACTTGCTAGTATTTTAATGTAAAGCCTTTTTTGAGTATGGGTCTGCTGCTTGGATGTCCAAGTCATCTTTTATTGTGCATAAATCACACCAGTAATACCACATTCATCGAACATTTCCGAAGCATTAAGCTTGATTTTCATAGAAGCAAACTTTTTTTGTACCACACTCTTGTTTTCCCAACTCATGCCATATTTAATTTAAAATGTAAATGTACTGGTAAGTATATCTGACATAGATTTGGGATATGCATTTGACCTTTGAAATTAAATGATGTCACTGGCAGGCACTGAAAAGTGTGGGTGAACAGCACCCAGACCACTGGTGGAGGACCCAGAATCAGGGTCAAGGTGTTTGGAAGGGGCAGTAGAAGACCTTTGCTAGTCACACCAGTTACCTGCATGGAGGGGGAATGAGGAAGAGTTCATTGTATTAAATTATATGTGTTTGTTAGGGTGAGACACACGATGACAGGAATACCACTGCTGTGATGCTTGAGGCCCCTCAAAGTACCCCCTGGTAAATTTGGGGAAAACCACTGGGCATGCTCACCTCATCTGCTCTTCTTCCGCTGGGAAGCAAGATGGCCCGTAAGAAGCACAAGTTTTCCTCTGCTCCTCCCTTCTTGGGGGAAGCCCCACCCTGGTCCACCCTACTGGGTCCTGGGTGGGACAGTGTGCCCATTTCTAGTTTCAGTGAGCAAGTCATTTTGGACCTAAACCTATGTCTGCCAACATGGCTGCTGTCAGTAATAAAGGTGACATTTTGGCTTTCATCTTTGCTCTTTGTGTTATTTTCAAGTTGCTCAGAACCTGGGTGGGGAAGAAGGAGGGGTGTTATATGAAGGGATCCCTTTGGAGACTCCAACATCATGGGTCAGTGTGGCCCTGTGAGCATCTTTGAATTATTGACCCTCGATGAACCATTTGCTAGTTCTCATGGTGTGTGATTTATCTCAAATTTTTAAAAGAAGCCATTGAAGAGAGAGAGCTTAATTGAGGATGAAGGGTGGCTGCATTTGGTATGATCAGATTTACATTTTGAAATGACCATTTTGGTTTCAGTGTAGAGAATGGGTTAGGGATTGGGGGTTCAGAGTCTTAAGAGAAGGTGCAGAGACACCAGTGAAGAGCCTCCTGCAGCAGTCCAGAGAAGACAGAGTTAAAATCTACCAGACATATGAATGAGCTGGAATTTTAGGGATGGGGGAGAGAGAAGTCAAGGATGTCTCCTACTTGTCAAGATTATCTGAGGCCTTGGCAGATTCCAAGCATAGTAATTTGGGCTTTTACCAGGAACATGTCTTAATAAATCATACTGATAATCTTAAAAATCAACTTATAATGGTAAAATGTTATCTAAGTTTTCATTGTTATAACTAATCATGGTATACTTGTCATTATGATGTTGATAATAGGAATATAATCTTTGAAAATTAACATAATTACTGTAAATTTGCAAGGAGCTGTTTGAAATACTTGTATTATGATCCCCTTTTCCCAAGATACTGTTTGAAATCGACTTGGATTCATGGTGGCTCATATTGTACTTCTCTGATGATTCCTTTACCTTTAGTCCCAAGAAGATTCCTCTATCACATCCAGGCCAATGGCTTTACGAAGAGAAGAAACCAAGTGAAATGGATTTGCTCCATGAAGATGGTTCTCTTCCTTGTGAAAATGTACGCAGAGGAGTTAGTGACTTCTGCAACTGGGCTACTAATATTGTAAGTTAGTAGTGGTACTTGCAACTTACTTTTTAAAGTCAAGCTCAAAGTTACTTTTATTAAAAAATAGTTCGATATAATCTAAGTCAAATAATCAAAGTCATAAAGGAATCTTTATGACTCTCCCACCATTTATAATAGAAAAGTTTCTTGTAGATGAAATTTCCGGAAAGTTTGCAGCCAATTTGAATGTTTATTGTTTATATCTCACATCATTGCTGTTGTTTCATATTTGAATGCGTATCTTCCCCCCCTACCCACCAGCTTAATTGAGATACAATCGACATATAACATTGTGTATGTTTGAGGTTTAGTGTGATAATTTGATACAAGTATATATTGCAAAATGATTACCACAATAGGGTTAGTTAATACATCCATCACCTCACATATTACTTTTTTTTTGTGGTGAGAACATTTAAGATCTACTTTCTTAGCAACTTTCAAGTATACAATGAAATATTGTTAACTATAGTCACCATGCTGTACCTTACATCCTTAGAACTTATAACTGGATTTTGTACCCTTTGGCCAACATCCTCCCATTCCCCCAATATATTGTTTCATATTTTTATGTTCCATTTCAATATAAGGATATTCTTTTCTTTCTTTCCTTCACTCCTACAACTCATTTTTCCCAGCTATTATTTTTGGGCAGCTAGGCTTGACTACATTTACTAAAAGTTTTTCCTGACATGAAAAGAGTTTTGATTCAGTTATCAAGGTCTTTCCTTGTCCTCCTTCCAAGAACATATTTAGTTATATATTCCTGTTCCCAAGTCCCTATAGATGTCTAGATTCCCAATGCTTTTCCTGGATTCGAGACCTAGAATTTGCAAGATCCCTCCCCGACTTTTTAATGAATTCATCAGTTTTAGTCAATGTGTTATTTAGGATTATTTCATTGGCAAGTGTCTGTAATAGTCAAACTGAGTTGAGGGATAAAAGGGAACCATCCAGAAGTATTAGGAGCTGCAGGCACAGCTGGATCTAGGTGCTAAAATGTTTTTAGGCACCCTAAAAACATGCTCTCCCCTGTCTGACTCCATTTTCCTCAAATAATGACAAAAGCAGCCACTAAAAGTTCCAAGCTTACATTCTATCAGATAGCAATGTAAGTGGGGTAAAGAAGCAACTCTTTCGAAGAGGAAAAAGTCCTGGGCTCACTCTTACTGAACTAACCTGGGTCACATGTCTTGTGACTGAATTATCCACTATGAGTGGGGAAACGGACTGTGGTCATTGGCTAGTTCAGGTCACATGTCTAATCCTGAAGTGAAGAGGTGGACATGTCCTGCCCTGCTGCAACAGACGGACTGAGGTGGGAGAGGGAGGCTTCCTAGAGGGTAGATTAGAGTAAAGATGCTGGCCAAGGCAGATGATGCCCACCCTGCCTGGTGCCTGAACCACTGCCTGTCCATAATCTGGCTGGGTTGGATTACCTGAATCCCTGCTGTGGGCAGAACGAACACTGACATTTCTCAACGTGTTTGGAAAATACGCCAAGGGATGTCACTGCTGTAAAGTGTTGGAGAAGTTTACTTTTGGTCAAACAGACTGAGTTTTTCCCAGTCCCGTTAACTCCCTCAGGGACCCACTGCTTCTTGTGGGTCCTAAATTGTCTCTTAAGGCACTGACAGAGCCTGTCAGACTCCAGATACAGTTGATCCTTGAATAACATGGGTCTGGACTGTGCTGGTACACTTATCTACGGATTTTATGTTAGGGACTTGAGAATCTGCGGGGTGGAGTATCCGTGGGAGGTCCTGGACTCCCCGCCCCGCCCCCCCCATGAATACCAAGGCTAGTTAAGTTTTGGGGGAGTCAAGAGTTATACAGGATTTTCAACTGTATGGGAGGTCGGCACCCCTAACTGTGCCAACAGGGCACCCCTGTTGTTCAAGGATCAGCTGTACTTCTTGTCTCCAGTCAGTGCTGACTGAGCATTTTCTACTTCTCTTCCAAACTACCTCTTTCCCAGCCATGGTCAAACGCCTCCCTTAGATTGAAGAAGAAAGCAAGGAGCATTTCACCATTTGTCCTTGACTCACACAATGTGATATTCTTCCAGGGAAGCTTAAACATTGATGAAAAGTTCATCCTGAAACAGTTTGCCGTTGACTATCAGAGCAAACCAAGCTGTAATGTGCTGAACGTGATGAGACTCAACCAGGTTCCTTTGGAACTAAAGAAGAGTGTGGGGCTCAATAAACTTCAGGAGCCAGAATTTTTCCAGAAACTTAACCATGAGCGGAAACTCCAGAAGCTGCAGGTAATTACAAAAGGGGAGAAGTCTGAAAAATCAAAGAAAATTAAGTTGTATTAAAATCTTGAATGTTCTTAAATTCTGACACCTGTCTTTTTCAGTAGAATTCTTAATTTTTTTTGCTGTTTAATAAATATGTATTAAATTAATGAATATTTAATACATGCAACCAAGTTATACAAACAATGCATGTCATTCAGCATTATTGTCAACATCTGAACAGTCATTATTTTATGTGTTTTATATGTTGAAATTTTAACAGTGGAAATACATGTGAATGTTTATCATTGTAAGAGTGAAATGCTGAAATTAATGATTGTGAACTGTTTATTTTATGTCTGAAGAATTCTTGAATTTTTAGGAGGGTCTTACTGACCACGAACCATCATTCTTGATCACATGCTTGCCTGATCATTAATTACTCACTCCGTTTTCCAGTACCAATTTCCTGTGAAAACAGAAGAACAAAATAACAGAGAGGAGAAATAATATGTTATGTTCCAAGGGGAAGTTTTATGGGCCCCTAAGTATTTTACCAGTTTTAACACATGTGTTACTGCAAATATATACACAAATCAAATGTGCCAGTCTAACAGACTTAAGTGCCTAAGTGAGAGTTGGTAAGGGTGGAGAGGAGAGAGAGTTCCTTTCTCTGAAAGTGAAAAACAATATATTATCCCTAATTACTCTCTGCTTTTTACACATAATCTTTGATACTGTATTTCCACTATTTTGGACATAGTAACTTTGTCTTTTACAATGGAACACAATCAACTGACCTGTTTTTACATACATAATGTTTTCTATCCTTGACTCTTGCATAAAGTTTATGAAATTTATATGTTCCATCTCCTCTCATCTTTCTTAAGGGTAAAATGTAAACTGATGCTGGACAGGCAAATTATGTCCTTCGCACTGCTTGAAACACTGCTTGTCCTGAATCTGGGCTGAATGAAATTGCTCAATTTCCTGTACTTACAAATAATTGCGCAAACACTGCTTTATAAACCACTGTCGTTATTGCCAAAATTGAACTTTTTACTGGCAGACGGAGAGTCACTATGCAAAATTTCAAAATATATTTCCACATGATCCTTCTGCCTGAAGGACTTTCTTTAACAATTCTAGTTTAGTTCTGCTGATGAATTTTTTCAGTTTTTGTATATCTGAAAATGTCCTTATTCTGCTTTCATTTTAAAAGAAATATTTGTGGGTATAGAATTCTAGGTTCACAGTGTTTGGTTTGTTTGTTTTCAGAACTTGAATGACATTGCTTCATTGTTTTCTTGGTTGTTGATTCTGATGAGAAATCTGTCATTTTTATCTTTGTTTTTCTAAATATGTTTATTTCCTTTGCTGCTTTTAACATTTTCTCTTTGTCACTGGTTTTGAGTAGTGCGATTATTACCTTTGTGTATATTTTTTCATGTTTCTTGTGCTCGGAGATTGCTGAGCCTCTTCGATCCATAGGTTTATGGTTTTCATCAAATTTGGAAAAATTTTGACCATTATTTCTCAAAAAAATTTTTTGTTTCTTAGCACCCCTTCCCTGACTCTAATTACATGTAATTAAGCTGCGTGAAGTTGTCTCACAGCTTACTGCTACACTCTTCAGTTTTTTATTCTGTTTTCTCTCTGTTTCTATTGTTATGTCTTAAAATTCTCCAATCTTTTTTTTTTTTT
>NW_011888837.1:4426868-4429145 GCF_000151845.1 Pteropus vampyrus
TAACAGTGGAAATACATGTGAATGTTTATCATTGTAAGAGTGAAATGCTGAAATTAATGATTGTGAACTGTTTATTTTATGTCTGAAGAATTCTTGAATTTTTAGGAGGGTCTTACTGACCACGAACCATCATTCTTGATCACATGCTTGCCTGATCATTAATTACTCACTCCGTTTTCCAGTACCAATTTCCTGTGAAAACAGAAGAACAAAATAACAGAGAGGAGAAATAATATGTTATGTTCCAAGGGGAAGTTTTATGGGCCCCTAAGTATTTTACCAGTTTTAACACATGTGTTACTGCAAATATATACACAAATCAAATGTGCCAGTCTAACAGACTTAAGTGCCTAAGTGAGAGTTGGTAAGGGTGGAGAGGAGAGAGAGTTCCTTTCTCTGAAAGTGAAAAACAATATATTATCCCTAATTACTCTCTGCTTTTTACACATAATCTTTGATACTGTATTTCCACTATTTTGGACATAGTAACTTTGTCTTTTACAATGGAACACAATCAACTGACCTGTTTTTACATACATAATGTTTTCTATCCTTGACTCTTGCATAAAGTTTATGAAATTTATATGTTCCATCTCCTCTCATCTTTCTTAAGGGTAAAATGTAAACTGATGCTGGACAGGCAAATTATGTCCTTCGCACTGCTTGAAACACTGCTTGTCCTGAATCTGGGCTGAATGAAATTGCTCAATTTCCTGTACTTACAAATAATTGCGCAAACACTGCTTTATAAACCACTGTCGTTATTGCCAAAATTGAACTTTTTACTGGCAGACGGAGAGTCACTATGCAAAATTTCAAAATATATTTCCACATGATCCTTCTGCCTGAAGGACTTTCTTTAACAATTCTAGTTTAGTTCTGCTGATGAATTTTTTCAGTTTTTGTATATCTGAAAATGTCCTTATTCTGCTTTCATTTTAAAAGAAATATTTGTGGGTATAGAATTCTAGGTTCACAGTGTTTGGTTTGTTTGTTTTCAGAACTTGAATGACATTGCTTCATTGTTTTCTTGGTTGTTGATTCTGATGAGAAATCTGTCATTTTTATCTTTGTTTTTCTAAATATGTTTATTTCCTTTGCTGCTTTTAACATTTTCTCTTTGTCACTGGTTTTGAGTAGTGCGATTATTACCTTTGTGTATATTTTTTCATGTTTCTTGTGCTCGGAGATTGCTGAGCCTCTTCGATCCATAGGTTTATGGTTTTCATCAAATTTGGAAAAATTTTGACCATTATTTCTCAAAAAAATTTTTTGTTTCTTAGCACCCCTTCCCTGACTCTAATTACATGTAATTAAGCTGCGTGAAGTTGTCTCACAGCTTACTGCTACACTCTTCAGTTTTTTATTCTGTTTTCTCTCTGTTTCTATTGTTATGTCTTAAAATTCTCCAATCTTTTTTTTTTTTTTCCTGGAATGTCTAATCTAATGTTAATTTCATTCAGTATATTTTTCATCTCATACATTATAATTTTAATCTCCAGAAGTTTGACTTGGGTCTTTTTTTTATATCTTCCATGTCTCAACTTAATCTTTTGAACATATGAAATACAGTTATAATAACTTTTTTGATGTTCTTGTCTGCTAGTTCTAACTGATCAGTTCTGTGCGAGTGTCCATTAATTGATTTTTCTCCTCATTGTGGATCATCTTTTCATGCCTTTCTGCATGTCTTGTGTTTTTTGAGTAGATGCCAGGCATGGCAAATTTTACTTTATTGGATGCTAGGTATTTTTTTGTATTCCTATAAATTTGAGTTTTGTCCTGGGATGTAGTTAAAGTTATTTGGAAAGGTTTGATCCTATTGGCTCTTCCTTTTAAGATCTGTTGAGAAGGACCAAACTATATTCAGTCTAGGGGTAATTTTTTACTGCCAAGGCAAGACCCTTCTGTGTATTCTACCCCATGTCCTGTGAATTTTTAGGTTTTCCAGGAGAGAACGGGCACGGTCCCTGCCCCTGTGTGCATGCCAGGCACTGCTCCCTCTAATGCTTTCTGTTGGTTCTTTCCCAGACTTCAGGTCGTTTCCTCCCACACATACATAGAGGAAGACTGTGCAAACCTCTGGAGTGCTCTCTCTGTGCAGCTCTGTCCTTTTTATTTCTTTGTGCTGCAAACTTTAGCTGCATTGGTCTCTCCGGACTCTCAGTTCTGTGTCTTCAACTCAGAGAATCCACTGGGCCTTTCTGGGGTTCCTCCCTGCATTGTGAAATGGAAACTCTCTCAAGACAATGAGCTGGAGCAATTGTCGGTCTTATC
>NW_011888837.1:4430175-4437506 GCF_000151845.1 Pteropus vampyrus
CCTGTTCCCACATCTACATCCTTTAGACACAGGTCACATGCCAATCTTTCTATGGGTTTTCTCTAGGCCTTTTAGTTGATATTAATTTACTCTTACTTCTAATCTCTCACAGCCATCTGTATGTCTATTGTAATATAGCTCTCTTTATCCCTGTATATTCATTCATTCGTTTATAAATTTATTCAACAAACATTTCTGAGCATCTATTACTATGTGCCAAAAAGTGCTGAGAGCAAGTGAAAGACTGTCACCTGCACTCAAGGAAAGTCTAGTAGAATCAACAGCTAAATGATTAACTATAATGAAATTATGTCATGGTTCATACATAGGACATAGGAAGAAGTAATCAGTTTCACCAAGCATCGGGTGAGGATAGGTACATGGTTAAGGCATCATAGAAGAAATTGTGTTTGTACTGAGTCTTGAAAGAACACCAGTCACCCAAAGACATACCACATTCTGGAACCGAAGTTCTTCAGCAGAGCAGTGCTGCCGTTGCCACTCCTCTCTCTTCCTTTCTTTTTCTTCTCTCTGCTTCCCTCTTTCCTTTAATTCAGTGGTTCTCAACCAAGGGCGATTTTGCCCTTTCTTCCCTTACCATCCACCCAGAGACTTTTGACAATGTCTGAAGATGACATTATTTTTTAACATATCACAACTAAGCACTTATTATACTGTTTAAGAAGGGAAGTAATTGCAGTAGTATTTCAGAAACTATATCTTTTTACAAAATGTAATATGTACTCATAGACTCTAAACAGGATTTAAAATATATAATCTCCAAAAGAAAATATTCAACTCAAGATAACTTTTAATGTAAGTGAAATATAACAAGATTTTTAAATTCATCATCATATTTTTCACAACACAATGTACAGAAATTTGCAAACTTTCTGTACAGAGCAGTATAATCTTTATTCTTGAGCAAGGTTTTCAATAACACATAGGTAATCTTCCACAAATTCCAGCTGTTCATGTTTCATGCTTATTTCTGTTTGGTTCATCTCATTTTTCAATTCTTCAGGTCTGAGACATTTTCTCATTTTAGCAAGATCTTTCTGCTTTTTCCTATACAGGCTAAGTAATCTTCTTTTAATATCCAGTCTATAGCTTCTGTGTTGTTCAGCATCACTCATGTCAGTTACCAGTAGTAGTCAAAGAATTTTATAAACCCATCTAGCATGTTGCTTATTTATTTAGAACTTTTGTTGTGCCTCTATTGCCATATCTTTACTGAATCCTTAACTTTTCCCAGGAAAAACAGGGCAAATCTTGACAAAGCTTCACCAGGACAAAGTCTTTTAATTTCACATAGCATTTGGATGTATCTTCCTCTGTAATTTCAAGAACATAATGTAGTATCTGCTTCTTGAAAGAGTTGAACACCATGGCCTTGACCTTGAAATGGAGTCAATATCAACATCTGACTTGCACATAGTCGGGTTTTGTCTGAGTATGAAGAATAATTATAGACTGTCATGTAGCCTACAGTCACTAAGAGCATAGTTTCATCCTTATTATACTTCTCAAATAGTGGAAAGTTAGTGCCATCTTTCTTTCATCATCCACGTCAATAAAGTTAGCAGTTTCAATAAACCACATAAAAACGTTTTGAAGCTTTTCATGATATTCTTGAAAGTCCTTACATGTCATATCAGCCTTGCATATCTGAAAGGTAAAGTTTTCTCCTTCTGTTGGGCTTAGAACAGAGTATGAATGTATGGAGTAAGGTTCCAAATGGCTTGAAATCAACTTTTTCCAGCAAATAAATCATTTGTTTGTGCAAAACCCAGGTGGAATGATTTGTCTAATTTTCTCTCACATCATCTGCCTCTACACGAAGTTCTCATAAACTTTCGAAGCATATTCAACAGGGAACATTGTTGACAGGCTACCAGCAATACAGTATAACAGAATCTTCAGACCCTTATAACTAAAAGTCATTTCATCATCCCAAAAGAATTGATGGGTATATTCAGGAAAGAAGTTTAATGTCATTCTCAAGATCTTCAAGAAAACAAACTAATTTTAGTTCAATTGCTGTTTTGGTATTAAATTTGTACTTTGCCAGTTTCTTCTCCATTGCACTCTTGTATTCAACCAAAAATTTCTTCATTGCGCCAAATCCCACCATTTCCAAGCTGCAAGCACTCACGGCTGAGGACAGACGATGGAGATGACATTTTTGGTTGCTACAACTTGGGGTGTGCTACTGGCATCTAGTCAGTAGAGGCCAGAAATGCTGCTAAACATCCTACAGTGCATAGGACAGTCCCCACTACTCACTGCAACAAAGAATTATCCCACTCAAAATGTCAGTGCCAAAGTTAAGGAACATGACTAATTCAACAAATATTTATTGAGCACCTATCGTATCCTAGATATTGTTCTTGATGCCTAGGGGAGGTAGCAGGGGACAATCTCACAACTTTACATTTTAGAGGGTGAGAGGAGAGACAATCAGAAAAATATATAACATATTAAATGGTGATAGGCGTCATTAAGAAAAATGAGACAGGCACAGAAGACAAGAACTGTTGTGAGGGGGTTACAATTTTTAAGTTGGGTGTTTGGGAAAGATACTGCTGAGAAGATGACTTGAAATAGGTAAGATGACAAAATACCTTCATGTGGTTCTTTTAAGGAAGAGCATTATGGCAGAGAGAAGGGTGGGTGCAAAGACTCTGAGGCAGAGCATGATGAATTTGCTCTAGAAATAGCAAGGAGGTCAATATGGTTAGAATAGAGGGATCACAATGCTGAATGTAGCTCTGAGAAGGGATTTCCACCCCCTCTGCTGTGTCTCATCCTCTCTGCTTTGGATAGGTGTACCTAGCTTGACCCTAGAATGCCCCCCCACATTCCATCTCATAGTTTAAATGTGAGTGAGAAGGGAGAAGGGCAGAATCTTTATGTTTTGTGTTTCTTTGTCCTGTCCAAGCATTAGACCCTTTTGATGAGACTGTGTGTGGGTGTTGCATCCATAATATTGGGCTATAAACCAACAAATGGGATATAAACCAACTAAGGAATGGGAAAAAGAGAGGACTGATATCTATTTTTCTTCCTCTTTCTCTCTTCCAATTAAAGAGGCAAGAGATTGGTGTTGAACAGCATTTTGATCAAAAGTAGTGTAGCATTTACAAGGCTGAGCACAGTGCCGGGCTCATAGTAAGGCTAATAACATCATTTGGGTTGACCGAGTATTGTTTAAGGTCATTACCCTTTGGTGAAATATGTAATTTTTACATGAATTCTAGCTGCTTTACATAATTCTCTACTTTAATCTTCTCAACAACACCACTATGGGGTCGATACTATTATCTTACAGATGAAGAATTTAAGAAACTTGCCTACGGACTCATAGCTTCTAAGAGGGGGAGGCTGGGTTTGAACCCAGATCTGTCTAAATCCAAAGACCATGCTTAACCACCACACCACAGTTCATGTTACCTTTGTAAATCAAAGCATACTGAAACTTCATAAAATACTTTGGCAAAGATCAATCATAAATTTAAAATAAATGATACTGCTTTCATAAGCTAAATCTTAGATTTATTGAAATGACAAACCAAATAAAACTCATGTAATTGGGATTTATGTTATTTTCTATAGAATCCTTATAAACCAAAGCAGGTGAAGATGAAATACGGAGCATGGTATCTGAACACAAAGTTGTGGAAAAAGCGAATTGCAGATGAACCTTTGGTTGACCCCAAGGTCTTACATAAAACTCAAGATGAGAGTTTCAAAAAGGAGCTGCAGCAACAGGTATGCACATATGCTGAGATTTGATCGCCTGAGCTAAAGACGATCACAGTGTAACTGCCACCTTATATGGAAGCCAGGGTCTCTGGAGTAACAGAGAGGCTCCTGAAAGTGTTACAGCTTGCACATTGAATTCGGAAATGAGAAAACCAAGTCATTAGATGGGGAATGTTTAATAGGCAAGACTTCAAATATACTGGCTTCATGGTAGACAGAATGTCTCCAAAGATGGGGTAACCGCTCATTGTTGTCCTACCATTCTTGGTTCAATGGATTAATTGGCTGTCCCAAGGGTAGTGTGATCTGGTAGGACCAATTCAGTACTCAGAGTGATATAACGTCATGAGTTCTCTCTGAGTAACTAAATGTGAAACTTTTTTTTTTTTTTAAATCAACAATGGATAAATGCTAAAGAATTTCAAAATTGCAACCAGAAAACTTCTTTTGTGCAATTCAACAGAATTGCAGGATTTTTCTGAGAGGAAAGGGACAAAGTTTAAGAACTGGTTGATATCACAAAGCCAAACATACAGATGTGCTCTAATTCCATTGCAAATAAACTCTGTGCCTGTCTATCTCTTGGGTACAAGTATCTAATGGAAAGAAAATTCTCATTGTAGTCCTGAAAACTTGGAAATATTGACACAACACTTGTGCAGGATTTGTAGCCTTATAAAAGGGTAACTTCAGGAGAATATTTGTGAAAATATTCTCTTTTTCAACAGATCTAACACTTCTCCCAGTTATCAATGTGAAAACACTTGGAAAAAGTAAAATGCTGTATATAAATTTGGCTACTCATTCATTCAGAAATCATTCATCAATTGCCACCTTTAGACTGGAGAAAGGGTGGTCATTTTTATCTTTACTATTACTGGGTATGAAATTTTAATTTTCAAATGTGAGACAGCACATATATGAGCACAAGATGCTTGTATATAAGCCATATAGTAATGTAAATAATATTCAGCAGAATTTCTTGGTATATGGTTTTTGGAGCTGCCTGTCTAAATTTATGTGAATTTAATACATAACATGAAACTATTCCAGCTGCACTTTTTAAAAATAACAAAACATTCTCAATTAAATATTTAGAAACAAAAATAGTTATAAAACTTTAGTTTTAAGGTGTCTAAAAGTTCTCTTTTTTGAAATATAGTCTTAAAGACATAAATAATTTTCCCAAGATATTTCGTTTGACACCAAAATCTAGTAAAGATGTTTGCCAAAATGTTTACAGTCAGCTCATGAAAAAGAAGTAATATTTAAATTTTCGAAATGTGGTTGGTAGAACTATTACAGTAAAACATTATTTATCATTCAAAATGATGGAGTAGTTTAGACACAAGAAAGATTCTTTAATGGTTTTTATAGATCACACTTTTGCAATACCTGAAGATTATTTACTTGTGCACTTAGATGGTACCACTTGGCTATGGCACCCCAATTCACAAGACACAGGTCCAATGGTGTGCTGGTAAGGGACAGTCACTATAATGACATGGCTATCTTACTCAGAACACACAACTTTTGACTGTCTTTGGTTGAAATGGAAGGTGAAATGGTCTTTAAAAACTGAATTGCGATGATATAAAATTATACATCTAGTTTTAAAATTCAAATAAATGAAAGGAAAAAAAATGAAGGTATGTATGGGAGCTGGAACAAGTCTTTTTGGATTATCGTGCCCTTTGACGTTAAGGTCTAAAAATTGAGGATATATTGTTGAATAGGGAAAACACTCCTGTTCTTTCCTTTACCATTCTCAATTCTGTTCACTAAATATGTCAGGGATTTTTTTTCCCCCAAACCAAGAAATTCTGTTTCTCTGGACACGATCTGGGTGTCTTACAATTTAATTCTGACATCATCTACTTGGAGATAGTGTTACATCCCACAGGTTAAGGGCTCAGTCCATGAGACTGATCCACTTCAGATGCCAATTTCAAGTCTAGATTGTCATCTGTGCTTCTGACCGACACTATATACATCTCAGGTTCCCACAGCCCCCTTCTTGGGTTCGGTCATCTGCTAGAGCAGCTCACAGAACTCAGGAAAACAGTTTACTTACTAGATCACCATTTTATTATCAAAGGGAACACTCAGGAGCAACCAGATGGAAGAGATACATAGGACAAGGTATGTAGGAAAGCACGTGCCTGAAGCTTCTATGCACCCTCTAGGTGTGCCACACTCCCAGAACCTCCACAAGTTTACCTGGAGGCTCTCTGAACCTCATCCTTTTGGGGTTTTATAGAGTCTTCAATACATAAGCATGATTAATTAAATTGTTGGCCATTGTTAATGAATTCAACCTCCAGATCCTCTCTCCTCCCTGGAGGTTTGGGGGTGGAGCTGAAAGTGCCAACCCTTTCATCATGTGGTTGGTTCTTCTGGCAACCAGTTCTCATCATGTGACTATAAAGGTGTTTTCCAAAAATCATCTCATTGGCATAAATTCCTGTGTGCTTGAAAGGGGTCTGTTAAGAATAGCAAGACTCTTTTTTTACTTTTGTAGTTCTTATCGCTTAGGAAATCCAAGCATTTTAGGAGCGCAGTGCCAGGACGAGGAAGAAGAGCTAATATATATTTTGTATTATAGATCATAGTATCACAATTGCTAATCTTAAATTGGTTAGATTCCAATCATTCTAGGTCAATAATTGTCTAATTGCTAAAATATATGGCTTATCCTTACTATAAGGATTAGAAAAAAGGGAAGGGAAGGAAAGAAAGTTGTACATTTTCTGAAAGTCATATATTCAACTAGTGAACGTTATCTACACGCATATTCCCAAATGAGGAAGTGGTTTAAAATGAGGTACTTTATAAAGAGCCAAATGCTTTTAATTAGGACAAGTATGAAATCAACTCCTGACTGCATTTTTTTTTTTTTTTTAATGTGGACTCTGTTTTAGGAGGAGTTACTTGCAGACCTTCAAGCAACAGTTGCCTTTAAGGATTTCATTCTAAGCAGGGGCTACAGGGTGCCGAGAGTAAGTAAAGGGTCATTTCAAAAAGGCCTGCTGAGGGTCTCATAGTTGGTAGGAAATCGGCCCTGACAAAATCAAAACACTTCTCTTACTGGCAAATATCAGGACTCAGGTTCCTGGAAGAAAGGGCATGTTTTTCCCCAGACAGAGGTTCAGAGATAGGATTTGGCATTTTGCTCTTTTTATTCTGCCCATTTAGTGTCTACTGAGTCAAAGGTGCTGTCAAAGGTGCTGCTGATAATTTGTCTGCCTTAGGTTTGGCCTTAACGGGACCAAAGTGAAAGGAATCTGTGTACATGGCATGTGCCCTGGAAACTCTGACTGCTGCTAAACCACTGAATTCTCTAGGAAGTGTTTGAGAGTCCTTTACTTACATATCTAAGGACAAAGAGCTGTGGCTTGGGTCAGGACAAAATGGATTTGAGATTCAAAATATCATCATTGTACTGTGGGGTAGGCCTTGTGTGGAAACAGACTACGGCACTTGCTGGGGGGGCCACCAGGGTCCCCCCAGCTGCCTCCCCCTTGCAAGACCACGTGTAACGAAGGTGGGGTGAAAGGTTGGCAGAG
>NW_011888837.1:4438346-4443496 GCF_000151845.1 Pteropus vampyrus
GTTTAACTCAATTTCGGGCAAAAGGAAGCATGCCTGACACACAAGCCATATATTCTCTTAGCTGTATTAACTAAAGAGCAATGATGCCCCTGAGAACACCTGTCACTCAAAACCCTTTATTCTTATATCCTATATTCTCTCTGTTTTATTAATTAGATTTCAACTAAAAGAGAGGCAGGAATCTAGTACAGTAAATTATACATATGCACACACACAATATATACTGTCATTACTTACTTAAATTTAAACATTAATTATAAAATAAAATTAAAACTTTTAAACATTTATTTTCTTTTTATTCCCATAATGTCTGTGTATATTCACATTCATAAATGTTACATGAGCATATGTATTTATTTATAGTATATACATACATACTTATTATATACAGCAGATAATCTGCTGCTGGATTATCTACTCTATGTATTACCCATAACTTCATTGCATGTGCTACACAAATGAGTGCCAGGCCTTTAATAGCAGGGATGAGCAGCACAAGGCTGAGCTGGGCTGGGCTGACTTGGGCACAAAACAAGTGTGCAGTAGATCTAAGTAGATCTAGGTGTCTCTGATGCTGTTAACTACCTTCCAAAGTGCAACATCTATCATGGTCTAATTATCAGCATGAGATTTTGAGTACTGTGAGGATAATTGTCAGAGTGTGAGACTGTGAATTTGGGTATGGTAGTTGTTGGGGGCAGGATTGCACAGTTTTTGTTCGCCGATCTAATGCAGTGTCTTCTCTCTCTCTCTCTCTCTCTCTCTCTCTCTCTCTCTCTCTCTCTCTCTCTCTCCCCCTTTCTCTCTCTCTCTCTCTCACTCTCTCTCTCTAGTTCCTTGAGAAGATGTACATCAGGAAGGAATGTAAATGTGAGTGTAAGACTCCTATAAAATAACTTGGCATAGAACAGTTTGGGGAGATGATTAGACAGATTTCATTAACTATATAGTACTTGGATATTTCTCTGTCTCATTAAACATTAAACAAAATTTGTGATGAGTATACCACCACGGATGTACAACTTCGATATGGCAACACCCATAAATTTTATACCTAATACTTACAAATATTTCACAATGGCTTACTGCTTCAGTAAATCAATATTTTATATATTTTATCAACTATGAGATTAATATTCACATATAGTCTTCTCATATTTTTTACAATATTGTCGATATTACATAGGTCAAGTAATTATTTGTAAAAATATATAAAACTATAAATAAAAGCAAAATTACTTGGTAGCATATTCCCAGGGTATTATCTTTCCTGGTTTTGAGTGAATACTGTTGTTACTCTTTCTTTAGAATATAATTTTCTTTCATTTTGAATTAAGCTTACTCAGCTTTTTTTCCTCCCCTTTTTAGACATTTTAGTCTTAATAATAAACGTGTACCTAGAACATAAGGTCCATAGTTCATAAAGTTTAATGAAAACTCAAGTTGACATATATTTTTAAATTAATTTCTCATTTTTTATTAAAAATGTTAATTTTCATGTTAGGAAAATCAGAAAATATAGACTAATGAAAAGAGTGTAGAAAATAGAAATAATTGCTATATAGTCAACAATAAGCACTCTTCACCCATTGGCATGTATCCTTCTAGATCTTTTTCTATTAAACCCACCTGTATAATTTAATAAAAATGAATTTATTAAAAGGGTATTGGGTCCCAAAGTTGTATCAATTACTGCATCTGTCTTCGAATACAAAATCTCTGGGTGATGACCTTTCATCTTCTAGGTCCGTCATGATCCTATCTCAATAATCGGTGTATTGGACTGACTACATTGCAATTGATGCTATAAATGAGTCTTTACTATATACTCTCAATGAGGCCACATGCTTTAGGGTGATGGAGTACATGATAGGTCAGTGAACCCCATAGTGTTAGCCCGTTGCTGTAAAATTAGTTTCTTAGCGAGAGCAAATGTTGGGTGAAATCTTACGGTGGTGAATAAGCATTCAGGAAGTCTATGAATATTGATGTGTACAGAAGTTTGTTCAGCAGAAAATCAAACCTAAATCCAGAATAAGCTGTTATTCTAGTAAGGCCCCTTTACCCAGATTCCCTTGATGTTTTAACTCATCATACATACCCACATTTGGTAGCCCACAGGAGCCACAGGGAGAGCTGCTGCTCCTACAAGCTCACAGGAGGAGGCATCCAGTTGCACTAGGCAAGCTGGGGAGCAGGATTTTGACATTTAGTCCCAGGATTCTGACATTCAAGTGCTGAACAGAAGATGCTGCTGGCATTGGTGGTCTGGAGAGAATCCATTTCATTCCTCGGCTACATTGTTCCTGGCTTGGTTACATTCAGACCTAATTCATATCTTGGACATGAGTTTGGTTTTAATTGCTGGACAACTAAATAGTCAACAGAAACAGTAGCCAGATCAGCCGTGGTGAGGGGAAATCCAAGTTGCCAGAAGCCACATTCAGCATGCCCACTTTGTTCACGAGATCACTGGGCAACACTGGAGTGCCTGGAGAAAGAAGCAGGCTGACATGCAGAGAATAGGCCAAACTTTTCACCTGATTCTTGAGTGCTTACTCTACAGTGGAGGCCTTTAGGTGAGTATTCACAAAGAACCAAATATCCTTATACTCTGGATCCTTTCTGAGAGATTCCCTGTTTTCCTCTTCCCCAAACATGTTTGTCACCAGCCCTGCATTCTTTATCCTTCTAAGACTCTGGCTGCTGTGTTAAACCATCAGCTTACTGACTATTAATTGGTGATATCTGTACCTCAGGCCATTTCTCCTGTTAGACAAGGTGGTCAACAGGGAGAAATGCTTACGATTTTGTCTACCGAAAAATTCCCCTCCTCAATTGTTCTTCAGGGCTACCCTTGAATTGGGCTACTGTGTTGTGTCAGGCCACTTATGGCTGGTACCATCATATTGTGCCGGTTGTCTGTTCAGTCACCTGGACTTAGAGAATATCCCTGGGTCAGATGTGTAGGCTGAAGAAGAATGGTATTATGGTAGGAGCGAGCACACCATGCAATTTGTTTTGTCTTTAGTTTCTGATCAAGCCCAGTCCTATATATAGGAAACTTCGACTTGACCATGAAAAGCAATGTAATTTTGCAACTGAACATGTGGACTTCTGAAGCCCGAGAGCCTGGGTTCAAACCAAACTCTGCTACTTATGAACTATATGACTATGAGGTCAATTGCTTATCCTCTCTCTGCTTCAGTTTTCTCTTCTAAAGTGGAGATAATAGCAGTAATAACAATACTATCTCCCAAAATATTGGGGACGATTAAAAGAATGGTTACAAGTAAAGTGCTTAGAACAACAGAGTCTGGTGCATTGTACACACTCACTAAATGTTTTACTGGCTTTAAGGCTTAGTGGCTCAAGCGACCCCCAGGTTATGATGGGCACCAGTTGCTTGGTTACCTAGTGTTCATGATCAGACTGCTGTATTTACTAGTGCTAGGCAACAAACCAAGATTTGTTTCTCAGAAGGAGAACAGTTCTATGCCACAGAGTTCATGGCGCAGCTGCAAATCCCCAGGGTCCTGTGCTCTGATTCGCCTTTCCAGACGTGCCAAAGCAGCCTGTGTGCCACAGGTGCTTCAAGCCCACTGGATTCACTGGATCAGAGGGCAAAGCCTTCTGGACCAACTAAGAACCTTCTCTTGCTTCAGGCTGCCCTTAAAGCTGGCAACCTCTCAGATTACTAAAGGAATGAGCTAAAACAGCACATCTAAATCTGGCCTCCAAAATCCAAAGAGAAGTACAAGTGGCACACCATTATATATTATTTCTAATGCCCATGTATAATAAATGTAAATAATCTCAAGAGCATAGACAATAATAAAAAGTTGTTAAGTAGGAAGTAGTGAGTTCTTAAGTTCTTATTACCTTAGGTTCTAATATAATTTACTTAACTGTAAGTATACGTAAGTTTTAATAATGACTGTGTTTACCAACCAACTCACTAAATTCCTGAAAATTTAACATTTGGCTTTTGTGGGCTGATACAAACTGTCTCTAGTATCTTACTGATGGAATTCAAGGCAATGAGGCATATTAGGGGTGAAGAATGGAGAGAATTGGCTTCCTCAAACTCTTGCCAGATTGTTTCCACAAAGGTCATTATAGAGTCTTCATGCAAGGTGGGAAAAGCCTCATCATGCAGGGAAGTAGGAAGAATTTCTCTAACAAGGAAGGCTGCATTAGGCTGAATCTGTCAAGAAGCAGAAAGAAAAAATGTGATTGTTCAAGAGATTTGCTGGGGGAAGGAGCAAAAGAAGATAGGAAGAGCCTTTAGGTTATGGTACATGTGGAATCCCTGCGCAAGGAGAGAGGGAAGGAAGGAGGATTAGAAGAACCTTGAACTGCAGCACAATTCACATAAAGGTTTGGCCAGACCAATGGCAGGTCCTTAAGTCAAAGTTGCCAAGAGAAGACTTTGCCAGAATAGGATTGCCTTGGTACTTGTGCATGTTCAGTCACTGGCTGGGAGTAGCCCAAGGGAGCATGGCCTCAGTGTGAGGGTGGACGATCCAGGCGGGCAGCAGCTGGATCCGCCAGTCAATTATCCTCCCTGCAGCAGGAGACCTGAATAGCACATTTTCATAAAGTTGAGAGTTTAGGGAACTTGAAACCATCTAAATCTTCCCATATGTACTATTTCAGCATTCAGAGTCTCACTCTTTCCCAGTCAGCACTCTATCTTCACATTAGAGATCTGGCAAAGCTGTGAATTAAAATGATATTTCAACTCAGCAAATTAAAGGATAATTTTCCCCCTTCTCTCTCAGTTCAACAGCTGCAAGACATGAGATTCCTTTTAAAAGTCCTAAAGAATTTCTGATTTGGGAAAGGAGGGAGTCTGTTTATTTTTTTTAAATGACCACAAATTATTTGATACTCCTGTTTTAAATATGTAGTGTCTAATTCCTCTCCCCTTGAATGTGGGATGGACCTAGATTTGATTTTAAGGAAAAAGAATGTGGGAGAAGTGATGAGGTATGATTTCCAAGACTAAATCATAAACGATATCATGGCTTCCCACATGTGTTCGCTTGAATAATTTGCTCTGAGAGAAACCAGCTGCCCTGTTGTGAAGACACTCAGCTGTCCGTGGAGAAGCCCAGATGATGAAGAACTGTAGCCTTTTGCAAACA
>NW_011888837.1:4447666-4451079 GCF_000151845.1 Pteropus vampyrus
TCTTTTCCCACTTTCCCAAGTTAAATATGAGTGCCTTTTTCTTAGCATCTTTGCCAGCATTGAGTTTTGTCTTAAAAAATACATCTATGCCAATTTGATAGACAAAGATTGGTATCTTGTTTTAATTGTATTTCTTTTTATTGTTGATGAACTTGACTATTTAAGAAATGGTTTCGGTCTGTTGTATTTCTTTGTAACTTTGCCCATTTTTCTCCTGGGCACGAGCAGTGGTGCACTCACAGGACCTACTTTCTCCATGAGCAGAATAGGCAGTACTGCACGTTCTGGTGGAGCTGGAGAAGCCTTGTCTTCCTCAGTGCCCCTTCCAGGCAGGTGCCCAGTGTATGTAATTCTTCCATTAGAAATTCATCTTTTTAGTTTGTTCTCCGTTTACATTTACTTAAAAATATCAGGCAAATTCCCTCCTAGATTTTGGTGACACATTAACTTTCTTTCTGACACATGTTAACAGACAACATGACTCACAGAGCCTTTGTTGGATAGGCTGGGACAGATCAAGAAGCAGTTAAAGAATTATATTGAAAGGAAGAAGACTAGAAACGGGGGATAATGGGCATCCCAAACTTTGCTCTCATCATGGTTTTGCTTAGGTCTTTCCTTTTCTAATCTACCTCATTCTCTCCCAAGAAGATAACTGTCAATTCTTTAAAAAAATTTTTTTCTAGAAATTTACCTTCTATATTTTGGTAATATATTCTAGTCTAGGGCTTCACCATTCCTGATATCCATTCATAGGCACCCATCATGTTTTACGTAGCTATTCCCCCTGATGGGCAACTGGGTGGCTTTGAACTTATGGTTGCTCCAGATAACACCATGTTTCCCCTTAGAGTCTTGTGCAAAATGTTTGGGAGTGGGATTGGTGGGTCATGGAGTCTATGCATACCTAATTTCAGAAAATTCTTTCCAATTGTTCTCTAGATTGTTTGTAGCTGTTTACTCTCTCACCAGCAGCATCACATCTTTCTAATATTTGCCTTTCTGATGGGTGTAAAATGGTGTGATATCACTATTTTAATTTGCATTTTTCTGATTACCAGTGAATTTGGGCATTTTTGCATCTTTTTGCTAGCCATTCATTTATTCAACCAAAAATTACCATGTCTATTATGTTCCAGGCACCATTCTAGGCACGAGGGAGAAGTGTCCCCTGTCTATTTTGTATTGGATCTCATGTCTTTTGGGGGGTTAGTTTATAATAGTTCATCTTTGTCAGTTTTAATAACATTAAAATCTTCTTCTTGTGTGGATCTACCTGCTAACTTTTTCTATGGCATCCTTCATTAGCCAGATAGCCTCTTTCTAATGAAGTCAAGACATTTTTTTTTGCCTCCTATGTCATATAATACCACAGTGACAGCCTCCTGGAATTTGTTCTATTAGCTTTGGAGTTTGACATTTACATTCAGGACTTATTCCATCTGGAGTCTACCATTCTCGGTGGCATAAAGTAGTAATCTAACCTTATTTTTCTCTATAAAATGAGCATGTTCCTCCAACAGAGATTTAGGGTTTTGCTACAGGTTTCATCATTTAGCATAAGTGACCTCAGCTTTTAGTTTATTCTAGAATTAAGATGAGTCAGAGGTTTGCAAACAGTTGCAGTGAGAAAACATCTCTGTGAAACCTGAAGCGAGACAGTTCCATGTGACTGCTTTGCAGAAAGATTTGACTTGTGGTTAATGTTATGTGAAGTAACAGGAGCCAGAGGCTTGACAGCAATGGACAGCTGCTGGTGGTGCTGAGTACATTTCCCCAGCAAGGCCAGGACTTGTGGACAGAGGAGTTACAAATCAGGAGCAAGGCTGAAATTCCATAAATGTTGGAATACTACCTAAAGGTTTCTCTGGTGTCACACATCCAAATTTGTACACTCACTTTTAAAATTTATGCTTTGAAATTTGGACATGGCTTAATAGCCAGTCAGTGTAACTAGAGTTTCAAGCATGGGCCCTGGGAGGTCAGAATTTTGGGTTCAAATCCTAGGTTGGTCATTCATCAACTGTGTGACCTTGGGCAGATTACTCTCTCCAGGGCATTACATGAGATAATTCTTATAAAGCACTTAGCCTAGCGCCAGTATTCCATGAACACAGATAATAAAAAAGGCCTATTAGATAATAGACTTTGTACTTCAGGGAATACAAAGGATAAACACACTTCGGTTTGCAAGAAATTTATAATCTAATATGGGGATAAACTACAAAAATAATTATACCATAAGAGAAAACCTCATATTTTGCTCTAAGAGAGTGACAATACATAGTCAGAGTTCAAGGAAAATAATAACATATCAATTTGAGGGCGGGGGTCTATGGGGCAGCACTGGGGACTGGGGAAAACTTTCACGGAAGGAAGTGGCTTTCGGAAACATCCAGACCAATGAGTGAAGGTTCCAGCAGGAGAGTCCCAGGTCAGCTGGAGTGCAGATAAATGGTAAAAGGAAAGTCTGGAGAGGTTGTTGGGGCTGTGTCATAGAGACTTCGGAGGCAAATATGGGGTTGACTTTAACCTGGTAGACAGAGGAGAGGCCCTGCTCGCAGCGGCGGTTTAGGAGGGTTAAATCAAGAGTGGTTGCAGGGTGGGTCCCAGCCGGCAGGAGGCAGGTACAGAGGTGAATCAGGAAGCGATTGCTTTGGTTGTACAGAGTTAGTGGGACCTTAATGGGGGCAAGGGCACTGGGAATGACAGAGAGGGGAGCAATGTAAGAGGCCTGTGACTAAAGAATCAGCAGGACTCGATGAGGTAAAGGTCTCCCAATGGGGGACCTCTTCTCCCAGCGGCTGTTCCTACCTCGCTGCTTGCCTTAACGCCTCAGCTGGATTTCCTTCCTCTCTCAGCTGATAACCTCACTTTCACCTCCTCTGTACCTCAAAATGTTTCTATTCATTCTTTTCTTTTTTCATACCCGTCTCTTCTCCTTTCATCCAAGGCCAACCCTTCCACTGTTCTTGACCCATCGCTTCCTCTACCTATGGAATTCCCAGGGTTTATTTCCTCTCCTCTCACATCTTCAGGCTACATCTCTACTGGCTCTGCCCTGCTTACAAACATGCCCAGGTTTGTCTGAAAGAACTTCCCTTGGGCCTTGCTCTACTCTTAGATGACATTTTAATTTCTCTCTTACCCTTTGCCTCCAAATTTCTCAAGAGATGACTAATTCAATGTCGGACTTCACAACCTTTCATCATATTTACACCCCAGCCTTCCAAAATCGAACGCTCACATTCACAAACACTGCAGAGTCACTGATGACCTAGTGTATGTCGAATCCAACCATTTTTTCTCAGTCCTCTATCCACTTAAACTCTATTGGGTCACACCTCCATTGCCTCCTCCCACCACTTTTCATACCTGACTTTGGAAATAAGTGTCCCAGTCTTCTCTCTTTC
>NW_011888837.1:4452039-4454440 GCF_000151845.1 Pteropus vampyrus
TAAGTTTAATAAACGTACTTTATGAGTTTTAGAGTTTGTAAAATTCAAGGACATCCTATAACATCAACTTTTACTTTGACAAAAGGAGAATAATTCTAATTTTTTTCTACAAAATTCTGACTTAAAAATTAGATCTACAATAGTCTTTAAGAACCATTTAGTAAGACAGAGTCTGTAATAGAGTCCGTAAAAGACAGAGTAAGATAGTAAGATAGAGTACATAAAAGACAGAGTCCTTAAGAGAAGGCTATTTTATATAGGGATAGTCACTTACTTAAAAATATAGCTTTGCTACCGCTTTTTATTGTTTTCATATGCATCTCAACATTGGTTTTGTCATCTTAAGGCCGCCTGAATTGAGACAGATGGGTGGTTTTCAGTGGTTTTAAACTTTAGAGGTCTTTAAAAAGTCTACCATCAAGTCTTTAATTAGTTTGACATGAAAACTGCATGACAAAAGTAGCATCTACATTGTGTTAAAAATGTATATAGAATCTATATAAAGAAAATGACAATAATGCTCCAGATGTGGAGCTTTTAATCCGTTCACTCAGTAGTTTACATTCTAAAGAAAGGAGAGACATTAAACAGAACAAATCTATGGATTATTGAGTGTATTCAAAGTGACGCCCTAAATGCTAAGTAGAAAAATAAATAAGGAAATGGTATAGGGAGTAGGGGGTTTTAGTTAAAATTGGATTACTAGGGAAAGGCTCACAGGGCAGATGACACTTGTGCAAAGCCCTGAAGAGGCCGAGGGGAAGAGAATAGATATCTGGATGGCTGTCTGCAGGAAGAATGAGTCTAGGCCGGGAAGCCAGTGTAGCTGGAGGAGGAAGAGATGGAGATGAGCTCAGAGAGGTCACAGGGGACAGATCCCGTAGGGTCTTAAAAGTCTTTGCCATAAGATATAGCGCAATTGGAGGATGAGGCAGAGAAGCAGATGAAGGAGTGTTTTAACAGTAGCCTTCTGACAGTAGCCCGATGCTAGCTTTAAAGGTAGCCTGTAGGGAGCTCAAGGGTAGAAGCAGGAAGAGAGCAGTGAGAGGTGACTGCAGTAATCCAGGTGACAGATGAAGGTGGCAGACCAGGGTGTATGTAAGTAACTTCCTTGGAAAAAAGTAGAATTCTAAATGCATTTTGAAGAAAGAGTGGCAGAATTTTCTACTGCCTACTGAGGGTGAAAAAAGTCTCCATGCAGGATGACTCTTAAGTTGTTTTTTCAGCAATGGGAAAGGATGTGGTTGCACTTCTGAAGAAGACAGGGCAAGTCGCAGGTTGGGGCAGGAAGATCGGGAGGTCAGATTTGAGTGAGTTGGATTTGAGATGTCTAGTAGCATCCAAAATGAGATGCCCAGTTGGTGGTCTCCTCTCCCACACTTCCTCTACTCCCTCCCTTGTTATTGTAGGGACATGCCAGCCCTCCAGTAACTCCACTGGCTGATCCTTGCACACCATCAGGGGCTGCTGTCCCCTACATCAGTGGTCTCAACCTTTTTGGCACCAGGCATCAGGCACCAGGGACTGGTGCTCCTATGAGAATCTAATGCGCTATGATCTGAGGTGGAGCTGAGGCAATCAGCCTCAAATACAGACAAAGCTCCGCTCCCTTGCTCGCAGCTCACCTCGTGCCCTGTGGCCAGGTTCCTAACAGGCCACTGATCAGTCAGGTCTGTGGTTGAGGGCCCTAGAGCAGGAGTGTGCATTGAACAACTTGTTTTACCAGAGGGAGCTATTTTAGTAGTTATTTAAAGGCAGATATTTGCCAGCTGTGGCCTTAGCAGTTGGATATAGGGGTGTGTAGTTCAAAAGAAAGTCTTACCCTGCAGATACTGATGTGGGACTCATTAGCTAGAGATTGGTGCGTAAAGTCATGAGCTCAGCAGAGGAGTGAATTTAGAAAGTGTTAAAAAAAAAAAAAAAGGCCCAAAATGAAGACAATTCTTGCAAGAAGTTCATGATATCAAACCTAGATTTAATACCTGATCTAACTGCCATATCAAACTCTCCTAGAAACATAATCAATCAGTATGAAATTTTCTGGTCAAGCACCAGTAGAGTAATCTGTCACATAGGCCCTCTCCATTCCCCAAGGAAAGAAAGAGGCAGTCTACATAATAAAAACCCTTTCCTTTCTTTTCCCCCACAGATGTCCAAGCCTCAAAATTACATATATATTTGACTAATAGATCCCTTGCTCCACTCCTCATCCTATAAAATCCTTTCCTTTACATTTTTCATTTGTACACCTCAGAGCGCCCTTTTAGTTGCTAGATGGGATGCTGCCCCATACATGAATGAATAATAAAACCAATTCGATCTTCAAATTTACTCGTTGAATTTTGACCTTTCAACAAAAGAAATGTGTATAATTCTTAGCTCACAGGGTGGTGGTTGTTTT
>NW_011888837.1:4455735-4469163 GCF_000151845.1 Pteropus vampyrus
GAAACAAACCCATCCGGAGCCTTCCTAACGGCTTTTTCCCGTCGACGAGCTTCTCCTACGCGGGGCAGGACTCTTCCCCACACCTCTCATTTTTGCCCGACTAGTGCGCACGCGCCGGGCAGCTTCCTTGATCCCCACTGAGGCCCTGGAGATGCCCTGGCAGATCATGAGGACCGCGCCCCGCTAAGTCTCTGCCTTCAGCTCCCGCCCCTAAGGACCTGCCGCTGCCCCTCCGGCGGGATGGTCTCCTCGGCTTGGCGGTGCGTGGTGCAGTGCGGGCAGCTGCAGCGGCGGAGCCCCTGCGGGGCTTCGGAAAGGGGTGCTGAGGTTTACTGGGATCCTACGACCCTCTTCGGTCTCAGCAGGGAGTCTTTCTCAGTCCCTATCCCATAGCCTCATGTCCTTCCACCCCTCACCCCCATGGAAGACCTGGGTTTGGGAACACCCAAGCAGTGAGCGCCTCTGCCAGGAAGGCAAAGTTCATGGTGGACTCTGGCCGTGAAGGCCTTGACTGAAGCCCGGGAGCTGTATGCTGGCCGCTCGTTTCAGAACTATCGGCCCTCCCCGAGTCTCACCCGAACTACGCGCAGGGTTGTCTAACTCAGATGTATAAACACCTATATTTAAGTCTCTATATTTTAGAGACGGTATGCTAGGCAAAGTAGGAGCACTGGCAGAAATCCTTACTTTCCAGTGCCCTTTCTTGGCAAACTGCCCATGCTTGGATCCAATCTCCTGGTGAAAATGACATCTGTAAACTTTATTTTTAGTGGTGTTCATCTGTAGCCACTTGAAAATCTGCCCCTGTGCCTTTCCTGGTTTGGTTTGGGATGACCAGAGAGCTCATTTATCTCTATCTGAAAGCCAGCCTCATGTTTTAGGTTGAAAGATTGGGAATTCTGAGTAATATTTACGTCTCAATTCTGACACCACCATTAAAGAGAAAAAATTAAAGACCGACTTCTCTCTCCCACCCACCGCCACCCCCCACACACATACAAAAAAAACCCCCGTCTGTGCTCATTGTATGATATGGGAGATTTTGATCTTATAGGGAGCAATTTACACTTATTGAAGTGGTCAAGAAGGAAAGTGAGTCTTTGGAGAACTGGATTATGCACTTTTAAGAATTTTTTTTTTAAAGTGTACAGTGGGCGGGGATGTAAGAAGTCTATAGTTTGTTGAAGAGCTTCCTGATGCATATGGGACTGGCAGGGGGAAACCAGCCCTCCCCTCAATTCTTGCCCAGTGATGCACTGCAGGACTTCCTGTTCTCCCACAGTGACAGTACTGCTGGTCTGCCGGCATCTGTGTGTAGTTTGCTGCTTCCTAGGGTAGTTGTGCAGCCCTTTGTACCGCAGGCTATGTAACATTTTTTTAATCACAGAAGCCAAACAACTTGACTTGGTTGCATGCCAAGTATTGCTTGGACTTCAGGGATTGAGGACTATGACATCTGCCTCTACAACTTGCCATGTCATTGACACTCCTGGATGTGCCTTTTATTGTTGGATATACATGTATATAGTCTTAGAGCACGGTATTGGTTCAGTTAGTGTCTGAACTAGGTAATTAAGTACTTGCTTTTAGTAGGGATAGATTTTGTGAACTGCAGATAGATTAGTGGTAAAGCCCTCAATGACTAAACTTATTTTCTCAGCCTTTTTCCTCATGAGAACTGCCTATTACATTTTTTTTTTTTTTTTTTTAGAGTATCTTCAAGAAAGCAATGGATGTTTGGTTTCAGAGCCCAGCGGTCCTGGTAATGCGCATGAAGCAGCATGGAGACTACAGAGTCCTTCTGGAGAAGGTGGTGACTGTGGCAGTTCAAGAGAGCATGTTCCTTCTGGGTGGTTTCCAGACAAAGAATCTCTAGCTACATCTGCAACTGGAAACTCTAAGAGTTACTCTGAAGTTTCAAGGAATGAAAGCTGTGAATCTCATATAAGATTCCATAAAAGACAAGACACACCTGCTAAAGCAGCTCCATATTTTGTAGGGAAGTTGCCTTCTAGCAACCTGCTCATAGACAGAGTTAAAGAAGAAGTGAGCCGTGCACAGTTGGACAGTCAGGACATGGCTGACCAGGAGGACTGGGAAATGGTGTCCAGGCACTCATCTTGGGGAGATATTGGTTTGAGTGGCAGTCCTGAGTCTCCAACATTAAACCCAAACCAGGGACTGGACTATGGCAGAAGCACTCTTGTGGAAGCAAGAAGTCAGGAAGTGGATGTTAAAACAAAAAGCGTAGTAGCTATGTCTTCAGAGTCTCAGCAAGTTAGTGTCAGGTTCCAGGTCCATTATATCACAAGCACTGGTGTGCAATTCATTGCAGTAACTGGGGACCATGAGAGGCTTGGGAGATGGAAGAGTTACATCCCCCTTCAGTATAGCAAGGATGGGTTCTGGTCTCGTTCTGTGTACCTGCCAGCAGATACAATGGTGGAATGGAAATTTGTGGTGGTAGAGAATGGGAAAGTTACTCGCTGGGAAGAATGCAGCAATAGGTTATTAGAGACCGGCTATGAGGATAAAGTGGTTCACAAGTCCTGGGGGATTCACTGATTCAGTTTGCAAAGTATTGAAGAGGCCATTGCAGAATGCGGAAGAGGCTAAGGTAATGGAGCACAGTGAATAATTTAAAATAAAGCATGTATAACTCCGAATTTAGCCATCAGAGTTTTTTCAAATTTGCTAGTGGCTTGTGTCTAATGCGCAGAAATATATATACATAGATAATGCTTCCAGTGAGCATGGGCTGTTTTTCCTGTGGCACTGATGGATGGATTTAGGCTGATCCATCATTATTTTAGGGCTTAGTCCTCTTGGGGAGTGACTTGGTTAAGCTTCAGGTGTGGCCTGGTCAGGAAGCATAAAAAATAACTAGCTACACAGGGTTCAAGTTTGAGCCTTTGGGTGATCTTAAATCAAGGAAGTCAGACAAGCTACATTCAAAAAGCTGTTTTCCTATTGGTACAGCTGGAGAAACGCTCTTTACTACATGGACACTTTACGTTTAAAAACAGATAACACCATATGAATTGTGATATCTGGTCACTAGATGTGATTAGCGAGGATATGAGGTAATTCATTAAGACTTCCCAATATTTTTGGCTTGATTTTACCTGCCTGGTATGTTTTGAAGGTAGCAAGTATGTCTTTGTCTTGTGATCAAAGGCTGGTATAGAAACAAGAGGCCTCAGCAGAGTCCACCACTGGGAGCAGCCTACGAGGAAAGGGAACAGGAATGGGGCTTAGCCAGGAGGCCTGAATGAAAGCTCTAGGGAGCTGAGAGGTACAGGTACATACACCTGACTGCAGGGAGCAACACACCCATCATTTATTCCTGGGGCCTTTGTAGGACCATCTCTGCCCACCACACAGACCCCGACAGATGAGCTGTCCCATAGCAACTGTTTCACCCTCTTTTCTCTCCTTTCATAGCAGTAGCTATCTTGGGTAACCAAATTATAACAGGACAGTGATAGAGAAGTGAATCTTTGCTCTGAAAAGAAACACTTGAACTTTGCTATTATAACTAAAAAAATAAAGCCTGGGTTTTAATATCTTTATTAAATGTCTGGATTTTTTTTTTTGTCTAAATCCTAGTAACAATAGCTTAGATATAAATAAAATACTAATATTTTCTTCCATTAATAAGATACAGAAGCAAGCAAACATCAAGAGGCAGAGAAGTCTGTTTTTCTTCTCCCTTTGGAGACAAAGTTTTAGAATCTTTCTTTTAAAACTGTACCTGTGGAGGGTATTATGCATGCCTACACTTGAAAATGAATTCTTATATGTTAAAACAACTTTTAATAAGTGTAGCATTTTTTGGTAAAACATTGTTTAATTTTGATTACAGATGGTCTTTGCTGAAAAAAAAAGCTTAAAGCCAACTGAAGACAGTTAGAAAGTGCTTTAAAAAACTATTTGATACTTCTTAGCTCAGCATTATTATGTTAAATTCATGCATACCTCTTATATACTTCATAATGAATTTAATATTCTACCAGTGGGGTATTCATAAGGCATTTAGTATTACAGCCCAGAATGCCCAAGCATTTCTATTAGATAAAATTTTAAAGGTAAAACAATTTGCAATAAAAATCTTTTTAGAGTTCTATCACTAGCCATTTTATCATTAATATATTAAACTTTATACATTTAAAATTGTTATTTAAAATTGGATGTGCATAGAGTGCTAATACTGTCATAGAGAAGAGAAAAAAGGATTTTACTGTGGGAGTCTGTATGCCCTAGTTTATTATCGGTACTGGTAAGGGCTAACTTTAACTCCTGTCACAGACTCCGCACATATTAAGAAGGCTGCAACAACAGTTGTTTTTTACTAAACAGTCAGCCATGGAGACCCCTGGTAGAAGGGCAGCTCTTCCCCTTGCAGAGAATGTCACCTAGGCTCCTTCTGTCCTGTGACTCACTGTCTTCTGTAACCAGCCCATGGAAGAAGAGTAAAGTGAGGGAAAATCACAACTGTTTACTAAAACTTGGCCAGAAAGTGCCATATATTGCTCTGTCCACATGCCATTAATGAGAACTGGTCAGGCGGCCACACCTAGATGGAGGGGAGGTGGGGCTGGGAGAGCCTCCAGCTGAGCAGCTGTTTCTTAGTGACATCTGTGCTATGGAATGGAACTGTAGGCTCTTTTGGACAGCTAGCCTTCTGCCACATTGTCTCTATTGCCTTTGGCACAACTGAAACATTTTTGTATACGTTCTTATTGTCTTATTTGGTTCACATACTATATTATGGTATATTTGGTCTTTGTCCCAGGTTTCTGACAGAGCTCCTCAAACCCTTGGAATTTCTTGAGATAGGAGTGTCTTTTGTTATACATAATGAGGCCCTTCAGATCACACCTGAGTTTATGCGAATGAGGTGATTTAGGGTGGGGCCCCTGGATAGCCCCAAAAAAGCTGGTCACCAGAAAGACCAAGTGATTAGAGGACTGGAACTTTCAACTCCATCCACCAGTCTCTGGGAAAGAAAGGGGACAGGATTAAGCCCTAAAAAAACTCTTAAATACAGTCGTGTGCCCAAGAATGATGATTTGGTCAATGATAGAACAAGAACTGCATAAGGTTATAATAGAGTTGAAAAGTCCCATCACCTAGTGATGCGGTAGCATCTCAACATCGCAGCACAACATATTAGTCACGTGTTTGTGATGAAGCTGGTATGAATAAACTTACTGTGCTGCCAGTCATATAAAAGTATAGCACCTACAATTATGCACAGTGCATAATAGTTGATAATAATAAACTGTTACTGGTTTATGTGTTTGCTATACTATACTTTTGTTATTTTAGAGTGTACTCTTTACTTAACAAAAAAAGTTTGCCGTGAAACAGTATACTGTGTTATACTGGCAGCAGCCACATCTCGTGTTTACTGTCTCTTGATTGCATCATTTTCTCTTGTGCTTGATTTAACCCCATGTTGTTTTATAAATTTAGTGTACAGTGTTTATAAAGTCTACAGTAGTGTCCAGTCATGTCCTGGGCCTTCACACTCACTCACCACTCACCGACTCACCCACAAGATGCAGTCCTGCAAGCTTCACTCATGCTAAGTGCCCTATACAGGTGTACCATTAAAAGAAAATCTTTTATACTGTATTTTTACTATACCTTTTCTATGTTTAGATATGTTTAGATACACAGATACCACTGTTACAACTGCCTACAGTATTCAGTGCAGTAACACACTGTACAGGTTTGGAGCCTAGGAGCAATAGGCTCTACCATCTAGATTTGTGTAAGTGCACTCTATGATGTCTGTGCAATGACAAAATCACCTAACAATGCATTTCTCAGAACGTATCCGTGTTGTTAAGAGATGTATGACAGTAATGATGGAATTTAATGAGCTTTGGGGCTGGTGAACACATCAAGGTGCTGAGACGGTGGCATACCCTGAGAGGGCATGGATGTGTCATGCACCTGAACACCGTACATTGCCCTATGCATCTCCTACATCTGGCTGTTCCTGAGTAGTTTCTTTTGTAATAAACCAGTAACTAAAGCACTTTCCTGAGTTCTGTGACCTATTCTAGCAAATTACTGAAATCAGGAGGAGGTTCTGAGACCCCTCAATTTATAACCTGTCAGTCAAAAAGTACAGGTGACCTGGGACCTGTGGTTGGCATCTGAAGTGAGGGGCAGTCTTGTGAGATTGAACACTTAAATCTGTAGAATCTGACTAGTGTCAAAACTGAATTGACCAATAGTTGGTGTCCACAGAGAATTGGTTATTGGTGTTAGAAAACACTCCACATACAAAACCTCCTAATTTATTAAAATCTAATTAAGGAAAACTGATTCCATTCAATCTGTAGAAGTTACCCACTGACTGAAGAATAACATATTTTCTTTCTTTCTTTATAGTTATTAATACGTAAAAGAGAAACTTTCCCAAAAGTTTTGATTAGGAGCTCCAATGTTTTGTTACCTGATTACATTCATTGATATTGACAGAACAAACAGTGAGTTCAGGGTCATAAAAGGAATCCCTGTCAGTATGTTGGAGTTTGTCCTTCTGTTCCAGGCATCTTTCATGTGAAAGTTTTTTTTTAGCTGGGGGGTGGGGGTGGAAATAAAGACCAACTATTGCCTTGGCACCAGTAAAGATAATTAAAAAAAATAATTATTCCAATACACTAGTAAGTAGCACAAATTAATACCTTGTAAGTTATGAATACTTTCACATCTAGCTAGTACTGCTCGAAGTTCTACTGTGAGAGTATTCAAAAATAGTTTATTTCAAAATAAAGTTTACAGGACAGGGTATCTTTTATTAAATTTTCACATAAAAAGGAAAAAGTTCACAGGGCACTACTTATAAGTAATACCACAATTAACTGGGCATCATCCCTCTGTCGACAGGCAAGCAACGTATCATTTGAGTAACATTTTTTCCTGGTCTTTCACTTTCTGTATCCTCTTTTCTTGATTTCTGATCATTGAAGACATTGCTGAAAATGTCGATAAAACAAAGTTAGAATAGCTTTAATTCTATTATGTACTTCTTAAAAGGCCAGCTTGCTACTATAGAATAAGATACATTCTGAACAGAAGTTCTTAAAAATTGCAAAGTTGTAGATATTTGAAAAGACTGATGTTATGGAACAGAGCTAAGGAAAAATCTTTACTCTTTCAGTTGTTTTAAATGAGCACAATAATTATTATTATAGAATATATACTAATTGTAAATAATTTGAACACCTCAAAAGTGTACAAAGAGAGATAAAAGACAGTCTTTGTCTCCGTTTCCTCCATCTGCTGAAACCCCACCTCAGAGGTCATCACTGTAAGCAGTTTGGTGAATACGCATGCACACACACACACACAAGCTTTCTTCTTTACATAATGAAAATGTGGTAAAAATTGTTCTATAGCTTGCTTTATTCACTTGACAAAATGTCAACATGTTTCCAGTTCAGCTAATGTTTTGTTATGACAGCAAAGTATTCCATTCTATAGATGTATCATCATGTTAGTACATAAATTTTTAAAAGATGCTTTCATATTTTCATTTATAAACAATGCTATAGGAAATACTTTTGTAAACAGACTTTTGTGCATTTGTACAACTAATTATTTTATAAGAAGCTGTTCTTAGAAAAATATTTATCCTTCATCTAGCAATTTATATTCTCTAGAAATGGAAAGATGGAATAACATATATACTCCAAAATTAATTTCTCTCTGACAAAGGCTCCTGGATTCATGAATTTATTTCAGAAAAGCATAAAACATGACAGCCCTCCCAAACCCATGAGAACATATCCATATCTCCCATATCCATGAGAGCACTCACTTAGAATTCATGCCCCAAAGTTGCCTATCATCTGCAAAGTACAATAGTTTCTCATTCAAATGGCTTTAGTATATTTACAGTAGTTTATCTTTTTATTTAATGATTCATTGGGTGGCAGAGTCTCTTGTAGCCCATGTTGATTAAAATCCTGTGTAAGGCTGAATCCCATTATTTAGTTTGCTGGCTATCGACAGTGGTCGATTAAGTGCTTGTCCACAGTGCAGCAGGGCTAAAGCGACCTGCCTAAGGTCACACAATTAATCCAGGGCTTAGTCATGGTTAAGACCCTTGCATTTTGGCTAAGGTTTCTGAACTGCTTATTAAAAATCCTTTGCAGTGGGAGGCTTAATCTGAAGGGGAGGTGAATATTCTTTTGAGCAAAGAAGATCTCGCCAAAATGCAAACTGTACCTTGGTTCTTCATCTGTAAATCTTCTACCAGAGTTTGCAAGCTTTCCAGTCTGTTCTGAAGCTTCCTGCATGTTTTTCCTGTTGTTTCTATTGGCTGAGACTGTGAAGCTATTAGAAAATTGCTTAGATGTGATATTAAAAATCTATTTAATATATTTTTTAGAAATTTTCCAATTACAGGTTAAACAACCTTTCCTTTAAAATAATGGAAACATAAAATACTATTTTAAAATAAAGTGTCTTGTCTAAATATTGCTATACTAGCTTATTTGATTTTGTTTCAAACCAATCTGATTTACTATTATTTAACTACATAGCATTAAATAAGATGAGTGAGAGGGATGCTTTAAGTTTAATGGTACATTCTGCATTATAAATGACAGCTTTTCATGCCAAACCTGAGTAGTTCCATGAACTCAGGGTTTGGAAGAGCAAGATTTAACACTGACACTGGCAACACTCTTGAATGTGTGTGAGGACGAGTGCCCATTTTAGCTGCTGTCACCTGAATGAAGATGGTATACCATGGGAGAGGGCAGTATGGATGCGACATGGTTGCAGTGAGCCTAAAATAAATGTGGCAGTAGCAACTGAAGAGGAGCTAGAAGCATGTAAGCTATTCTCTAATAAGTATCCTAAGGTTTGTCAATCTCTAAAAAAATACTTAATTGGCAATCTCAAGCTTTTAATTTTGATCTTAGTCCCTGATGCAACAACTTGCCTGGTTTACCCCCTATCAAAAGGAATGATGTCCTAGAGCACTGGGGCTGTTTGAGTCACTGTCACATATGAAAAACATTTCGAGTTCAATTCAACATTTATATATTTAACATCCACTTATTTATCAGACATTAATTCTAAATCAAACCATGTTTCCCATCTGTCTTAGCAAAAAACAAATAAACTTAAAATTTAAAAATGAGAACATTTTGATAAGTTTGTATGATAAATACTTGCACTTACAAAGGCAGAGACTTTGAAGAGAGTCATGATTTTAGAGAACATAAATAGAAGTTTCTCACAGTATTTAAAAGAAGACCAAAAATCTTATAATAGAGAATAAAATTTCATTATTCATGACAAAGAGCTAATTTACATATAATATCTATGTATATTTACTAAGGTGTGTGTGTGTTTACATAATAGCTATTCTATTTAAATCGGACCCCCTAAAGTTACATAACATTAGTTAGAACTTGCATATAAGAACTATACATAAAATCTTATTCTGAACTTTTAATTCATCAGAGTAGGAAATCAATTAATCTCATCAGTGATATCAGAGCATTCTTACCTTTAACAGAATCAGGTGAATGAACGGGTTTGGTGGATCTATACTGTGATGTGGAACCTATTGAATCTTCAGCCGAACTAGTTAAGAGTGAGTGAACTGGAGACTTCTTAGGAGAAGAATGGAATGAACGAGAAGCTGAATTCTTCACAGATGGACTTACTAAAATTTTGCAAGAACAAAAGTAATAGGATAGAATTAATTAAAAATAGTACACTACACCTCTCAAAAAGTCAAACTTTCATGAGGAAATGTTCCCAGTCATTGCGGGGGAGAGGAAAGAATGTTCTGGTAAATACCTAAGGCTTTGGGTTGGAACTGAAAGGGGATCTGCACTGAAATGGGCTATGTCTTAGAAATAAAGATGAACAGGAAGAAGACCTGCTCTTGGGGACCTGAAGTCCAGCTTAATTCCTGATTGGAATAAATTGAGCTGAGACTGCTGGTGTCCGTAGTGGTCTACCACAAGTGAGCATGAATGCTCCCCTGAGGAAGGTAATCTCATGGTAAGCCTCAAACCATCTGTACACTTTTTCATATGTCTGTCATACAACAAAAATAACCAGGCATATGAGAAAACAAAATGATGTGGTGGAAAACCAACTGAAAAAATATAGATATTAGATATAGATCCACAAGGTCTGGATCATGCAGGTATAGACTACCACAGATTCAAGCAGCATCATTCCGAACCCCAAACAGGTTCTTCTCATATAAAGAAAATCAGAATTGGACATATCGATAAAAACTGCTGCAAAACAACAAGCCAAACCAAAGACAGAAACAATCTGAAAGTTGCCAGAAGGGCAAAACAAGGCAGATTGCATTTACATGAGCAATGATTAAATTTAGAGCTGTCTTAGTAGAAACCGTGGAAGCCAGAAAACAATGGAGTATTTTCAAAGTGAAGGAAAAATGTCAAACCTAGAATTCTATATTCAGTAAAAAATACTCTTCAAAAATGAGCATAAAATAAAGACAGGTACAGAAAAACAGAAACTGAGAGAACATGTCACCAGCAGACTTACATTAAACATTAAAGGCATAAGTAAAATGACATAGATAGAAAGTAAAGTGTAAATATGTGGGTATATCTACATTAATATTAACCATATGAAACAATGCAAATAATCCATTGTGGTATTTACATTTATAATTAAATATGTGACAACAATTGTATGTAAATTGGAAGGATAGTGAATGGAGTCAACATGTTCTAAGGTACTCACGATGTATGAAAAAAGGTAAAAGCACTCATTTATATTAATCTAATAAGACAAGGATATATCCTGTATTCTCTTGCATAATCATTAAACAATAAAAACACAGAAGTAAACCAGAAAGAATTCCTTAACTTCAAATAGGTGTTCTTTTCTTCAAATATTAGTTCTTAAAAGTTCCTCACAAGTTAAAAATTACTTAAAAATTAAGAGTTTGTATTTACTTTAAGGATATTATGTTTAGATTTTAGATATTCACATATATTGACATTCTTTTATAAAAGAAAATTTGGCAACTTATCTTTCTCCTATCTATTTCATCTCACATCTCAATTTTCCCTATTTATATTATTACTGGCCAGATTTATTGCTAAACTTTTGTTGTTTAACCATCTGTTCATGGTTTTGTTTTTTCTCCCATTTATTTTGTTCTCTTTCATAGAAAGACCAATTATGTGTTTGTTGTTTTGTCCTTGCCTCCCAAATCTAACATATTCTCTATAATTATTTTTCATCTTTCTTAGTTTTAAAAATTCTTTTTGGGTAAATTTCTCCAGAGAGTCCATCATGTCACTGACTATGATTTAAATCATGCCTAACCTAATTTTTATTTTTATAAATCTTTCCTTTGTAACATTTTTATTTTTATCTTTCATTTTTAGTCTTTCAGTTTACGCTAATTTGCTTTTCAACAGATTCTGTTATCTCTCAATCTCATCCTTGACCTCATTGTTTTTATAGAGAGCATATTGTCTATAAGTCTTTGGAAATTATATGGAGAACCATCTGCTTCAATTCTTTTCCTTTTCCTTTCATCCATTCTGTAAATATTTATTGAGCACCTGCTCTATATCAGGAAGGTTGTAAGTACCTGGGATATATCAGAGAACCAAACACTTAAAGACATCTGCCTTTTTGCATTCTGTCTATTAGGAGCTGACACACAATGAACAACACAGATTAATAAGTTACATAGTATATTAAAAGGTAAATATAATTAGGGAAAAAAAAGGAAAATGGTAAAGGAAACTGGGAGTGTGGAAGAGTTACCGTTTTTAAGTAACGGTGTGAGAGTAAGTCTCACCAGGAAAGTGACACCTAAGCAAAGGCTTTAAATGAGGTGAGGGGGTTAGCAATGTGGAGGGAACAGTGGGTGTAAAGGCCTTGATATGGCACTGCCTGGAATGTTCAAGGAACAATCTAAGGGTGGATGATCTAAGTGAAGAAAGGTGGCACAGTAGGAAACAAGACCATAGGGTCAATGGGGACTTATAGGCAACTGCGACTATGTTAGCTTTTACTCTCGTGGAAATGAGGAACCCCTGAAGGGTTTTTAGAGGCCCTGTTTCTGTGTTTTCATTGAAAACTCACCTGTAGATGGGAATGTGAAGCAACTAGACGGATCTTCTAAGTCTCCTGTGTGTAACGTGACTGGCTCTCTGGAAGCACAAGAACGGCCATGAAAACATTCCATTTCACAAACACGGCACTAACTTTTATGGACAGAAGTAAGCTAATGCAAGCCAAAGTGATGGCTTAAAATGCAAATCCAAGATGGCAGTCCTAACTCTGAACTACAGAAGTCCTAAAATACCTGATGAGGAAGATTCAAAACTGCATTATCTTTACGCATTCAGTGCCCATGAACATTTTGCATAATGGAAATGTAATAATGTATAATCTTGGTTAGAAAATTCATTTTTGTGTAATAATAGTTATAAAACCCAAATATTTCTCTCATGGATTGTAAGAGATGCACTCTTAATTACTTAATTAAAAATGCAAAAAAAAAAACAAGACAAAAAAAGAAAAGAAACCTCTCTCAGCAATAGTAGTATCACTTTACAAAACTATCAGACTTATTTAAATCGATAAGTTAAAATAAACCATATAGCTCGGTGGGTTAGATACCGATACTGGAATATTATGTCAGTAGTTTTCAAGGTGGTTCCCTTGGAGGGGGACTGTGAGGTCAACACAATTTTTATTATAATACTAAAATATTATTTGCTTTTTAATTCTCAGTCTTTCACAAGTATATAGTGGAGTTTCCCAGAGACTCCATGATATCTGATATCACAACATATTAAATGCAGATGCAGATATGAGAATCCATTTTATTAAGTCATGCATTAAACTGCAAAACAAGCCCTTCTCAAAATAGCAAAATTATAGCTATTTTTCAAAATAAAATGTGTTATTGTGGTAATAGGTAATGCACTTTATTTTTAAATGAATAAATATCAAAATGTTTTAAATTTTAAAAATGCTTAAAATTAAATTTTATTATCCGATATGCAATAGAAATGACCCCTATAAACAAAAGCTCTTTGGAATCCTCAAAGATATTTGTGAGTGTAAAGGGGTCCAGATCAAAAAGTTTGAGAATAGCTAGATTAAAAGAAAAGCCCTGGGAAAAAAGGTTGTGGCTATTTTGTAGATAGTCTTAATTATCTGGGCAAAAAGTTTGTTCTTGCTACAGTAAACAATGGAGAACCTTTGAAGGTTTTGGGGCTGGGAGCAGATATAGTCTGAGGTGTGCTTTAGGCAGATCAATTTGAAATCGATGCACAGAAGTGACTAGGACATGCGAGAGATCAGAGATTTAAAAACCTCCACACAAAACACTGTAGAAGCCACCACAATAGTCCATAAGAAAGGTAAAAG
>NW_011888837.1:4469988-4472211 GCF_000151845.1 Pteropus vampyrus
TTTATTAAGTCATGCATTAAATTGCAAAACAAGCCCTTCTCAAAATAGCAAAATTATAGCTATTTTTCAAAATAAAATGTGTTATTGTGGTAATATGTAATGCACTTTATTTTTAAATGAGTAAATATCAAAATGTTTTAAATTTTAAAAATGCTTAAAATTAAATTTTATTTTCCGATACTTAAAATGGCAATAGAAATGACCCCTATAAACAAAAGCTCTTTGGAATCCTCAATGATATTTGTGAGTGTAAAGGGGTCCAGACCAAAAAGTTTGAGAATAGCTATATTAAAAGAAAACCCTGGGAAAAAAGGTTGTGGCTATTTTGTAGATAGTCTTAATTATCTGGGCAAAAAGTTTGTTCTTGCTACAGTAAACAATGGAGAACGTTTGAAGGTTTTGGGGCTGGGAGCAGATATAGTCTGAGGTGTGCTTTAGGCAGATCAATTTGAAATCGATGCATAGAAGTGACTAGGACATGCGAGAGATCAGAGATTTAAAAACCTCCACACAAAACACTGTAGAAGCCACCACAATAGTCCATAAGAAAGGTAAAAGGCCTAAAGCAGTGTGGCAGGCTGAATAATGGCTGCCAAATATATCTGTATCTGAATGCCAAGAACATTACCTTATAATGGCAATAGAGGCTTTGCAGATGTGATTACATCAAGGATCATGAGATGGGGAGACTATCCTGGATCATCTGAATGGTCCCTAAATACCATCACGAGTGTCTCTCTAAGACAGAAGTGAAGGAGATTTCACATAGAATAGAAGAGATGATATGACAGTCTCAGCAGAGAGAGATTTGAGGATGCTGTGCTGTGAGCTGTGAAGATGGACTAAGGAGCCACAAGTCAGAATGCAAGGAAGGAAGCTCTAGAAGCTAGAAAAAGGAAATGGATTAACTCTATGAGCTTCTGGAGGGAGGGTAGCACTGACAACATCTTGACTTCAGCTTAATAAAACTGATTTAGGATGTCAGGACTCCAGAACTGTTATGAGATAAATGTGTATTGTTTTAAACCACTAATTTTGTTATACCCACTACAGGAAATTTTATTGGTAATTTGAGGGGATGTGCAAGGAAAATGGATTTGAGAACTGATTTTAGAGTCAGAATTAATAAGATTTGGTGACTAGAGAAATAAGACAAGAAAGAAAGAAGAATCCAAGATAGTGCTAAGCTTTAAGCATAGGTGCCCTGGGAAGCAGTGGTGCCATTCTGTAAAACAGAACAGTGAGATGGAGGGGAATGATTTTGTGGAACGATCATCTTTCTTTAGTTAGCTATTGTTTCATCTCTTGAAACATCCATATGGAAATGGGTAAAAGGGAGCTAGATGTTACGAAGCCTTCAATTGGAAATCCTTCCCAGGGCATAAGGTTGTTCATTAAATTATGATAACATAACAGAATAAGAAAAGTCAATTCTCCACAAAACTTCTGAGAGATGTGGCTCTTGGAATAATTCAAGCACTGATCTACATACCAGAGTTACTCATTTCTTTTTTAGTCTGTTCTGGGTATATGGACTATATTGACTTAGCTTATATGGCTGCAGAAGTTTCTAGATTAAGAAATATTACTATTACTATTACTATAAGATGTTGACTAAAGAAAAGCTTTTGCAATTACAGTGAAATGTTGAGGTAAAACAGAATTATAATATTCTCATTCAAGTGTGTTTTAAAAATGGCCAATTTGCCATAGTATAGAGCATTCGAATGCATTTTTAATTTTCTAGTGTTATACTTTTCAGAGCTTCTACTAAATACTTAAAAATCTCTTTTTCCTATCTGAACACAGGAAGGGGCTAGGTCCTATCTTTCCTTACCATTCTCTCTTCTTCACAAACACATCACTGGTGAAGGAACCAAATTTTTCTAATCATTGAAAAAATGATAGCAAAGCTTTAATTCTCTCAGGGCAGCAAAGAGCCCCTCTGTGTCCCATGCCTAGGACTGGGCTCTTTCCTAATAGGTCTGACCAGCTACCCGAAGGCAGAACTCAGGAGGTGGTCACAGCCTGAGCTTAGAAGCCAGCCAGACCTAAGCTCAAATCTCACCCACTGTTTACAAGATGTATAACCCTGCAAGTTGCTTAAGCAATCTTGAGTCTTCATTTCTAACCTATACAGGGGGATAATAATGTATATTATGATACATTAATCTATGTCATAGATTAGATTAGATAAGTAAGTCTAAAATGCCCAGAAAATAG
>NW_011888837.1:4472261-4482362 GCF_000151845.1 Pteropus vampyrus
CTCTTCTTCACAAACACATCACTGGTGAAGGAACCAAATTTTTCTAATCATTGAAAAAATGATAGCAAAGCTTTAATTCTCTCAGGGCAGCAAGGAGCCCCTCTGTGTCCCATGCCTAGGATTGGGCTCTTTCCTAATAGGTCAGTCCAGCTACCCGAAGGCAGAACTCAGGAGGTGGTCACAGCCTGAGCTTAGAAGCCAGCCAGACCTAAGCTCAAATCTGACCCACTGTTTACAAGATGTATAACCTTGCAAGTTGCTTAAGCAATCTTGAGTCTTCATTTCTAACCTATACAGGGGGATAATAATGTATATTATGATACATTAATCTATGTCACAGATTAGATTAGATAAGTAAGTCTAAAATGCCCAGAAAATAGAAAAATAAAAATATGTAGTAGGTAGCTGCAGATATTAGTATTATTAGTATTATATATTATATTATATTATATTATATTATATTATATTATATTATATTATATTATATTATATTATATTATATTATATTATATTATATTATATTATGTTATATATTATATAATAATATATATTATGTTATAGTATATAATTATATATAGATTATAACATAATTATGTATATAGTATATGATATATACTATAATATTATTATATATTAGGTACAATGTAGTGTTACATATCCAGATGAGAAAAAAATCAAAACTCATTTCTTTTAGGTTAAGAGAAAGATATATTTAGAAAAATTCAAGTACACTGTATATTGATCAAGTAGCAGGGACAGTAAGAAAATATTTATAATACTGTCTTAATTCATTCACTAACCAAATATTTACTGAATGGCTACTATGTGGCAGGTACTATGCATGGTGTTGAAGATACAGCAATGAGTAAATCTCTGCCTAACTGGAATTTAGAGTAAAATTCATTTTCATATTCTTACGATATAAAAAGGATTGTGAAATCTCTATTTTTTTATAGGTAGTGAAAATAGAAAAGAAAAAGTAAGCTTCTTTTTTCCAGGTAATCAGTCAGTAAACAGTTCTTGCAATTGTAAGCAACTTGAGGACAGGGCCCATGTCTGCCTTGCTCACTGTCATATTATTCTAAGGGCCTAGCACAGAGTATGGCACATTATAGACAGCTAATGACCTGAATTAATGAACAGTGGTAAAAGGGATATTTTGAAAATCAGGGGCTGGTAAGATCATTTCTTACCTGCTGAGAGTTTCACTTGATTTGCTCCCTTCTGTGGAGTCCCTTAAGGAGTTATTGCTTCTGTTGGTAGAAGGATGGGAGAAATTAAAGACTACACGATATTATTTTAACTTAATGATAAAACAAAATTGTTTCAATACTATTTTCAGACGAACACAGATTCAAAAGAGTTAGACCTGGGGCGCTGGCTCTTCCAGGTAGAAGAAATAGTATGGAGAAAAGCTTGAAGACAAAAAGAAATGAACTCCTTTTGGGAATCAGGAGAAGTCCATTTTGATTAGAGCATAACACAGGAGTAAAGCAGGCCGGTGGCAAGTTAGGGAGATTCTTCAACATCTACCTGAAGGACCATGTACTTAATGCAGCATACAGTGAGGAGCTATTGAAGATCTGTAAGCAAAAGCCTGTGCGTCTTAAATGAATAACAAGTTAATATTAGCCTTTTTTCCTTTGTGGCTAAAGTCAGTTCTCAAAAGTTGTCTTTGTTTAGGGGTTATGGATTTCATTTCTTTAAGCTCTTTTTATAATTTCATTTTAAAATTCAGTGATTCAATTATTGATGAAAAAAGATTGTTTTCGGTGAGGTTTTTTTTTTAAATCCTTTATTGAGGTTAGGGATCTGATATATAAAATTCTTGGAACAACTAATTAGATTTAGAATCTCAGATTCTTCTTACCTATGGTATATCTCTAATCTCAGGCTTGATTCAGTAATGCAATCTCTTCTTACTCCATCATCCTTGTATAAGTATAACTCTCAGATAACGATCAAAGAACAATTTCTAGATTCCATGTATTTTTAGAATAACCAATTGCTCATATGTATTTAACTCTTCCTTAAGGAACAACAGTAGATTTTAGGCCTTCAAGTAAATTTTGCAAAGGGCTACTCCTGGAGTTCATCAACTCAGAAATGCTTTCTTGTTCCATGGACTCTTAAAAGCTTTAGACTGAGTTTAAACTTTGGTGACAAGGTAATTTGTAGCAGGGGTCTCCAACCCCTAGGCCACTAACTAGTAGCAGTCCGTGGCCTGTTAGGAACCTGGCTACACAGCAGGAGGTGAGTGACAAGTTGGCAAGTGAAGCTCCATTTGTATTTGCAGCCGCTCCCCAGTGCGAGCATCACTGCCTCAGCTCCACCTCAGATCATCAAGCATTAAATTCTCATAGGAGCACCATTCCCTGATGCCAAAAAGATTGGAGACCATTGATTTGTAGTAGAATTATAGCAAACTAATATAAACTCTATAAAGGCAGGGACAAATAACATTCATGTTCAACGTAGTCTGCTATAGTTCAAGGCCATAATTGCTGAAGTGATAAAAATCTGATCAGGGAAGTTATGGCAATCTTGTAGAATGATTAGTGCTGGTCTCCAGGGGCTCTAACTTTTACTTCTGGCTTTGCTTCTTTGCTTCAGAGGAGGAAGCAACCTAGTCTCTGCCTAAGTTTATCCATTTGTTAAATGAGCTTAAAAATACTGCCTGGCCTTATAGAATTATGACAAAAATAAAAGTGCTCTGCATATATAAATAATTTTTGATGGAGTGGCCAATGGAATGTTTTTGATATGTTTCAGAATATGCAATGTTATGCTAGATAAGTGGGCTGTTATTAATATTTTACTATTACTGTTAATAATACTAATAAAGTTAGATAAATCCAGCTAATACTTCGCTACCTTGGGTTAATATATACCAACCGAACATCTTAAAAAACTGGAGATTATTTACATATAAATATTATTTCAGAAAGTATTACAATTAGGATTTGCCATATAACCAGGAAATGAATATTAAAAAAATGGGCTGTTTTAATACTAACAACTAGTATACAATGAGTACTATAATACTGAAAATTCTTATACCATATTAAAATGTTTTAAAATAGTATTTGTAAAGAATATCAGGATCTCATTGATGTCTGTAGTTTTGTGTAAGGAAGGGCTAGTGAACTGGTTGAATACTTTTTGGATCTGACCTTTTATGAATTCGATATGTCATTGGCACGATTACCTCTAGAGAACCAAGGCCTTTCTCATTAGCTTACACCTGGAGAATTATGTAGTTCTCAGGGTTCTAGATTCAGCTCTACCATTGAACTATGTGGCTGTAGGCAAGTCACCCTTTTGAAACTTGTGTTTTACTCATTTGTAAAATGGGATAAATAAGTCCTGCCCCATCTTGTTTTAAACTGTCATTGTGATAACCAAGTAAGATAATGGATGTGAAATTTTGGGGGATGTGAAATATATTACTGCATGAATGTAACTTTGAGTGATGACTACTTTCTGAATAGAATAACTAACTGTATTATTTTCTCTTTCTGAATAGAATAACTAACTGTATTATTTTCTCTTGATGTCAAGTTGTTTTACTTTAAACTCCTTCAATTTCACATTGTTTTCCTGGTAATGTCAGATACTCTTCAAAGTTATTTAAATCTCAATCTCTCAGATTGTAACATATAGATAACTCAATGGAAAACCAGTGCTGAGAGAAGCTCTCTCATTCTGAAGTACACTCGGTCTTACACAGCCACATATGAGACTCCCAGAGATGGTGTTCTCCCATCTTCCTCAGTTTTGCCCAGAGGCACAGCTGGCTCCTCGTTGATCACACTTCTCAACTCCTGGAGAAGCTGTTTCAGGTCTCTTGTTGGATCTTCCTTCAATGTGTTAGCTTTCAGAGAGTGCTGAATTAAAACAATTTACAAAACAAAGATACTTTGTTTTTTTTCGGACTTGTATGCTTTTTTCTATTATAAAATTAATTCAACTGGTAAATAAAACTTATGGAGAAGAAAGAGAAAAACAAAAATTACTACTGTGTAATCTTACTACACAGAGAAAATCAGTAATAACCAATCAATAGTCAACATAGTGCCATATCTAATTTAAAAATGTATGTATGTATATTTAATTTATAAATACATGTGGCTTATTTATACATATAGCCACATATATTTATAAATTAAAATATGGGAGAACTTCCAGTCAAGATGGCACAGTAACTAACTGCTGTGTAGTCTCTTCCTATGACCACATCAAAATTACTACTAAACTACAGAACAACCATCATTGAGAATTGCCTGAAGTCTAGCTGAACAAAAGTTCTATGACTAGGGATATACAGAAGAAGCCATGTAAAGACTGGTAGGGGAGATGAAGATGTGGAATGGGCTGGTATGACACCTACGTGTGACAGTTAAAATCAGGAGAGATATCTTGGCTGTGGAGGTCCCCCTGAGAAGTGAGGGATTCCAGCTCCACACCAGGCTCCCCAGCCCAGGGTTCCAGTGCCAGGAAAAGAAGTCCCCATAACTTCTGGCTGTGAAAACCAGCAAAGGCTGTGGCTGAGTGAGATCGAGGGCTACCAGAGTCCCAGGTGTTTCTCTTAACAGCCCACACACAGACTTACTCACTGATGGACTTTGAGCTCCAGCACTAAGGCAGCAGCTTGAAAGTTACCAGGGACTTATGAGAGTGGAACTAAATTGTCTGGCTTCAGGGAGGGGCAGCTTTCTACCCATAGAAGTACTGTAGAAGCCATTATTCTTTTGTTGAGTGCTCCCCCAACCCAGCCTGCAGAAGCAGGTGGGTGCCATATCTGAGTCTCCATCAAGACTGTTTGGCTAACATTGTTTGCCCTGCTGTGGTCATTCCCTGATACCCTGCCTCACCCAACTTGTGGGCCCACCCAAGCCACTTCCAGGGCCTTTCCATACAAATGGCCTGTCTTGGCTAATACTGAGGACTTTCCTAAAACCTCTCAAAGAGTCACAAACCCCAAACAAGCAGCATCTGGTCTCAGTGTGCCCCATACCTCTTGCTCTGCAGCCCTAAGCCTGGCACTAGTGGCAGCCAGCCTCAGTTTGCAGCTGAGCTGCCTCTTGGCACCTAAAGCCCAGCACAAGTGGCAACCATCTGCCACTTGGCCTGCACCAGAGCCCCTCCATCAAGAGGCTCCAGAACCAACACACCTGGTGGCCAGCTTCAAACCACACCAGAGCACCACTCAACCACCTACAAAATCAACACACCCAAAGAATAGACTTGGTAGGCACCAGAGCCCTGCTAAAGTGAATTCTGCTAGGTTTATTGGGGTGATCAATTTGTAAGTTATATAAATGTCTAATTACTTTGTACACCTGAAACTACTATTGTATGTCAACTGTAATTGAAAAATAAAAAATTATTTAAAAAAAATTAGAGTATGCATGCACACAGAATCAAACTATACACATCTATCTTTAAAACTTTTTTTTAAATTTAACAACATCGTATGAACATCATACCATGTGATTAAATATTTACGACTACATCCAAGAAAAATAATTTCAATACTTTGTTTAGGGCTAAACTAATTTTATAAAGCTACAGAGCTTTAGAAGTAAAGAACTCTTTGGAGATGAGTTAATCCACTCCTTACATTTTACTAATGAGGAAAGAGACATCTGGTATTTTTAAACTGTATTAGTAGATATTTGAGAATAGTATAAAAGATTTTGAGATATGTAGTATTCCTCAATGAATATATATATAATTAATAAAAAGTATAAATGTTCCTAACAGGCTCCTCAAGAGGGGAAATCAAATGATAGTCAGAAATTGCTCTGGTGAGCAAGTGGACTTAGAGAATATTCATGGCTAGAGAGTCTTCCGGCATCATTAAGCTATTTTGCCACAGATGTCTATCCCAATGTAAAGTTATATTTGCTACACAGATTGGCTGCTGAGGGATAAACACTGCAAGATTTTTGTTCTTTGGGCTTTACTTTCCTAGGATCCATGCTACTGGTATAACCTCATTCTTTTCCTCTTCCTATTCCCCAATGACAAAGCACATATAATATTCAGCTGAAGATGTCAAGAGTTCTGACTAACTGGATGTGTGGTAAATATAGTCTTCCCAGGTTATTGATGGTCACTTTACCTGAAAACTGTTATGAATTCAGAGTTTCATAAATTAGACTTCATTAAATTACTAAATTTGACTCCATTAATTTAAAATATATAAAGATGTGAACAATTTTTAAAATAAATTTTATTTTTTAGAGCAGTTTCAAGTTCATGGAAACACTGAGTGAAATGTACAGAGATTTCTTAAATATACTCTGATCCTTCACATGCCGAACCAGTTTCTTAATCATGAAAAAATGCATTTGTCTCTAAGCAGATGATCCAATTTTACCAAACACTGCAATGTCTTGTCCTAGCCCTGGTGGACTCAATACTTAATGTGGAATGAAACTTCAAAAACTTTATAAAGAAAACTTTATCTTATCTTCAGTCACCTCAGTTCTAACCTTGAAATATCAGCGTAACACCTGGACCTTCATATATTCTGCCCACGGTAAAGTTTATTTAATAAGCTTTGGCAATTGTTAAGATTTTGAAGCACTCGACATTTATTTTAACTGATCAGGATAATAACCTATAAACATATAAATATACTTTCCCCATCCCCTGGGATCATGGTACTCAGTTTCTTTGTGAGTAACTAAACATAAAAGATTGAAAAGCATTTAATTCTAACATTCACTTAGCAATTAACCATAATCAGCCCTATGACATTCTTTTACTGTGACTTTGTCCTAATACTGTTAAAACTTTTGAAGTGCGTATTACTTTTCCAATTAAAATCTAAGATCCACTGAGGCAAGGAGTTGGTTTAATCACTACTGTCTTTATATTCTTCATTACAAATAACCCATATTTTGCTTGTGTATAAAATCACAAAAATATCAAGGTTGGAGGGGTCTTGAAGATCATTTGATTCTAGTCCAATCTCCAATCAGAGGTGGTGATGCATTTTCTCTACGGCTTCCCAGCAATATACTTATCTGGCCTGCTTGATCACTAAAAGCCAAGAAAGGTAGTTTAATTTTTATACAGCTTTAATCCTTTGAAATATAGGCTTATTAAATGGAATCTCCTCCATACAATTTCCATCCCTGGTCATCATTTTACCCCTTAGGATCATAGGGAACAAATCTAACCCAATAACCCTTTAAAAATGGAGATTTATTTTATCACTCCAACCTCCCTCTCCCCCATCTCCACTTTCTAATGCACACTCAGGCTAAATTTTCTCCTTTTATCTACTCTTTCATATGGCATAGGCTTACAATTTCTCACCAGCCTGGTTGTGCTTCTTCTGACAGAGTGAAAAACTGTCCCTTTCATGGACCTGGTCTCTATCCTTAAAACCTATTTTTGGCTGCCACATAATAATGCTGACAAGGACTGAGCAGAGGCAGTCAGCTGAGGCTCCCTAGGACTTTTCCACATGTTATTGATAAGCCACATCTTCCCTGTCCTGTATCTGATATTTCTGTGTATTTAGTACCAAGTTTAAGGCTCTTTTTACACCAATCAAACTTTCTCTTCATACACTGAGAGCTCATCATTCCAGGCTATCAAGATAAATGAATTATAGCACCATTTATCTAGTGCTTGTCATGTACCAGGCATTCTATATGTTATCCCAATTAAACATTAATCTTTAAACCATCCAATAAGGTATAAATCATCATTTCCATTTTAGAAATGTTAAAACTGAGGCACAGAGAGGTTAAATAATTTGCTCAAAATTGCGCAAGGGGTAAATGGCAAAGCTGGGATAATGAGTGTACTATATATAACATGTCCAAATTTAGCATCACAGAATCACAAAATTACAGAATGTGGGTGAGGGTTAAATAATATAATTGAGCACCTGACCACAACAGACTTATAGTATGGCTGAAACTAATTCACGAATCATATGAGGGCAATTACCCCAAACTCTGAAGCATTAAGCAAAGATTGATTTATAAATCTAATGCATCTCACGAAGTTTTAAAACTACTAAGGAGATATTGATACAAATGCCAGTACCATTTCCTAACCCATTCTTGAGGTGATAGAGATAAGACAGGCTGTGTGGTACAGTGGGAAATAACACAGGCTTTTAAATCATGGCCACTACCTTTCTCTAGCTATGTGGTCTAAGGCAGGTCACCTTCCACGCTCCAACAAACTTTGCAAGGCATCTATCATGTGCCAAACACAGTTAGAAACTAAAGTAAAATGACAAATATAACCAGTCCCTGCCTGCAGAGACCATACAGAGTAATATAGGAGGCAAATACATAAATTTCACTAACAGATAATTTCACTACAAGTAAAATGCTTCTTTTAATCTATATTTCTTTATCTATAAAAATGGGGAAAATAACTCTTACTTATCAAGGATCTATAAAAAATGAGAAGTACTTGATGTGTGTAGAATATTCAAAAAAGGCTGGTTTCCATCTCTCTTTCCCCTTAGTATATAAACATATAAAGTATTTTGTTTCATATTTACTGATATAGTAGCACCAGAGGTAATATGACTTGAAGTAAAATGTGTCAGTACCAAGGTAGAGCCACTAACAAAAAGTTATCAGAGTTAATTGTATATCCTAGCTACTATGCTCCCTTTGACATAAATAGAAATATTATCTTTCTTTTTCCTTTTTCTTTTTTTTTTTTTAAGCTGTAGGGGAAAAAATTGCATGGACACAGGCAGAAACTTATCTCTTCTTTGTTTCCAAATAGTTTTTAGAACAATTTCTTGTAAGAGAGGAGAATGTATAACATCTTACTTTTTTCTCTGGAGCTCTGCTATATAGGAAGGAAAGCATTTACCTTCATGTTTTTACAGAATGGCTTCAACACTGACACTCAAATAAAGGCAATACAGTGGCTCTAAAATTGAACCTACCATGAGCCTGGAAGAAAATTCTTTCTGTCTTTGTTTTCCCAGTAAGGTAAGTATAAGTGAGCCATGTGAGGAAATATTAAGAACAGAATAAAATGGGTTCAGATTGGTGGTTGCCAGAGGTAGGGGCAGAGGGTAGGAGAAATGGGTGAAAGGGGTCAAGAGGTACAAACATCCAGTTATAAAATAAATAAGTACTGGGGATGTAATGTATAGTATGATGACTACAGTTAATACTGTATTGTATATTTGAAAGTTGCTAAGAGAGGAGGATCTTAAATGTTTTCATCACAAGAAAAAAATATTTTTGTAACTAAGGTGATGAATGTTAACTAGATATTGTAGTGATCATTTTGCAATGTATACTAATATTGAATCATTATGTTGTACACCTGAAGCTGATATGTTGTCAATTATACCTCAATTAAAAAATTAAAAATGTAATACCATTCACATTAGTACCAAAAATACAAAATACTTAGGTATAAATCTAATAAAATATGTATAAGATAGACATGAGTAACATTACAAAATTCTGATTTAAGAAATTAAAGATCTAAATTAATGGAAAGATATTCCATATCTATGGATAAGAAGACTCAATATTATTAAGTAGTCAGTTCTTCCCAACCTGATACATGAATTCAATGCAATCCCAATCAAAATCCCAGTAATTTTTTTATTTTCTGGATATTAACAAATTAATTCTAAAGTTTATGGAAAGGCAAAAAACCTGAATGGCTAACAAAATATTAAAGGAGAAAGAAGTTGGAGAACTGACGCTACCCAAGTTCAAGGCTTACCACAATAAGACAATGTGGTCCTGGTAAAAGAATAGACAAATACATTAATGGACGAGAATAAAATAAGGAGTCCAGAAACAGTCCCCTACAAATACAGTTAGCTGATCTTTGGCAAAGGAGCAAAAGCATTTCAATGGAGAAAAGGGCAGTGTTTTCAACAAATGGTACTGGAACAAGTGGACATCTACCACATGCAAAAAAAATGAACCTAGACGCAGACCTTCCTTACATCTTTCATAAAAATTAACTCAAAATGGAACACAGACCTAAATGTAAAACACAAAACTATATAACTCTTAGAAGATAACATAGAAGCATATCTAGTTGACCGTAGGTTTAGTGATGACTTCTTAGAAATGA
>NW_011888837.1:4483762-4485999 GCF_000151845.1 Pteropus vampyrus
CCATTTTAAATGCAAAACAGGTAGTTTGTTTTTGCTTTAATATGTAGTTTTTTTATTTGTTTATAAATGAGTTGGAACATTTTTCATGTTTATTGGCTATATGTATTTCTTATTTGTTAATTTTGTATCCGCATCTTTTGTATTACTTTCAGAGTATATACTATCTTCACTTGGGTATGTAAAAATTCTATATACTATAGACATTAACCCTTTATTTAATGGAAATATTTTTCTAGTTTGTGATTTCCTTTTAATTTTGTTTATGGTGGTTTTGTGATTTAAACTTTAATTAGTCAAAATTATTAATCTTTCCTTTTAATGTTTGTAAATCTTATAATACTTTTATTGAGTCATTTTTAATACTTTACTGTTTAATTCAAAATACAGAACATATTTTGCTTTATTACAAGCAAAATACACTTGTTAAAATTAGAAAATATCTAGAAAATGAGCAATTCTAAGACATTCTTTACATATGACTCTTGTCTGGTAAAAAAAATAACTAAGCATAAGCTCTTCCTGAAGTTACTGGAGCCCATAAATGGATCTTCCTCTGTCCCACTCCAATCCTTTGACCCCCTAAGATACACATTAAGGCTATTTCTAGAGGACATACATTTGCAAGTTAAAAATTCTACAAGCTTTAGGTTTAAAGGGAAGAATATAAGCTTATACTGTTGTTGTGAAACTTAAGGTTTATTTTGTGATTTGATTAGTTTCCTACTATATTTTGACTCCGAAATCATTTTATGTTAGATTTGTTTCCAAAATAACTCCTAAATTACGTCTCTCATGGACCTCCATTTTCTCCAAATACTGTTCTCTCCGATAGCCTTGAGTCTATTACAGGCAAACTTATGAATTTTGATGTCTAGAGAGAATGTGTGCTTCTCAACAGATCCTATGTCCATTCTCCCAAGATAGAAGATAAATGTAAAAGCTAAAAATAAAAGCTTAATCTCATTCAGTTTGAATTAGACTATTCTATTTTGAGAATGTCTGACCAAATCCATCTCTTTATACTTGTAGTCCAGTTAGAATAGTATAATAAAAATGGAATATAAGTATACTATTTAGAATGTATATATATTATTTATACTGTATATTAGGAATGAGCAAGTAGGAAACAAGACAAAAGTTATGAGTCACTAAAATCTTGTCCATATCATAAGTAATTTAGTGACAAAGATCAAGCACAGCTACTACAAATTATAGTGCTTGTGTACAGAATCTGATATAGAAATAAATTATATTTCCTGGAAATCTTCTATTTTTATATGTTAAAATAGTTTTTATCTGAAACATTAATCTATAAACACTTTGATGTCAAGCTACCAATTACTGTGTGTATCTGTTTGTATATATACACATTATACATACAAACATATCTAGGTGTTTGAAGTTAGACCAAATCACATAATATAAGTTTTCTGGTTCTCCTCTTTTCTTATCTATAACACAGGGGAATCAATTGGATAATTTCAAATGCCGTTGAGCCTCATTCACAAAGATCTAAATACAGTATTAGTTCAGGTATAGTATCTATTTACATCATCAATTATTTAAATTATTTTTTATAAACAGTATTCAGCAGTTAGTGTAGATAAGTAGTTACAGTATAATGATTAAGAATACAGGCTCTAGACTCAGGCTGTCTCGGTTAAGTCTTGGCACATCTGTGAATTTGGTGTGTGAACTCTTTGTAAGTCACTTAGCTTCCCTAAGCCTCAGTTTCTTCATCTGTAAAGTAGATATAATAACAGCACTTACTCATGTGGGTAATTGTTGGGAATAAATTAGATAATCTACAGAAAGCACTCTGCACAGTGGCTGGTGTTCAGTAAATCTCAGCTATTAGAATCATGGAATGAGAAGACTAAAATAAAACAAGATAAATGAAGGGACAATGCAGAACAAACAGGGCAAACGGTAATAAACATAAATTTTGCATTAATTTCTGCTCTAAAGCCCCACTAAAATGACACTAAAGGGATTAACAAGGACAAAAAGGAAAGGATACATGAGATAACAACATTTTGGGAGACAGAAAGCAAATGGATAATTCATAACTGACTTAGCAGAACAAAGCAAGCTAAAATTTAAAGTATCTGCACAGAAGAAGCTAACAGGAAGCAAGCTGCTCTGCATTGCAGTGTTCCAGAAAGGCTGAGAACTTGGAGACCTCATGTATTTCTGAAGGCCGAGATAAGAGACAGGGCAGCAAAATGGTAAAAGTC
>NW_011888837.1:4486049-4493074 GCF_000151845.1 Pteropus vampyrus
AACACAGGGGAATCAATTGGATAATTTCAAATGCCGTTGAGCCTCATTCACAAAGATCTAAATACAGTATTAGTTCAGGTATAGTATCTATTTACATCATCAATTATTTAAATTATTTTTTATAAACAGTATTCAGCAGTTAGTGTAGATAAGTAGTTACAGTATAATGATTAAGAATACAGGCTCTAGACTCAGGCTGTCTCGGTTAAGTCTTGGCACATCTGTGAATTTGGTGTGTGAACTCTTTGTAAGTCACTTAGCTTCCCCAAGCCTCAGTTTCTTCATCTGTAAAGTAGATATAATAACAGCACTTACTCATGTGGGTAATTGTTGGGAATAAATTAGATAATCTACAGAAAGCACTCTGCATAGTGGCTGGTGTTCAGTAAATCTCAGCTATTAGAATCATGGAATGAGAAGACTAAAATAAAACAAGAAAAATGAAGGGACAATGCAGAACAAACAGGGCAAACGGTAATAAACATAAATTTTGCATTTATTTCTGCTCTAAAGCCCCACTAAAATGACACTAAAGGGATTAACAAGGACAAAAAGGAAAGGATACATTAGATAACAACATTTTGGGAGACAGAAAGCAAACGGATAATTCATAACTGACTTAGCAGAACAAAGCAAGCTAAAATTTAAAGTATCTGCACAGAAGAAGCTAACAGGAAGCAAGCTGCTCTGCATTGCAGTGTTCCAGAAAGGCTGAGAACTTGGAGACCTCATGTATTTCTGAAGGCCGAGATAAGAGACAGGGCAGCAAAATGGTAAAAGTCTGTGAAAGAAACTGTAAGAATCCCAAATTTTTTCCTTAGTAGTCAAGTAATCACCCATTCTTTTCCCCTAAGTGAATTTAGAGGCTTAATCTCTGGGTGAGGTTGAACCAAAGGACTTCAGGCTCCAAATGGTATCTGGCATAGCAGGAGTAAGGCTGTAAACTGAAAAGTATGAGTATTTAGTGAGACCGAAGAGATAGATACCCCAGACTCCCTGCCCCGCTCACCTCTCAGTACACTAGCAGATGGATTTGTATCTACAAGTCGGTAGTACGAGAATCCCTCTTTAGGGGAATTGATAGGACCAAGAAAATAGACCTATAAGATAATTTTTAGGTCCCTCAATAAAAAAGTAATACTTAATACCACTTATCAGTTGACAAATTCCGTCAACTTTACAATCAGCTTTTAGGTCCTCAATCTTAAATATGAATGGACAGCCAATGATCACCAAACATTGAAGAAAAGTCTCTAACATGACAGACAGACATCAAAACAAACAGAAAAACTCAATTTGAAGAAACATCAATAGTTCAAGTGACAGAAGGAATTATTGAAAGACCGAAGTTAATATTCTTAAATAGAAATGAGACAGTATCACATCCGTGAAATAACATAAAACCGTATAAAGAGAAGATAAAGAATAAACAAAGAGCTCCTGGAAATTAAATTAAATATATATAAGATATTAGAAAAAAAAATTCAACAGATGTTTGGAAGACAGAATTAAGGAAATTTCCCAAAAGGTGAGAAAAAGAGATGAGGAAATGGAAAATGAAATTCAAAATTAAAGAAGATTAGAGAATCAAGCCAGGAAGTCTAATAGGTGACTAATAGGAATTCTAGATAGAGAACTGAGAAAATGAAGGAAGAAAATGATCAAACAATAAGAACCCACTAAATACCCAACGCAATGAAGAGAAAAAGACCCTTAAATCCCAGAAGAGATTATCTAAAATAAATGTCAGGGATAAAGAAAAAACCTTAAGAGTTAAAAAACAAAAAACAGTTCATATACAAAGGATCTGGAATCAAAATGGCACAATAGCAACAAAATTTTGACCACCAATTATATGTAAGTGAAGAATAAGAGTATTTTCCGATATTCAAGGTTTTAAAAGACTTAAAGAATGAAATGCACCCTTTCACAGGAAGCCACTGCATTACATACTCCCTCAAAAGAAAGAAAGAAGTCAAGAAGTAAATTAAACCTAAAAAACAGAAAAAAAGAAGAAGGAAATTCCCCAGATTTTGGTAGAAAGAAAATCTAAGAAGATGACCATATAGCCATCCTAGAGAGCAACCAATCCAGATGAGAACAGGAATATGGAGGGTTCTAAAAGACATTTATATATATGAATATATAAACAAATAAAGAAACTGATAAAATATCTAATTACTTTGCTTGTACTAAAAGAAATTTATAGCATTTTTTTTCGGAGAAATTTTAAGGGATAATTCTAGATATCTAAAAAGCTAAACAAAGTAAAACAAAAGAATTATTAAATCTAAGGGCAAAAAGGAAAAGTAGTCACAGTTCATTGTACTGTTCAGCTAGAAAACAATATTTACATAGTCATAATAATTTGAACACTTACTGTGGCTTAACCAAAATTCCTGATATGATTACATAGGGGGGTTATACAGGGAAAAGAAATGTGTTTATGTGTGCATGGGTGTGTGTGAAGTTAAAAGAGAACTAAAATTTTTCATTCTATAGTAGAAGTTTATAGATAATATCTCAAATTGTATGAGCAAGGAATGAAAGCACAGAAGTCCTTTTTCCAGTAAAGGTAAATGAACACTTCTATTCAGAATTTACTAGAAAAATACACGAAAGATATTCTTTAAGTTTGCTGACAACATTAGAGAACTACCAAGACTATAAAGAATTATGGGGCCAGATGTGAAACAAAAGAAAATCCAGAGAGGGGAGGCATTTGGGGCCATTTTCTCTAGAAGCATTTGCCAATTCTAAAAGCAGCAGCTGAGAGGCTAAGAAGGGAAGATGAGTTTTCAGCAGAATCAAGGAGCTAGAAGAATAAAAACTTGAACTATAGTAAAGAGGTAGAAGATAACTGGTAAACCTCAGGCTATGAGCCTGAATCGCCTCAATCCCCAAGTGAATTTAGGTGATGTGGGGTTTTCAGTGCCCTTAAGTTAGCTATCAGACAGAAGCAAATGTAAATTTTCTATGAAGAAAAAACTATATCATCTAGAACCCCAAATTACCTCTGGAATTTTTCATATTCAATGTCCAGAACTTAATTGTTTAAAAAGGAAGCAAACAATTAAAAAATGGGCAAAAGACTTTAACAGACACCTCACCAAAAGAAGGTATATAAATAGTAAATAAGCATATGAAAAGATGTTTCACAGCATACGTCATCAGGAAATGCAAATTAAAACAATGAGATACTATTGTGCTCTTTTCAGAATGGCAAAAATCTAGAATAGTGACATCATCAAATGCTCGCAACAATGTAGAGTAACAGGAACTCTTATTCTTTGCTGGTGGGAATGTAAAAATGGTACAACTTTGCAAAACAGTTTGTCAGTTTCTTACAAAACTAAATATATTCCAACCATATGATCCAGCAATCATGCTCCTAGGTATTTATCTAACAGAGTAGAAAACTTATATCCATACAAGAACCTGAACATGAATATTTATAACAGCTTTACTGATAATTATCAAAACTTGGAAGCAATCAAGCCATCCTTTAGTAGGTGAATGGATAAACAAACTCATTCATCCAGACAATGAAATATTATTCAGCACTAAAAAGAAATGAGTTATCAAGCCATTAAAAGACATAGAAGAACCTTAAACATATATTGCTAAGTGAAGGAAGCCAATCTGAAAAGGCTACCTTCTGTTTGATTCCGACTTATGACATTCTGGAAAAGGCAAAACCATGGAGACAATAAAAAGATCAGTAGTTAGCAGGTGTTGGGAGTGGGTGGGAGGGATGAATAGGAAGAACACAGAGGATTCATAGAGCAGTGAAAATACTCTGTATAATATTATAATAATGAACATGTGTCATTATATATTTGTTCAAACCCAGAGAATGTACAATACCAAGAGTGAACCCCAAGGTAAACTATGGACTTTGAGTGATTATGTGTTAATGTAGGTCTATCCTTGGTAACAAGTGTACCATTTCAGTGAGTGATGCTGATAATGGGGGAGGTTGTGCATGTGAAGGGGAAAGGAAGTATTAAAAAAAAGAAGAAAGCAAAGAGACCAGACAATGACATGACCAAAAACCAAGAGAAGCAATCAATGGTCATAGGCCCACAGAGGATTCAGATAGCAAAGTTACCATACACCAATTTAGAAAGTAATGTTACTTAACAGTACCAGTCCCAGAAGGAAACGAGAATGGGGCAGAAAAAATAATTGAGAATGGATAAAAATTTTCTAAAATCAATTAAAGAGATCAATCCACACATCCAGGAGGCTCAGTGAAGCCCAAGAAAGATAAATACAAAGAAGACTACACCGAGGCAAACTGCTATAAACCGGAACAAAGAAAATCTTAAAAGTGATCAGAGAAAAAAATTACCTCTGAAAGAGTAACAATAAGACTTAAAACTGATTTACCAGTAGAAACAATGAAAACCTGAACACCATGTTCTACAATGAATTCATTCACCTATTAGATGAATATATATTAAATATCTACTGTATGTTAGACACTGTTCTAGGTACTTGGAATATACACATCAATGAACAAAACAAAGAATGTATTCTACTTTATGTAAAATTATATACTAAACATTTTAAGAGAAGAAATTAGTTGTACAAAGCATGCTCGCTCGTTTATTTAGAAAATATAGTTCATTTCTGCTTTTAGAATTTTTATTTAAATTTTCGATTTAGTAGACTTATGACTGGTACTTTTTCAGTGATGGATGAGAGTCTTTATATGCAAGTAGTCTATATATTAAGCAGGTAGGCAAAATCTACCATCCTGGTTTTAGGACAATAAAAAGATATGGAATTTCAGAGCTGATCTTTCTAGATGACCCTATAGATCATCTAGTCCAGACTCCTCATTAGGAATGACAAGAGCAGGGCATGATATAGTTAACTGGCTTTCCAACGTCACACAAAGTAGTGAGAGGCACATCTTGGGTACCACTGACTCTTGGTCAAATGTTCATTCTTACTGTTGTTTGTTGTTTGGTTTGGGGTTATTTGGGGAGGGGAATTTAAATTATTTTTTATCAATGTAACATGTACACAGTTTTAAAGATAAAATGATTTTACAGCACTTAAACCAAAAAGCAGCAGTCTCTTGCCCTTCCTCTGCCTACCTCCAAGTTTAGTCTCCAGAGAGACTAACTTCTAATATGGTTCTATTGTTTGACAGAATGTTCTATTATTTGTTATGTGATAATTTTTTTCACAGTAAATATTTCTCATTTAAACGGCACAGGTGGAATAACTAGTAGGTCACTGGTGGTCCTGTTGTTATACATGTATTAGGACTGTTAGTTAAATTGATTTTATGTATGATTTATGAAGTAAGTCTCATTTCTTCAGAGTTGTAGCTGAATACTGGTTGAAGGGGATTAGTGCTCCATAAATATGTATTTTCGGAAGAGACAAAGCCTGACTTTTATGTTGCACATATTTTTCTTCCTAAGCTTTAAAAGTGTGAAAGCTTAAACTAAAAATTTCCAAAGTCTCTAATGTTTTAACCAAAGGGGATAAAAACATTTTCTGATTATAAATGTGTTCACATATAGTTCATGAAGAAACAATATACAGCAAATCATTTTCATCTTGGTAGAGTATTAAATATATCACTAATTTGCCTTTGGCGTTTGAAGTGATGCTTATTTTAGCCATCTCAATATTTGCTTTGTAATCTGGAAATGCTTATGATGGGAAGAACTGAACATAAGGTTATTAATTTCTTTAACAATTATTGTTAACATTAATCCCACTGAATATTTCATGTTTGTTTTCCTCAGAGAAAATACCAAATGGTGAAGAAAGTATTTTCATTCATCTGGTCTATATAAATCTAAAATCTAGTAATTAAATATGTCATAACTATTGATATGTTTTTTAAATGAAATTCTTCTCAATTTAAAATCATTTATATATTTTGTCATTTGAATCATAGATTGTAGGACTAGTTTCTTACATGAGACAGGAAGCTGGCAGTAGACTGGGAAGATGGTATGTTAGAGTGAGAATGGGCAGCAGAAGGCTGTAGAAGGCGTGGTTTCACAGAAGAATTTGAGGTGTATCCGGGGCCCTGAAGTTCCTGGAAAACAATATGACAATGTGAGCAAAAGAACTGTCAACCTACAATTACAATTATGAAATCAAAATGTATTTTTGCAAACATAACTTCAATCTTATCTGCTGAACTTCTACAAAGTTATAAACCAAAGTACTAAGCAAGATGATTCTGGGTATCTAAGTTACCCTTTGAGGACTAAGCATGTGCTTAGAAAGATGCCTTCATACTTCTGATTGATAAGGCAATCTCCATGAAAATCCCAATGACATTTTAAAATTAAATTTATTAGGGTGACATTAGTTAATAAAATTATATAGGTTTTAAGTGTACAATTCTGTAATGCATCATCTGTATATTGCATTGTGTGTTTACAACCCAAAGTCAAATCTCCTCGGTTACCATATATTTGACCCCCTTTACCCTTATTTACTTCCCCTCCTCCCCATTTCCCTCTGGTAATCACTAAACTGTTGTCTGCGTCTATGAGTTTTTGTTTCTTTACCTTGTTAGTTTGTTGCTTTATTTTTTAAATAAACAGAACAAAAAAAATCAGATTTGTATGGAACCACAAAAGACCCAAATAGCCAAAGCAATCTTGAGAAAAAAGAACAAAGCCATAGGTATTACACTCCCTGACTTCAAATTATACTACTAAGGGACAATAATCAAAACATAAAAACAGACACACAGATCAATGGAATCAAATTGAGAGTCCAGAAATAAACCCACAAATATATAGGCTAATAATTTTTGACAAAGGAGCCAAAAATATACAATGGAGAAAAGAAAGACTCTTTGGTAAATGGTCTTGGGAAAACTGGAAAGCCACATGCAAAAGAATTTAATTAGACTGATATTTGTCACCATAAACAAAAATTAACTAAAAATGGATCAAAGACCTAAATATAAGACCTGAAGCAATATTAAAATACATGGAAAAAAAACATAGGTATCAAACTATGGACCTTAGTCTTAG
>NW_011888837.1:4493124-4493593 GCF_000151845.1 Pteropus vampyrus
ATACAATGGAGAAAAGAAAGACTCTTTGGTAAATGGTCTTGGGAAAACTGGAAAGCCACATGCAAAAGAATTTAATTAGACTGATATTTGTCACCATAAACAAAAATTAACTAAAAATGGATCAAAGACCTAAATATAAGACCTGAAGCAATATTAAAATACATGGAAAAAAAACATAGGTATCAAACTATGGACCTTAGTCTTAGAGAGGAGTTTATGAATTTGACTTCAAAGGCAAGGGAAGTAAAGCAAAAGTAAATGAATGGTACTATATCAAACTAAAAAGTTTCTGCACAGCAAAAGAAAACATCAACTGAATGGGAGAAAATATCTGTAAATAATGTGATAAGAGGCTAATATCCAAAACATACAAAGAACTCATATAACTAAACAACGAATAAACAATCCAATTAAAAAATGGGCAGAGACGTGAACAGACACTCTCTCAAGAAGACATACAAATGGCCAA
>NW_011888837.1:4494193-4498882 GCF_000151845.1 Pteropus vampyrus
TTATATAATTTTATTAAACAATATCACTCAAATAAATTTAAGAAAAAAAAGATAAAAGCATTCCAGATGTGAAAACACACGTAGGGTGGTATACTACTACATTGGTTCCTAACTTTTACCAGACTCCACACCAGTGCTAACATACTGCTGAGGAAGATCATCTACAACTATGGAGTGCTCTAGCCTGTAAAGGTATCCATTACTGAGGCTTCAAAGTATGTCTGCAATTTTAAAATATATTCAGAAAATAGACATATGTTTCAGTGGAAAATACACTGTTTTTAAAGAACACGTTTTCGGTACGAAGATTACATTATTTTTGTCATTTTCCAAGCAAGCCAAACACACTTGTACTTTGGGCCTTTGCACTTGCTTGACCCTCTGTATGCAAAGCTCTTCCCTCAGGCATCCCCAAGGCAGGCATTTTTGTGTTTTCTTCACTTATTATAAACTTGGCATCACGCAAGGTGCTTCGATTTCTTATTACACATGAAAAGGGTAGGTACAGCATGTAAGAACGTTTGTATAGATTTTATAATTGCTACTATCAGATACAGTTGAAAGTACACTTGAATGTATCTAAGTAATCAAATAAAAGTATATCAAACAGAAAAATTTTAGGAAACCAAATTTTATTGAAACTTGTTTACGCTATTATTTATAATGAAAAAAGACCTTACTTTTACATCCAAAGTGTGTTGAAGTTTTAGGCGCACAGATTCTTGTTCCTGACGTTGTATTATATCTTGACATTCTGCAAACTGCAAAGACGCCTACAATCAAGCAACCACATATGGTTTATCTTCCATTTTTAATGCAATTTAATTTCATTAACCTGTAAATGCAGAGTTGCCATCTCTTCAAGGAAGCCTCCCCATTCTTACTTAGCATACTATATTACGTTTATCTATTTATTTGTTTTATCCAGTAAACAGAACAATTGGAGGCCATGTCTTTATCCTCTGTATCTTCAGCATCTACATCACGTTTAGCATGTGGGGGGCACTCAAAAGAATGAATAAACTAAGGATGACATGAACAAACAGCTTTAGCAAATTAAAAAAAAATACATAAAAATAACCACAACTGAAATTCATTTAGTCGGTATATGTTTTAAGACCAAAGCTGGTATAGGTGAGATCACACATCATTTTAACTAACCATGGAGGCTCTGATATCTTAAGAATCAAGGACTAGTTTGAGTAAAGTTTTAGCCTTCCACATTTTTCAGGTGACAGGAAGAGATATTTATTCCTCCATAATAAATGGCAATGACAAAAAATATAGTGCTTTAAGTTGCATTAAGTTGCATTTCTCATGCTTTAAGTTGCATTTTCTTCCTGCATCTTCTGGACCCCACAAAGTGCCATATATTAGCATTATTTTATCATTTTACTGATATTATTAAGACTGTATTCTACCTAGTGTTCAAGCCATTCTTTGGCGGCAAATTATATTAGAGACATTTGTATTTATTCAGTCCACTAAGGACACCAGGAGCATCTTATATCTTACTGCTCTTGTGACTGTGTTAGCCTGAAAAAAGATAATTTTGTAAGAAGTATGCATTATAGCTATGTTTTTAAAGCTCAGAAGAACCTTCTCTTGTGTTTTCCTTGTATTAAGTGATTGGAATGTAATACAGATTTGATTCCTATCAATATGGAGCTTTTATTCAGAACAACTCTACTTAGTTAATAGCTATTTAGTTAGATAACTACTTTACATATTTAATTAAAAACTACCTTATCGAGAGCAACTTCCATATTAGCAACCTTTTCTTTCAAACGGCGTTCCTGAGATTTCAGAACTTCTAGTTCTCCAGCCATCTTGTTTTTCTCTGTCACAACAGTACTCAGTTCTTGGCTTAATTTAGTCTTTTCTTCTTTTAGAAAATGTTTTTCCTATAATTATAGAGGAGAAAATATCAGAAATTATATGCTGATATAGATGCTGAGATATGATGAAAATATTAAACTGTTATCTAAAAATCTATCTGAATTACAGTTGAATTCATATGCCATTTAATTGCTTCTGAGTTGGAGTTGGGAGCTCCTAGAATTATGTTACTATGTACTCTTGTTTTTATCACTATTGGTACTATTACTTTTTTCTAAGCTTAATAAATCTTTGATAAAACTTACAAACTATGTAATAACTATATTGTCATAAAAAGGAACAGCATATAGTAAATTGAGACTAAGTAATCACATACCAAATTTTATTGAAACTTGTTTAAAATGACAGAAAAGATTTAAAGCAGATGAATTTATGTAACTGCACACAAACTTCATTTCTTTAATATATTTTTTTCTCTGATTCAAGCTGGTTTTGCTGGATAATGGCATTGTGACTCACTTGCTACTTTCCACCCTTATCTTCTGTGTGCTGCTTCTTTAATCATTAAACTTTAGGACATAAGATTAACAAGCCTCCGGTCATGAGGACAATGGGTTTTGGTTGAACTCTAGACTAAGGATAACATCCTGGCTTTAGATGTGTTTCAGTCCCAGGGTCATTGAGGCAGAACAACCCCACCGGCCACAGGACCAGAGCGATGGTACCATGGACCGGACACAATGATCAATTACCTCAAAGCCCTCCAATCCTCCAATTAGTAGCACCCACAACCCAACTCCCTTAGTTTCCATGACTACTGATTTTTCCCTATATAATCTGCACTCTCAAGACACCTGGAGAGCCAGGCCTTTGAACGATAGCTCGCCTGTGTCTTCAAGACTTGCAGCTCTCTAATAAACTTTACTTTCTTTGCTGCAAAACCTGCACATATTTCTTTTTTGGCTTAGATGCACACAGGCAGACGGACCCCTTTTTTGTCCCAATAACATTTACTTGAAAGTTTTATGGATTTTTATTTTGTTTCATGGTTGAATGTTCATTTCACAGAGGTCTACTGCATTTCCCTTGACATAAAAAGAAATAGGATACTCAGTTCCTGCTCTCAAGTCACTTATAGTCCAGAGATGAGAAGGAATTTACTAATATATTTACAGAGTCTTTGGTATTCAATAAAATTTCATTAAAATTAGTTCATTTCTTTAAAAAACATCATGGAATAGGTAGACAAAAAGAAATGTATAGTAGTCAAGTTAAAATACAGACCTCGACTTACTGAGTTTATATTTCTTTTATATTTTTTTCAAAGAGAAAATAGCTATTTATGGTAACAAGGTAGAAAGTATTGCCATTTTAGTGCACATTTTGAATGCAAATAATTCTTCCTTTTCTGATTAGTTAGCAGAAAAGCCTTCAGAAAGAAAGAGGGATTAATTTTACAAGCTGCTTCCTTTCATTTTAAGGGAATGTCATTGAGCTTTGATGAATACCTTCCTTTAGCAGGGGTAGGCATCTCTGATGCTAGCAGGCACTACCTTTTAATGCCCTTTTTAGTATCCTCAGGGAGGATGAACAGGAGCACTGCTTTAGGTTCCAAATAGGCAAATAAGGGGTGAAGAAAAGGGAAAGATTTAGGAAAAGAGAAAAGGAGGGGAGAAAAAAATAGGAAAGAAAAAAGAATACATTAAGTCCATATGACGAGGGGCATGTTCAAATGTATGCACATATTTGTTAATATTTAGCCTCATTCTAAAAGAGTATGTCCGAAGCTCATTTTGGGTATGGGGAAAAGCAAGTTCTTTAGTTGCACTTATTATTTTGTACTTATGCTTTTTACTTTCTCACCTTCATTATGGTCAGTTCTAACTCTTCTGTCAAAAATGCAAATTTGTTCCAAAGTGTGATATAGCAGAGAAAATTTGAACGTAATAAAAATTTCACATTTATTTATACAGTTCTATTTATGAGAAATACAAGATCAATGTAGAAAACTGCACCCGCTAAACAGAGTTGCATAGAAATACACAAAAAGCATACATCCACTCGTCAAACGACTGTCAGCTACCACGGCTGACTTTGTATTATGAGCCACATCCAAGCACATCTGGTGTTTCAGAAAAATCCGCCTTCTACCCCTTCATAATAACTCACAAGCTGCAACCTTTCAATGCACACTTCCACAAGCAAACTTTAGGTCTTTTTTAAGATAAAGGGCCAGAGTTATTGTAGTATTATTAACCATAGAACATGTGTAAAACTGTGCTACCATTTTCATTAGGTTCCTATTTTTTTGTCATGAAATTTGTTAGTGTGGTGCTCCTGACCCATTGTTCCATAGGCTGTCGGTTTTTACTGCACGATTTTGCAGAGCACAGTGAATTTAGGAACGCATGTATTGTAATATAGCGAAACTGTGCTTTGTTTACAATCACTCCCTGTCTCTATCAGGAATTTCCTTTTCTCCCATTTCCTGCATTTAACTCTTTCAAGATTCTGCTCAAACATTTCTTCAGGAACCTTTTCCTCATTTTCTCAATCAGAAATCACTTCTTCTCATTTTTCCACTATACTTTTTAAAAAAATCTCTGCTATGTCTCATTCTGTTTTGTGGTGTATTAACGAGTGGACATATTGGCTTCCTCCCCCCTGAGGACAAGGACTCACCTTATTTGCATTTGTCATTGCCTCTTCCAAAAATTGTATCTTGCTCTGAAGGGCGTCTATCTGACCTCTTTTAGCTGTGATTTGCTTTTGCATCCCCATTGCCACTTTCATAGCTGGAAAAAAAAATAAAAGGAAGTAAACTGCGCCTTCGTTTTTAGAGTTAATAAA
>NW_011888837.1:4498932-4512415 GCF_000151845.1 Pteropus vampyrus
ACATTTTGAATGCAAATAATTCTTCCTTTTCTGATTAGTTAGCAGAAAAGCCTTCAGAAAGAAAGAGGGATTAATTTTACAAGCTGCTTCCTTTCATTTTAAGGGAATGTCATTGAGCTTTGATGAATACCTTCCTTTAGCAGGGGTAGGCATCTCTGATGCTAGCAGGCACTACCTTTTAATGCCCTTTTTAGTATCCTCAGGGAGGATGAGCAGGAGCACTGCTTTAGGTTCCAAATAGGCAAATAAGGGGTGAAGAAAAGGGAAAGATTTAGGAAAAGAGAAAAGGAGGGGAGAAAAAAATAGGAAAGAAAAAAGAATACATTAAGTCCATATGACGAGGGGCATGTTCAAATGTATGCACATATTTGTTAATATTTAGCCTCATTCTAAAAGAGTATGTCCGAAGCTCATTTTGGGTATGGGGAAAAGCAAGTTCTTTAGTTGCACTTATTATTTTGTACTTATGCTTTTTACTTTCTCACCTTCATTATGGTCAGTTCTAACTCTTCTGTCAAAAATGCAAATTTGTTCCAAAGTGTGATATAGCAGAGAAAATTTGAACGTAATAAAAATTTCACATTTATTTATACAGTTCTATTTATGAGAAATACAAGATCAATGTAGAAAACTGCACCCGCTAAACAGAGTTGCATAGAAATACACAAAAAGCATACATCCACTCGTCAAACGACTGTCAGCTACCACGGCTGACTTTGTATTATGAGCCACATCCAAGCACATCTGGTGTTTCAGAAAAATCCGCCTTCTACCCCTTCATAATAACTCACAAGCTGCAACCTTTCAATGCACACTTCCACAAGCAAACTTTAGGTCTTTTTTAAGATAAAGGGCCAGAGTTATTGTAGTATTATTAACCATAGAACATGTGTAAAACTGTGCTACCATTTTCATTAGGTTCCTATTTTTTTGTCATGAAATTTGTTAGTGTGGTGCTCCTGACCCATTGTTCCATAGGCTGTCGGTTTTTACTGCACGATTTTGCAGAGCACAGTGAATTTAGGAACGCATGTATTGTAATATAGCGAAACTGTGCTTTGTTTACAATCACTCCCTGTCTCTATCAGGAATTTCCTTTTCTCCCATTTCCTGCATTTAACTATTTCAAGATTCTGCTCAAACATTTCTTCAGGAACCTTTTCCTCATTTTCTCAATCAGAAATCACTTCTTCTCATTTTTCCACTATACTTTTTAAAAAAATCTCTGCTATGTCTCATTCTGTTTTGTGGTGTATTAACGAGTGGACATATTGGCTTCCTCCCCCCTGAGGACAAGGACTCACCTTATTTGCATTTGTCATTGCCTCTTCCAAAAATTGTATCTTGCTCTGAAGGGCGTCTATCTGACCTCTTTTAGCTGTGATTTGCTTTTGCATCCCCATTGCCACTTTCATAGCTGGAAAAAAAAATAAAAGGAAGTAAACTGCGCCTTCGTTTTTAGAGTTAATAAATTTTGAGACGTTACTATAATTTGATGGTTAAAAATTATGAGGTGACAAGTAAAATTCTCCAAGGCACATGAACAATTTCAAAGTAATGATCACAGAAAAAGGTCTTCATATTTCACAACATCTGGATTTTAAATTTTTCACGAAATTTCAGCAATTACTCAAGAGATTTTGAGCTGAGAAACGTGTGTATGTGTGTGTGCGTGTGTGTATTTGTGATATTGTGGTTTCCTTGCTACTAGAATTAATTTCATTGACCACTGTAATCTATCATATCTCTGATATGGCATGGTTAATAATACTGACCAAATTCATACTCATACATATAGGAAATATATACATAAAAATAGTCATAATAATGAATAATGCATATATTTTACTAAAATAATTTTTCTAGAAACTCATATTTAAAATAGCACACAAAGCACCTACTATTAGTGATCTTTTGAAAGATTCCAGTGATATCATAAACCATTCCATTTTTATTCATTCTCACGGTTATTGTCATGTGCTGGGAATCTACTACTATTTCAATAGTTAAATCGGCAGCATAAGCATATACGTGATTATTTTAGTAAAACTGGTGACAGGATGAGAATGTTCTAGACAGGTAGTAGGCACTGAATACTTAAGACATGGTGGGCTATTGAAAAAGTATATGAAGCTCATCCTTGCTTGGAAATTCAAAGTCGGAGACTGTATGTTGTTTCTTACAGTCAGCTGAGGAAAGAGATTTGAAAATGCCACTGCTTTGAGTCAGGTCTAGTTACAGCTTAGAGGTTAAAAATGAAAAAGAAAACGTACCGTTCTTTAAAAACAAACTATCAGAGAGAAGGAAAGGTCTGATTTTTTGTTAACAAAATATAGTTCCTACAGCTAAACTGTCAAAAACAGGGTTAATACAGGCACAGTATATTGATATATTAATAGATCAAAATTCTGATATCATTTGCTGACCACTCTGAAGAATTCTGGTCTGATTAAGAGAATCATGGTTGTCCTGCAAAGGTGATTTTATTAAATAAATCTTTTTTTATTTTAAGATGATTTAAGTCGATAAAAATAAGCATTTGAATGCAGATACAGGATTATTTAGTTAATTTAATAACTGTAATATGATTGGGGCGGTTGTGGAGATGCGTGGTGGGCACCAAGGAAGGGAATCTGTCTAGTGGAGGGGGAAGGAGGAGACAAATCTTAAACGGGTCTCCTGAGTGACCTCGCCAAACCCCACTATTTTCTTGGTGTTAACCAGCAAAGGAAGAGCTAAACCTCAGAGAATTGCACAAAATATGGACTGCTTCAAAAATCTGCATGCCATCTTTGTGTGGGGCCATAATAATCTTCTCTGCGTTGTTCCAGTTTGGGTATATGTGCTGTTGAAGCGAGCACAAAAATAAATCTTTTGAAATTAAAATACATTGAGAAATATAAAAATGTTGACTTAATATTTATTTTTAAAGTCAGCTAATACAGCCAAACAATGATATGAATAATATGAAACGGCGAATAACCTTCTCTCTCTGAATTAATATGGGCAGCGAGGTAAAAAGGATCTAAGTAGTGAAAGGGATCCCCTATCCTGGCAGTTCAATTCCCAGGGCTCCTTTCCATTTTTGTCACAGAGAAGTGATCACGAACTGACAATTAGCCACAGATGTACAGTTGACCCTTGAAAAAACATGGGTTTGAACTGAGTGGGTCCATTGTACATGGATTTTTTTCAATAAATACTATAAATGTATTTTCTCTTCCTTAAAATTTTCTTACTAAAATTTCCTTTATTCTAGCTTACTTTATTATTAGGATACAGTGTATAACACATATAACATACAAAATAAGTGTTAATTGACTTGATGTTATCGGTAACATTCCGGTCAACAGTAGGCTCTTAGTAGTTAGGTTTTGGGAGAGTCAAAAGTTACATGTGGATATTCGACTTCTCAGGGCTGGTTGCCCCCAACCCGCATGTTGTACAAGTTTATGTACAAGTTTATGTACAACATGTTATGTAGATAATGAACATGAAAAATAAGGGGTTGAATGAAAACTTTCGGTAATTTGTATTTATAACACTTTCTTAAAAATAACTAATTGGCATTTACAGACATTGAAACCTGTTAGAACTTATTGAAATGCCTATAGAAAAAAAGAAAGATTCAAATACTGAGGGATTAAATTAAGCAAATGGCAACTTTCCTAAAACAAACTGAATAGGACTACTGCTATACAAAACCCATCACTGATATTTATTACTATATATCTTCCATATCAGGTGACACTGTAAAGGCGTTGCAGGCAATGTATCTAGGTTTATGCTATAATAAATCTAGACCAACAGAATTAAAAACAGAAGAAAAAAAATCTAATAAAGCATACCATGACCATCAGATCCTTCCATTGACTTTAACGTATTTCTTGTTTGTTCTAGCTCAGACTGTGCAGATTTTAATTGCATTTTCAGCTTATTTGTAGTAGTTTCCATTTCTTCACTTTTGTTTCGAAAATTCCTCTTTAAGACCTCATAGTCTTCTGTACAATGTGATAATCAATAATAAATGGTTACTTTTTCTATCCCATTGTTATAAAGTATATTTTGTTTGTAATTAACATGACAGAATTTTAGAGTTGGAAGGAACTTCATATAGTTACATTATCATTTGTTACAGAAATTAGATGTATGTACATACTTCTGTTGATTCAATCTCCAAAACATATTCTTAATTCTTCCTTTTCCTTTCATTCTCACTGCCACTGTCCTAGTTCAAGTTTTTATGATATTTCCCTATGTCCCTGCAAAATTCTCTTTAACTGGCTGGCCTCTATCCCTTTAGTCTTGCCTTTCTCTATTTATCTGCTGAAACTATCCTTCTAAAATGTAAATTTGATGTCAACAATCTCTTATTTAGTCTCTTTTGCTGGTTCCACATTGCCTGGCTCTGCCTATCTATTCTGCTTCATTTCTTAGTCCTCATTCCTTTGCACTTTTACTCCAACTAATACTTCTGAAGTCGCATTACGTTATTTCATTCTTTATGGTTTTGCCCGTAATGTTCTCTCAGCCTGGATTGCTCTTCCACCTCTTTTCCCTGTCCTCCTTCAAGCCTAGTACAGATGTCACCTCCTGTAAGAGGCTGATTCTCTTCCCTCACCTACATCTGCACCGAGTACATGTCCACTGTGCTGCATCCCTTTCTGTATAGTCTGGTTCCCAACTAGCTGGGAGTCTCACTGTGGTGTTTCTAGGGCCTATCACCGTATGTGGTAGTAAATGCTCAGTAACCACTGACTGTGTGTGTGTGTGTGATGTGTTTGTGTGGTGTGTGTGAAGCAAATGATACCTGTGCCATACTAATGATGAACAAGAAGCGTTTCATAATTAAATTTAAGGACTTGGATTTTCCCTTTCAAGAAATTTGCATAAGTCTGTTTACACATGCTGCTTCATCATTAAACCTCTAACTAAGGTATTTGACTCAAAGGACTCAAGATTTCCACTTCCCTCACCCTTCTCTTAGAAACTCAGTAAATAATCTCATGGACTCTGAGGGCTGACTAAAACTAACAGTTAATAAGTGCAAGACATGTACGCTCTTCAGGTAGAAGTATCAGGATTTCAGGGGATAAAATATCTCCATTGGGGCAGCATAATTAATTTCTATTTGTAATGTGGGACGAGGAACCATTGCAATAATCCTTTTGCAATAATCCTAGTACTCCACACTGAACCAGCATAATTAATTTCTATTTGTAATGTGGGACGAGGAACCATTGCAATAATCCTTTTGCAATAATCCTAGTATTCCACACTGAACCTCACTGATATGACTATTTTTGTTTTTTTTTGTTTTTTTAGTAGAATTTGAACTGAAGTAGCATACCTGTAAGACTGTTTAACTCATTCCTACCAGTTTTCACCTCATTTAACAATTGATCTCTTTCTTGTTTGATGTCCTTCACTGCACGGAGCCGCTCAGAGCCTGCATTCACCAGCTTCACCTTTTCCAGCTCCAGGTCACTCACTCTGGCCTCAAGCTCTCGTATCTTTGCATCTTTTTTATCTTTTAAAATCTAAATATAAGGATAAATACAAAAGATAGAATAAGAAATAAAAAATATGTACATGTATAGTTATAACTGATGTTGTCTTAATATCCTATCTCTATCTATATATCTGAATCTATATCTACATAAATGTCTTTTCACTATTTCCCAGGATATTAAATTTGTATTTTATTATAAAGCATCTATAGAGTAAATGGGAAAACAAAAGGAATATCCTACCTATCTTTTAACCTTAGATGTCAATTTAGCATGTAGTCATGCCACTATCCACATGTGACTACTGAGTTCTTGAAATGTGGCTAGTCTTAAGTGCGGATATGCCATAAGCGTAAAATATACCAGATTTCAAAGACTTAATATTTTTCAAAATGTAAAATATCTCAATTTCTTATACTGATCGCAATATTAAAATGTCACTATATTTTGGATATACTGAGTTAAATAAAAATATGTCATTAATTTTATGTTTCTTTTTATGTGTCTACCAGGAAATTTAAAATTATAAATGTGGTTGACATATTTCTAGTGGAACCAGCTTAGATCGTTCTAAGCAAATGCATTTGAAAACAAACTATTTTGGTTATCAGACTGCCCCCTCAAATTAAGGCCCGTTTGCCTTAAATATAATACAGGCATACCTCATTTTATTGCACTTCACTTTATTGCGCTTCACAGAAGTTGCGTTTTTTAAAAACTGAAGGCAAGACCCTCCACCAGCGTAAAGATCACGACTCTTGCTTTATTGCGTACTTCACTTTACTGCAGTGGTCTGGAACTGAATCCGCAATATTTCTGTGGTATGCCTGTCCTAGCAGTTTGACTGTATAAGTTTAAATGTATAGACCAATGTGATATTTGAAATGTAAACACGTGACAAATTTTTAACTGTTTCAAAAAGAATCAGTGGAGAGTTGTAGGCTTGTCTCACTGCCCATCTGTGATGGCTTGGACAGTAAAGGCCCTCAACAAGGCTATGTGACCCTGCTTGCCTAGCCACACTCCTGGTGGTTGTCACACTATAGCTGGCCTCATAGGGTCAGGGAGTGGGAGGGCTTCCCCTGGGAGAGCCTGAGTAATCACAGCATGTACTGGGTATGTGCTACTCCTGTCCCACCTCCTGGGAACAGCTGATGTATACTCAGTCCTTTCTTAGTCTTGTAAGGAAGAATTCGGCTTTGAGGACCTGCATTATTGAAAGAAAGTTCACCCTGCTTCTCTGCTGTCGATGTGTGCAGGAACCGGCCTAAGCAGGTCAGAGAAACCATATCGTCTAGGGCTAGGACTCCCTTCCTTTCTTCCTCACTGCATTGTGGAGGGAAGTGAATGTGGCATTGAAGTTCAAGTTCTTAATTTTTATTCTTTGCATCTGTGTGAAGCTCTTTTCAGCCAGGAAACATTTCCCTAAAGTTCTGCTCCTCCAGTTCCATATTTTGGAACTGAAAATTAGTTTCTACCCTCTCCGATACAACTTTGCATTCTTTACCAAGCTCCACTAGATTAGTCTACTCCCAACATTGCCTTTTTCATGTCACCTCCTTCTTTTTTACCAAAACCTTTAAGGGGTCCCACACTATCTCTGGGATAAAGTATAGACTGAGCTTTTTTCCCATGCTAGGAACGCCACTTTTTTCTTCCTCTTTGCCTAGTTTTTACCCATTTTGATTTCCCGTGTCTCTGTGAAGCCTTCATGGGCCACTCTAGTCACAGTACTCCTAACTGCTCTGAGGTACTCTACCACTAGAACCTGACGTGCTCTCTAGACCAGCATTATGTGGAAATTTCTTTAGAAACAGTGTCAGGCCCCATCCCAGACCTACTGAGTCAGAAACTCTGGGGGTGGGGTCCAGCAGTCTGTTTTTTAACAAGCCCTCCAGTTGATTCTGGTTCTCAGTACTGGTGATGAAGAACTTCTGGTTCTCAGGTGATTGAGGACCACTGCACTGTACAGGCATAGCTCACTTTAATGCACTCCGCTTAACTGCACTTCACAGATGTTGCGGTTTTTTTACAAATGGAAGGCAAGACTCTCCACCAGCCAAAAGGTTACAACTTGCTTCACAGCGATACTCGCTTTTTTGTGGTGGTCTGGAACCAAGCCCGCAATATCTCTAAGGTATGGCTGTAACATTTACTCACACTGCTTAGGATCAAATCCCAATGTAGTGCTGCTCACAGGCAAGTTATTTAATGTCTCCGTGTCTCCGTTTCCTCATCTGTGAAACGGGATAATAATGTACCTACCTCGTGAGGTTTTTTTGAAGATAAAATTGATGTAAATTTTAGAGTGTAAGACTCAAAAGGATTCTTTCATTTGTTTATACTCTTAATGATATTTAAAAAATCCATCTCTTCTTTAACAAGAAGGTGGAACAATCATCTTTTTTCCTGTAATACGTTCTGCAAACCTACAGTTTCATTGCAAGGGTTGGCCATTGGGAAGCCTTTAAAAGTCTCTTTCATAGTGAGTTTGGCCATTAAAAAGAATATTCTTATGATAGAATCAAGTAAAAACTTAAGCACTAGAAAATTGTAGTTCTTTATGCAATAAACTTGTTTATCTCCATAATATAGGTAATAATCTATCGTTGGCCCTATTTTTAGAATGAGGAAACTCAGGCCATCTAACATTTTTTGACATTTGTGGTTACCAGAGGCAGGGGATGTAGGTAGGGGAGAATTTGGGTGAAAGTGGTCAAAAGGTACAAACTTCCAGTTATAAATAAGTACTGGGGATGTAATGTACAATATGACTATCTATAATTAACAGTGCCAAATGGCGTATTTGAAAGCTACTAAGAGAATACATCCTAAAAGTTCTCATCACAACAACAAATTGTTTTTTTTTAGCTGTATAAGAAGATGGATGTTAACTAAACTCATTGTGGTAATCATTGCACAATATATGTAAGTCAAGTCATAATGATGTACACTTTAAAACTTATACAGTGTTATATGTCAATTGTATCTCAATAACTCTAAAAGAAATAAACTAAATTGCATGTGATTTGTCTCCTATTAGTCACAAAAGCAGAGATACAGGTGTCATAACGAGAATCAAATTTTTAAAAATTCACTCAATAGTTTTAAATTATGATAAATATTTACTGAGCATCTGCTGGGTGAAAGGCGCAGCAGAGGTACAAAAATGAATAAGATGTGTACTCTGCTTGAAGAAGACTATAGTCTCATGAGGAAGAGGAGACACTGCTATTTAAACACACACACAGTGCGATACACAATGTGATCCAGGTTGTAACAGGTGCAAATAGTGAGATAAGGTTTAGATAGAGAGGGGAATGGGCATATTAGACAGAGAGCTAATATTTTCTAAACATCTTCTACAGTTAAGTTCTTAATATTTAATTTCTCATTTAAGCCTCGAGTAACTCAGTAAGGTTGTTGGGGTTTGTTTTATTTTGTTTTGTTTTCTGGTTTTGTGTGTGGGTTTCCTTTCCCCCCGTCCCCGCCCCTCACCCCCCAGATAAAGAAGCCAAGACTCAGCTGATAGTCCAGTGTTTTTCAGTTACTAAATGGTAGAGATCAAGTTCAAATTTAGGTCTGTCTGAAGAGGGAGAAAATACCTCAAATTATGGGATCAGGAAAGACTTCATGAAGAAGCTGCATATTTTCTGATTTTTTCTCTTTTGTATTGGTAGTCCTTTTGGAATCTAATAAAGTATGGATTCTTTCTTACAAAACCATACATATGCACATAGACACACATACTTTCAAACAATTTCAGAGTGTCTACAGATCCTCTTTATAGCACCCTTTTTTCAATAAATTAGGTCATATTTATTGGGAAAAGATATTTCAGAAGCTAAACCAACAAAAAACTCTACAGACCTTAAATTCCTGTAGCTCCAGTCTCCTATCATTAATCTCTTTCTCAAGTTGGGCTTTTTCTACTTGCATAGCACCAGCAGTTCGTCCGTGCTGGCCCACCAACTGCGTCATGTTTTCAATCTGTTGTCGCAAGATCTCGATCACCTTGTCCTTTTCGGCCATCTGTAGCTTGAGGGCCTCACATTCTGTCTGCACGTTTCTGAGGTGATCCCCTTCATTTTTCAAGTGCTGCAGCTCCTGCAATTTCAAGTCTACCCGGGAGCGGAGCTTTGTAATCTCTGCATTGGTGGCCTCGATGGCTCTCTCTTTTTCCTGAAGGGAAGCTGTCAGGTCCGATACAGTCCTCTCTGAGCTCTCCAGGGTCATTTTCTTGGCTGTCAACTCTTCCACTACTTTGCGGAGCATCTCTTTGGTGGACTCAAGCTGAGCAGTCAAGGAGGACACTTTTTCCAGGCTTTCATTCTTTCCCTGAATTGCAGCCATCTGATTGTTACAGGAAAAAGAATTTCATGGATTTGGGAAGATATGTAAGGCAACCTCCAGAGATAGAACAAGTTAGTTCAAAAACACGAAATCATTCATCGGACAATATCTATTTAGACTAACTCAAATCGTTTTACTGTCGGCACTCCATATAGACCATAGACTGATATGCGTTAATTAGACCAAGGTGGAGAGGCCTTAATTAAATAATAATGCTTCTCCAATATGTTGTTCTAGTATGGGGACCTTAGGAAGATTCCTCTGAGGATGTTTTCTGTACCAATTTAAATGAGGTTGACACTGGCAATAGGGGGACATGTGGTAGGATTAAAGGTAATTGCCTTTTCTATTTCCCTCCAATCTGCTTCTTAATTCTACCTCTGAGGGAAAAGTGAATAATGGCTTTTATCCAACATGTATTCACATTCTCTGGTCCTTGTCAGCAAAAGAGTAAGACTGTAACTTGCAATTGCTCCTTTCATCTTTCTTCCTTTCCAGGTCAAGCCAGAGAATAGAAAAATGGCTTTGCCTGGGTCTAAGCCAAGACTGGTTCCCTTGGTTTGCTTTCACATTTGGGAGGCTTACTCTTTTGCAGGATGCTTTTTATGTCTCTGTGGCAATAAGTGGCAATGGAACCATGTCCTTCCAGTGCTGAAGGCACACTGCTACTAATAGAACACTCCACATTTCACCAATGGTGCACTGCAGTGGAATGCAGCCATCCTGTGTATAGATCAGTCTCAATCCTTTTTTGGGAAAAACAAAAACAAAACCAAAGAAACATGTTTTGGAAACCTTCAACCCTGCTGTTCCTCAGATCTCCTTATGGTTTGATGCTTTTCTAAAATAAGCAATTGTTAGGTTAACAATTTCTAGGTGAAAATGAAAAGGCACTTAGATGGGAATTTCATTACTCAATCATGCACAAAAATGAGATAAAGCTTAGCATTTTTAATTTAATAAGTGGTCAAAAATATAGAAATAAATGACAGGTTTTTATAATTTTCTCAGAGAATCCACAGCTCTAGTTAAATGCTATTTTAGACCTATACATGTTTTTTAAAAAACATTCTACCAATAAGACGTAAAACACATCGCCCCCTTCAAGAAGCCGTCCCGTGTCCTGCCTGACCTGCCGCTCCATCTGGCCCTGGCACTCGCTCTTCATGGCCTTGAGGAGGGCTTCCAGGCGCTGCACCTCCATGTTCCTGTCGTCGAGCTCCCGCCGCAGGTGGTCAATGGTGATGCTGTTGCCAGTGTCCCGGTCCCACAGACGCTTATTCTGCTCCTTCTCCAGATTCAGCTCCTTCTCTCTTTTATGTAGATCAGCCTACAAGAAGTGAGTTTTGTTTTCCTCCCTAGTACTAAATAATTAAATCAAAACTTTATTTTCCTTATATCATCTTTAAAGTTTTTATGTGATTTGAGGCTTTGATATTGGAATTTGATTCTTTTTTAATGGCTTGATTAAAAACAATTATTTCCTAGAATAATAAGTTAACATTTGCTTACCTGTAATTTCTAGCATTACAAGTAAATCTCAATGGACTAGATCTGAAATAATATGTAATGAAAAGGAAATACAGTAGATTTTAAAAGTCATCTTGTTTTAAATTTTGAATTTTCTAACAAAGATGTAATGTTTCACATCAAGTGTATCCTTGTAATAAAGAAATGCTCAAAAGGCTGAAGGAACATTAATTCTGAGAAGTTTTTCACCAAAAAATTTAGATTACTGCTTCAGAAATGCAGAATAGTAGCCAGTACTGGGACTGGAGTAGCAGCTGGGCTGTGATGAGATTTACCTCCCTTTTCAGTCATTAAACAAAATACATACTGTATTTATTGTCAGCAAAAACTTGACCGAGAAACAGATAGGTCCTCAAAGGACTTATCACCCAAAGCGAGGACAAGACACAGACACAAATAATTGAAAGTGATTTTTCACTAAACAGACAGAGCTAAAGAATAGCAGAGAGAAATCATTAAGGAGACCAAAGTGCTTCAAGAGGACATTTGTGTTGGACCCTGAGAATAGCTCGGAGATGCAGAGATTAGGAAGAAGGCACTGGAAAGGGGCACATGTGCTTTGCTTGGAGCACTGGGTATATGTAGAGAAAGGACTGGAAAGATAAGCTGGGGTCGAATCATGAACAGTCTTGAAAGTTAGGGAGTTCTGACTTTATGGGGAAAGTCATTTTTGAGTCGAAGAGTGATGCAATCACAGCTATATTTTAGAAAGATGAACATGGCCACACTTATGGGATGGAATGAAGAGGGGCAGTACGTATGGCCTACGGTGTGAAACCCTAGTGAGGCGACGTTGCCATGCTCCATGTGTAATGAGAGGCTTGGACAAAAGGGTAATGGTGGTAAGAATCCATTAGGAAACATGCAATAGGAGGGAATGAAGTGAAGGATTATCCCCAGGTTTGGAGCTTTCACACAATTGCCAGCTCTACCTGTAATGCATGCACCTCAAGACCCTTGTCAGCCTAAGGATGGCGCTACCAGTAGAGGGCACTATGCCCTAGAATGGGGTTTGGTAGTGAGAGAAATTTATTCTACCACAGTGGTAATGTCACACAAAGAGGCACTGAACATTTCATTTTCCTAAAGTTCTCAGCCTGTAGTACCTCTAACAGAGGGCAGAGTTCATGATGATAAGAATTCTGTTCCCTTTCTCTATTCAAAAAAATTTTACCTAAACTTCCATTCGGATTTTCTACATACTTAATTTCTATGTATTTCCAATGTTATTTTGCTTTGGAATGAACACTCAGCACTACTTCAATTTAGTGGAATACAGTATCTAATTGAAAGACTATGGCTCTGAAGATCGGCTTCGCCTAACTTTTAAGCCATAACAGTTCTGCTTAAGAAAATAAAAAGTAAAGTATAGAATGTAGAATGTCTAGGATATTCTACTGTGTACGTATGCACAAATATTTTGTAAAACTTATAATTTTATAAACAAAACTATTTTTGTGAAATATTTTGGTGAAAAACTTCTCAGAATTAATGTCATTCAAATTTTAGAACATAGTCTTACCAACAGCTTTTGAAGTTGATCATCCAAATTTCCAGATTCCTGACTGAACTGATCACGTTCTGTCCGTGCTTCAGTTAGCTCCGAGTTGGCAAGGACTAACTGCTTCTCCAGCTCTTCTATCTAAAAGGAGAGCACAAATCAAACTGTCTGACTATGTCAATGGGTCCTATAAAGTAAATATAGCCTTTGGAAAACAATATTATTTCCAGGGCAAAAATAAAACTTTATTGTGATGTGTTTTGCAGTTTTCTAAACTTATGAGGTATACAGAACTTAGCCAAATTAAATATTTGGTACTGTTAAATTTGGGCATTGTCTGTAATATATCTCTCTCATTTTTACACTATTCAAGATTTATCTTCTCTGAACATGTATTCTATAATTTGGTATTTAAGGAGGCTTGATGTGCCATATATACATTCCTTAGAGCCTATACAAATTAACTGTTTTATACTTAGATGAATTATTTTTTTTCAGAATATCAGTTTCAATAATATAACCCTTTAATATAAAAGAATGGTAATAAGTTTATAGTTATTGTCATTATTATAAGTCAATATTTTAAAAA
>NW_011888837.1:4513335-4517793 GCF_000151845.1 Pteropus vampyrus
CAACACAACCTCTGTAGCACAAGTAGCTTCCTAAGGAAAATGAATGAATAATATCAATTGCTATAATCTCTTCAGCTCTATTTTTGGGAAAGACTAAGTCAGCATATAGTAAAGACATTAGTAATACTTAGGGAAAAACCCATAAACTTGTACTTTGGGTAGACAGATGTGATCAAAGAGGCTAAGAGTCAAACAGCTTAGGTTCTAATCCAGGTTCTGTCATATACCTCAGTCTCAGTTTTTTTCCTCTATAATTTGACGAGTATTCTCAATGATCTTTCAAATTCCTTTCAATTCTGCTTCTAATACTTTTTCACAGAAGAACAAAATTAACAAAGCTGAAAGTCTATATTTTCTACCTGTCTTTGGAAACAAAATATGATCAAAGAAACCATATTTTGAGCTCTAAATTTAACAAGAACACTTTCAATTAGAAAAGTTACTCGTATGACTAAAACATTTTCTACTCCCAGACTGGAATAAAACCATTTCCATCATTAAGAAAAGCATTTGTATATGTGCTTTAAAAGCTTAAATTAAGACTTGCTATTTTATGTCTATTTTCATGTTTAAAAAATTCTGGATGATCATTTGATAATATGAATCTCGATGGTAAAATCTATGTGACCAAAATTAAAGAGAAAAAAAAAAAAAAGAAGAAAGATAAAGGAAAAAAGAAAAGAAAAAGAAAAGAGCCAAGTCTTGTCTTTCCGTCTAAGTATCAGAAGTTCCTCCAGTCCCCTGCAGGAACATTTGTTTTGTAGTTGTCAGTACTGACTCAACTGCTATAGCTCTGCTTTTACCTTTCACTTTTTACAGTAAAAATATTTACATTAATCAATCAATCAAAAAGATAAATGGAGAGTGAAAGGGAAAACCATTGAAGTAGCAGCTGAGCTAATACAAACAGCTGTAAAAAACACTATAAAGAAAAGCCTTTTAAAATGTCCAGAATAAAATACTGACATCTGAGATATAGTAAAGGTTTTTTCTTTTTCTTTTCTTTTTAAATAGCAGCACTGGTTTTCCCTTTCACCATTTACATATCTACTTTGTTTTGGATCACTGGACAAATATGTATTGGGATCTCATTCTGATCTGACAGTAATTTTAGAGATATTACCAATCATAACAAATTGTATCTTTTATTTTCTGTGCTCAAAAAGACACAGATATGGGACAATACGGGATGCTGCAGGTCAGTATAAAGTGCATTGGCAGAACTATGCAAAGAGGTTTGCACAGAATCTTCCTGCACAGTATATAGCTCCCGCCAGTGCTACTAAATCCTCATTTTTTGAGTACGAAACTCAGCTCCAAATGTTTTCAAAGTAGGAAAAAATCAACTTATAATCGAGATCATGAGATTTTTGTTGTCAAAAAGCGAAAGTTAAGAGTAAAGCCAAATCTACAGAGCCAATAGTGACAGCTTCTACTGGTCCAAATTCGTAAAGGGGAATTCTGGAGGTTCTCCTAAAATGGAAAGAGAAGAATAGAAAAAAAGCATTACAGTAAAACACTTTTTAAAAGCTACAAAAGCTATGACTAAAATTTTTTTGAAACATAATCTGTTTTCATCAATATGAAAATACTTTTGATAATCTGAAGAGAAATACTGCCCTCCTAAGCTAGTTTTCTCTTAATTTATGCATCTTAGTTGGAACAGTTTTATTCAGATCCGTCATGTCATCAATTTTTAAAAATAATAAATATTTTATTCCAAAGGAATCTGACCTCAGGAGAAATTAACATTGCCTCTCATAAAATGTTGATGTGTAATAACACATCCTTATAAATTTCTTTCTCCACAAATCTCATTTTTAATCACAGCTTTTATATATTATTTTCTCTGATGCTTTTTTCCTTATTGTTATTTGGACAATATACACTAAAATGTGCAGTGAAGCAGTGGAAAATAAAATAGATTTTAAAGTTTTAATAGACTAGTAATGTAAAGTCAAGGTACATGAAAATGAAAGCAATAGAAAAATCTGCCATTTTTAGATTCTATATTCAATTCCTACAACAAGAACATTTCATAACAACAGAATTTTTCATTATCTGAAAATGTAATCCTATTGATAACTTGGTTGATCTTCCTTGCTCAGTTTTACCATATATTAACGCCTTTCAGACCAGAATACATTCAAATCTATTAACATGGCAGGATAATGTCTCAGTGTTCCCTGACTAAAGGGAGTTACTACTAAGAGAGCATAGTTAACCATCAACTAGGTGCAAACTCAATTAGGTTCAATATGCTGTATAATAAATCTCAGAGACCTAGATTAATTAATCAGATATGCCCTCTTCTATTAAATGATGACTGTTTAAGACTGTCGAAATTCTCAGTGATCTACTGTTTACACTAGAGCAAAATAAGACAATGATTATAAAATTATGTTTGTATTTGTATGACCTCAAAACATTCATACAAAAAGTTTAGTCATTCATCTCATGCTAATGCTTCTACAATGCCAAAGAAACAAATGTTTATAAAAACTCAAAAACTATTTTTGTATTGTTTACATAGATACTTTAGTATTTGTTAAAATTCCCCACCATGCCCAAATTTACAGTTGATCAACATGATGCTATATATCAGCCCATATGCAAATTAGCAAACAGTGAATGACAGCTTATGAAGGGATGATTTTTCCCAAGCAATATTACAACAGAAAGCAATAAAAATTTCAAATTATGTAAGACAAACAGGTGAACTGAGTATTATTTAGTACTTCATGGCTTTTCAAAAGGTTGAATTTGTCAATAAACAATGACTAATCTTTTCAAAATGATTTGAGTAATGATGAAAATCAGTTATTGTATTGGACTATAATACAATAGCTCTCTTATTTCTTCTCTTGCTGTCAGATTGTCAGTGCTCAGTTCTGCAAATGTGCCTAACTCCACTAGACCTGAGTAATAGAGCATCCTTCCGCTCCATGCTGCAATGAAACTACGACCTTCCTGCAGAGTGAGATCAAGACTTTTTGTATAAGCTTGGTCTGTCCAGAGTGGGGTGGCCTTTCCTGCTATCAGTCTTCAGGAGAAAACTCATCCTGAGAAAAGACACCAGAACACAAAAAGCAGGCCTCAGAGAATCAGAAAAGAATAAATGTTTCTTTCTGGGCTTTCATTTCTTAGGTTTTGCCTTTAAGCTGTCCTAAGGTTCCTTAAGGTTGCTTGTAGGTGGCAGTGTTTGAAATGACCCTGACACACAGACTTAAGCTAAGGCTAAGAGTGAAGCAAGATTTTGTAGGGCAGTGTTATTCACACTGCAACTCACTAGTGAATCAGGAAATCAATTTAGTGAGCATCAAATCTGCATCTGAAGAGAACAGAAAAGAGCCAGCAGTATATGTAATGGGGTAAATACTGTTTGTGAAATTTGTATATGTGTACTAGATCATAAGGTAAACTATATTTCTTACTGCGGAGTGATCAAAATATTTGAAATCTCATAACTAAGATTACGTAGTTTCATGTTACCCGTAATTGTTTAGACTTTAGTAAAGTCATGTCTAAATTTTCCATTCTTATTTTAGCTATGCCACAGGGAATTAAGTTCAAGGTCTCACATTCCATGGCTGAACTAGAGAACCTAGGAGAAACAGTTCCCTCCTGCGGCCAGCACAGGGATGACAGTGGTAAAGGGTAAATGGTGGAAGAATTAAATGCTGCAATTTTAAATTTTCTCTTCCTATATGGAGCTTTTTCTCTTATACTATATTATTCTGTAGAATTGGGTAATTTTGTAAAGGAAATCGGCAGCTTCCTTATATTCTATTTCTTCTCAATAAGCTAGGGTGTGAGAAACTAGCTAAAAGTGATAGAACTGCAGGTTCTCTTATTGGTAGGATGATTATATATGGAATTTATCTTCCAAACTGGGACACTTTGGAGAAAAAAGGTGGCATTCACAAAACAGGACACTGGGATGACAGGTGTAAAATGGGACTCTCCCAGGCAAACAGACACATATTTGGTCACCCTTTTCACAGGGAAAAAGGAACACGAGCTCCTCCTCTGCATGGTAGTTCTTTGCTTATTTTTTAGGGTCTCTACTGTTTTTTATAAATGCTTAAAACTCTAACAAAAACCTAAGCTCTAGAAAAATGGTTGATAATGATAATGAACAGCTTCTCTTTGGCTATGGAAAGTGAGAGAACAAAAATAACAAAATATGAAATATTAATAAATATCTGGTTTTAAGAGGAATTACGTGGTGAGAGATAAAGATTTAGTTTTCTAATTATTTTTTTTATTTAGACTAATCTTAAAGTTAATTCAATTAGCTAGCTGTACAGTGATTAATAAGTAGAAGTTGAAGTAAGAGAGGAGGTAGGTAGCCTCTAAAGTATTGAGCAGTAGGAAGAAACCAGCTGGCACTGAAGTATTTGCTAAAGCTAAGCCTTGTGAAAGTAATTATTCTCTATTTTTTAAAAATTTCAAGTA
>NW_011888837.1:4519038-4526851 GCF_000151845.1 Pteropus vampyrus
ATTTTTAAGCAATTTAAAAATGACCTTAGAGCAGAAAATTAAAAAAAAAAAAAAAGAACTATCAATTTCAAATCACTAGGACACACATACTGAATGATTTCCAGCTGACTTTGGATACTATTGGCTTGGCTTCGAGCACTGCTAGCTTTCTCGGTAAGTCCGGTTATTTCAATTTCATGTTCACTTATTAACTGCTCAATCCTATACATAAAAAAAAAAATGTGGTGACTGTTATTTGATACAGAAGATTTTGCCTGACAATTAATTATTCTAAAAACTAATGCTCTGCAACACTCTCAAATTCAGCATTTTGTTTTGGCTTTGAATACACTCCTCTTTATGACAAGTATTTAAGTTAGGTCCAGAGTCCTTTATTCTAATACTTTGGGGGCCAGCAAGGATTTGAAATTCAACATTTTAAAAAATTTTACAATGGTAAATAAACTATAAGTACTAAATATCATATGATGCCCCCAGAGAGATCTAGAGAAGTGTCCTGTAAGCCAAACATATTATTAATGCAATGACAGGTTTTAAATATTCACACTAAATCATAAAGACTTAAAAAGCTTAATATAAGCTAGGTCAGGTTTTGCCTACAAATGAGCTCTCTTCTAGACTAGGCCTTAACCTTGGTGTCCCTCCCTCCAGACCCCCTACTCCAATCCTTCATAAGAGGCCTAGGCTTAATAGAATCTGGCAAAGTCAGTTCAGTGAGAACCCCCCACCTTTGATGTTTCCCTTAGTAATTTTCCATATGATGACCCCATCACCCTGCTCCTTGCTATGAATCCTGCCTTGTCCTTGTACAGGGAGTTAAGCCCGATCTCTAAGGAAAACCCCTATTTCAACAGTCTTGAATAAAGTCTTCCCTACTGTTTTAACAAGTATCAGAATAATTTTTTTTCTTTAAGAATTTGCCACAAACCTATGAAAAAAAACAAACTTCTGTGTTTCAGAGCTTTTCAGATTTTGGAACTGCTGATGAGACTAGAGACTGTGATTTTCTACACCTCAGTCAGAAACCTACCTATCTTGATGTTGTTGAAGAAGTAATTCTATTTTGTTCTGGGATTCGGATTTCAGTGCTTCAAGTTGATCCTCTACCTGGTTATCGAAAAGAGACATTGATTTAGGAGCTAGGAAATCTAAAGCATTAGAAAGATGCTAATAAAATTAATATTTAAATCGAATATATTCTATCGCTGGATTTTATTAGATCTTTTACTTTGGCTATATTCTCATGAAGTTATACAGGTCAACCAACTTAGTTCCCTTTATTAAGAGAGATCATTGTATAAATAACTTCTGTATTTTAGAGAATATGAGAACTTTTAGAAATTATACACCTAATACTATTGTCTTAATGAATTTTAATACAAAATTGAAGTAGTGTTCTCACCACTTACTGGAAATATCCTCCCTTTAAGATAAGAAATCTCTGTGTCTAATTCTCTTAGGATTTTACTAATAGCTGAGCCCATGTTGCGGAAGTGGATAGTAGATATGCTGTCGTGTTCATATATTTTCTTGCCTGAGGCTTCTTCAAAGTCAACTAGGATTGATCGGATTTCATGAAGCACTCCCTCGTGACTCAGCATCATCTTTCTTAGCTGCTCTATCTGCGTGTTGCTATCTTTCAGCATGTCTTCCTTAAGGCATTTGGCAGCTTCAAGCTCATGAACTGTATTTTGAAGCTGATTCCTTAAATCTTCCTGAGACTGACTTTCCCTTCGTCTATGAAATAAATGAAAGGAAAAAAAATTGATAAAACTCCTATTCACACAAGTAGTTTTATACTACAAAAGTAAAGCTTTATGGTAATTTCAGGTAACAAATCCCAACCTGATGTCGGCCATGGCATCTCTCTCCATTTGCATCTCTTGAAGCTTTGTTTGCAAATCAATGACTGACTGCCTTAAATAAAACTTTTGTTTCTCATGTAATTCATTGCTCTGAAAAAAAAAAAATATTCCATGCAAATTAGACTTCATTAGAAGTACATATTGCCTTATAGCTAATAATTTCCAAAAACTATATTAATTTATTTTTATGTAAACTTCCTTCACCTTTCACTATTGTTCAGGGCCTAATTAATAATCATTTCTCACCTAGATGACTGGGATACCTTAACTAGTTTCACTGGCTCAAGCTTGCCCCCTTTCAATCCATTCTCCACAACCAAAACACTGTTTCTAAAACAAATCTGAATTCTGACTCAAGCTAGAAAGGAATAAGTTTTATTCCTGAGAACAGGATAATTGGTTAAAATTCTGTATGGAAAAGTCAACCCCCACCTCCAATCCACTTAAAATATCTGGCAGCAGACAACCACCATCGAAAAATCAAGGCGTTCTGTTACAAAGATACTCAAAAGGATCTCTAAAATCAGGCACTGAGGGATCTCCCAGCATGACAGTTGATGCCCACCTAATGACCCCAAAGGTAGCCACCAGTTTTTTTTATTGTTCATCCTCGAATATGAACAAAAAGTCAAACCACTGAACACCTGAAGGAAGATTATAAGAGAGTCCAAGATTAAATAAGACAACACCCAGAAAAAAAAGAGCTAAAGAAACAAAGATAGAAAATGTAGCAATGAAAGAACACTTCCAAAAACCTGTATTACAGAGAAATTTGAGATTTTATAGTTATAAAGAACAGGATTTCTTTTTTCAGCACTTGTTAAAGTTGTAGTTTTTTTTCTAAAAATGCTCACACAAATTATATAATTGTATTAATCACTGTTACCTCAATAAACTTAAAAAAATAAAAATAAAAATGCTCACACAGACTGATGAGGTAGAACAATGTGCTAATAAATATAATAAAATGTACTAAATACTATAACAGACATGAGCACAAAGGGTGGTAACTGTATGGAGGAGGATACACATACAACTGCCTAGATGAAAGTCTTTAGAGAAGGAAATGCTTCAGCTGTCTTGATGGAAATAACAATTTGCCAGGCAGACAAGGTAGAGAAGAAATGATCTGGGCAAAGGCATGAAGGTTAGAACAGTATGATGCATCCAGGGAAGAACAAGTAGCTTGATATTGCTGGAATGGAGGGTACATATGGAGAACAGGAAGCAGAAGAAACTAAAATGTACTTGGAGAGAATAGATCACAAATGCCTTTGTATAAGATGGTAAGTTTGACTTCCAGGCTATAGACTACTGGAACCCAACATGACATTGTAAAGCTGACTAAAACCAGCCTGATACTACATAAGGTCTTCTCGAAGATTTTAGCAAATAACTTTTATACACTATTTAGCTATCATGTATACATATACATCTAAAAACCTAACCCACCACTGCTTTGTAAAGAAAAATCAGATATCTTGGTAGTCGAACAGCAGGCCTGAACCAATTATTAATTATAATTATTGATCAATGCCATTAATTATAACATTTGACCTATTCAAGTTTCATTAAAATTACACCATGAGCATAGCAAAAGAAATGAACAAAATGAAAAGACAACCTATGGAATGGGAAAAAAATATTTACACATCATATATCTGATAAGGGGTTAATACCCAAACCATACAAAGAATTCATAAAGCTCAATAGCAAAAATAATAAAAAATCCAATTAAAAAATAGGCAAAGTATCTGAATAGAGATTTTTTTCCAAAGAAGACATACGATGGCAAATAGGTACATGAAAAGATGCGCAAAAAATCACTAATCATTAGGGAAAAGCAAATCAAAACCGCAATGAGATATCACTTCACATCTGTTAGAATAGCTATCATCAAAAAGACAAGAGTATAGGTTCTAGTTCAAGATGGCTAGGTAGAAAAATCCTGAACTCACCTTCTCCCATGAACACACAGCTAGAGATGGAAAATGTTCCTCTTAAAAAAAAAAAAAAAATGAGCAAAGTGACAAGTACACATTAGGCAAATAAGAAAAATACCACATCACAGTGGTTAGGAGAGGCTGGGACATAGTCTCTTTGTAAACCTCACCCTCAGCATGGTGTCACACACTGGGAGGGAACTGAAAACCCAAAGCTTCTCCTTGAGGAGCAAAGAGTTCAAACTCCAGATTGGGCATCTCAACTTTTAAGACATACTCTTGAGAGATGAGTCCCTAAAACGTCCACCTTTGAAAACCATTGAGCTCAAGTCCAGAAACCTACAAGAAGCATCTGAGAAACTGCTCCTAAAGAACTGGTGCACCCAAGCTCACCGCCTAGGGCCCAGCTCAGAGGCTGCCCATCATGCCCAGGTTGGAAATGAAGAAAGTTCACCTGCTTATATTAAAGCATCAGCCTGAGGGGCAGGCATCTAAGTTAGCATGCATCTAGGAGTCTCCTGGAACACTCTCCAGGGTGTGGAGAAAAGGAACCCTCGTTCACTGTCGGTGGGATTGTAAACTGGTAGAGCCACTATGGAAACCAGTTGGCGGTTCCTCAAAAAATGAAAAACAGAACTACCATATGACCCAGCAACTACGCTTCTGGCAATATAACCAAAAGAAATGAAAACACTATCTCAAAGAGATATCTGCATTCCCATGTCCACAGCAGTGTTATTTACAATAGCCAAGACATGGAAACGACCTAATTGTCCATTGACGGATGAACAGTTTAATAGGTTGTGGTTTATATATACAATGGAATATTATTCAGCCATAAAAAGGAGGAAATCCTGACATTTGGTCTTGAGGGCATTATGCTAAGTGACATAAGGCAGAGAAACACAAATACTATACGTTCTCACTTATATATGGAATCTAAAAAATCAAAACAAAAACTCACAGAAAAAGAGATGAGATTTGTGGTTACCAGAGGCAGGGGGTAAGGAGAGAAGGAACTGGAGGAAGGTGGTCAAAAGGAACAAATGTCCAGTTATAAGATAAATGAGAACTAGGGATGGAATGTACAACATGATGGCTGCAGTTAACTCTGCCATGGGGTGTACAGGAAAGTTGTTAAGAGGGTAAATCCTAAGAGTTCTCATTGTAAGGAAAAAAATTATTCTTTTTCTTTTTTCTTTTCTATCTAAATGAGATGATAGATGTTGACTAAACTAACTGTGGTAATCATTTCATAATATACATAAGTCAAATCAGTATGCTGTATACCTTATATGGTGCTGTAATGTCAATTATATCTCGATAATACTGGAAAACAATTATACCATTAAAGCAAGGCATTATGACTAATTATTAACAAAAGAAAATAGGTATGCAGACTTTTCATCAGCCTAACTTTTAATACTGAACTAGAAGGCATAAGCTGAATTAACAAGTTTAACCAATAAATCCATTGTTAAATTTTTCTTCCAAAAAGTTTCGGTTCTATTCCAAGGCATTGTGCCTCACTGTCTTCCCAAAACAGCATCTGGTACTAGAAGAAAAGAATGCAACTCACTTCATTTAGTCTTTTCTGCAAATCTTTGACTTGATGTGAATATTCTTCCAAAACACGTTCGATGTGTTCTTTTCCAGGGTAAGGGATGACTTTCCTGTGAGAATCAAGTTCTACTTCATACTTAGGGAAAAAAGGAATATGTGTCAAAGTCCCAGCTGAAGATGTGTTTTCAATTATTGTGCCACGAACAGATGACATAAAAAATGGACTTGAAGAACCTAAATATTAAAGAATTAATTTTATTAACTTATTAATTAACTTCTAAAAAAATCATTATGTGGCAAACATTATCCTAGGTGATTTCTTTATTGAACGGTGAAGGAGCTCAAGGTCTCATGGGGCGAATAAGACAAGTGAAAGTATCTCTGGGGGAGAGGAGCACACAGCAAAAAGGAGAAGCAGATGAAGAAGGAGGAAGGAATTTTATTTGATAGTGATCAAGTGATACTTGAGCTGAATGAGGCTTAAAAGCCTGATGTATTGTACTTCAAGATGATTAAGAATTAACTAGTCTGGAGGACAGAAGAAGAGAAAGGGCATTCTGGGCAGTGGAACCACAATTATTGGCGAGGAGGCTTGACACAATATGGTGAAAGCAAAGTGGTGGCCACATACAAGAATGGAAACAGGATGAATCATGAAGGACCTTGTAGTCATGCCAAGGAGTTTGAATTTCATCTAGAAAGCTCTGGAGAATCATTAAAGGATGTGAAATTGGAGGGCAGGGGTAATATAACTAGGTTTGTGTTTTGAAAAGGCTCTCTGTCTTTGGTATGGAGAATGCATTGATGGGGATAAAGCTGAAGGCAAAGAATCCAAGTAGGAGAAGGCTTTCAACAATGCAGGCAAGAAATGGCAAGGGTGTGTGCCCTAAAGTAAAAGCAGTGGTGATTCACACAGGACTTGAGAAATATATGTGGAAAGTAAGAGAGAGGAAGGTGTTAAGGATTTCTTTAGGGGTTTGCGCTTCAGCAACATCCAAGTAATGATGTTTGATTTGTGAACACTGTACATGGATTGAAGTTCAGAGGTGTGTTTTGCTTCAGAGATTAGGATTTGGGAATCAATAGCCTGTGAGTTCTAGTGAATCTTTAGAGTCAATGAGATCATCTAGGGGCAATGCACAGAATGAAGAGAGAGAGGATCAAAAAGGGTGCTTAAGGAAATATCAATATTTAAAGGAAAGACAAAGGACATAAAACCCAGGAAGATTCACAGAAGTCCCACAAAGATTTTAGAGCATTTGCTTGGACTGAGAGACAGAGATAATGAGAGATGAAAAGACGCCTTTCTATCAGCAGACTGAGAAAAACACTCAGCTGCAAATATATACTACCTTTCATGCAAAAGAAAGGACTCAAAGTCAGACCCAACAGTCGAAAGGATGAAGTCAAGAACCATGGAAAATTATTCCCAGGCCTGAGTCCTCATCAAAGAATGGTCAATCTGTGCCCAGGTGGATTTCAGAATTGTGATGGACATATGTGCTTCCTGTTTCCTGTTTTTTGAATAGCATTGAGGATAGTGGTTATCCTGTGCCTGCCTACCACTGAATATTAGGCATCACAGGTCTTTAGATTAAGAGGAACTCAAGGAGCTGTATTTAAGTAATTAAAATTAAAGAGTTTCCTCCAAACTGAATCTCATTGAGATAAAGAGATTCTGGCCTTTGAGTAATGCTGTAATGGGATCAGACTGTTAAGGGCCTTCTTGAGAGAGAGTCAATATATTCTATGTGAGAGAGATGTAAATAATTTTTGACTTAGATATGATAATGTAGTGATGTAGGACACTTATTCTAAGGAGATACGTTTGGGTTTTGAGGCAAGAATCATGATGCATTCAATTTCAGCAAAATGAAATATAAATTGTAGGTATAGAGATAAAGGAAATATAATAAAATTTTGACAACTAGTGCATCCAGGTAAATAGTATTCAGGTATTCAATGTACTATTTTTTCAATTTTTCTACCATTTTGGAAAATTTCAAACCAAATGTTGGGACGAAAGAGTTCACTGGATTTAGCAAAAGACGGGGAAGGAGGGGAAGAGGAGGAGGAGGAGATCTAGTCACCTTAGCCAGAGTGAATGGATGGTAAAGATATGAAGATAGTGAATACAGACTTGTCTCTCAGAAGGCATAGCTATGAAGGAAAGAAGAGATAAAGAAAACATAGGTTGAAGGAAAGATTTTGTTGTTTGAGTTTTTGTTATATTTATGTGTTAGTGTTTTTAGGTCAGGAGAGATTTAGCATGGTTATATTGATGGATATGTGCAACTGGAGAGAAGGAGACTGAAGATATTGAAATGAGTGGGGTCAAAGATTTTGCAGAGATTCTGGAGCCAAATCTCTGAGGAGGTGCTAGAGGTTTTGAGAAATGAAGCATGGGTAGCAAATTAAGAAGCTGCCTCCTCCATTGATCTA
>NW_011888837.1:4527351-4532797 GCF_000151845.1 Pteropus vampyrus
GAGAGGAGCACACAGCAAAAAGGAGAAGCAGATGAAGAAGGAGGAAGGAATTTTATTTGATAGTGATCAAGTGATACTTGAGCTGAATGAGGCTTAAAAGCCTGATGTATTGTACTTCAAGATGATTAAGAATTAACTAGTCTGGAGGACAGAAGAAGAGAAAGGGCATTCTGGGCAGTGGAACCACAATTATTGGCGAGGAGGCTTGACACAATATGGTGAAAGCAAAGTGGTGGCCACATACAAGAATGGAAACAGGATGAATCATGAAGGACCTTGTAGTCATGCCAAGGAGTTTGAATTTCATCTAGAAAGCTCTGGAGAATCATTAAAGGATGTGAAATTGGAGGGCAGGGGTAATATAACTAGGTTTGTGTTTTGAAAAGGCTCTCTGTCTTTGGTATGGAGAATGCATTGATGGGGATAAAGCTGAAGGCAAAGAATCCAAGTAGGAGAAGGCTTTCAACAATGCAGGCAAGAAATGGCAAGGGTGTGTGCCCTAAAGTAAAAGCAGTGGTGATTCACACAGGACTTGAGAAATATATGTGGAAAGTAAGAGAGAGGAAGGTGTTAAGGATTTCTTTAGGGGTTTGCGCTTCAGCAACATCCAAGTAATGATGTTTGATTTGTGAACACTGTACATGGATTGAAGTTCAGAGGTGTGTTTTGCTTCAGAGATTAGGATTTGGGAATCAATAGCCTGTGAGTTCTAGTGAATCTTTAGAGTCAATGAGATCATCTAGGGGCAATGCACAGAATGAAGAGAGAGAGGATCAAAAAGGGTGCTTAAGGAAATATCAATATTTAAAGGAAAGACAAAGGACATAAAACCCAGGAAGATTCACAGAAGTCCCACAAAGATTTTAGAGCATTTGCTTGGACTGAGAGACAGAGATAATGAGAGATGAAAAGACGCCTTTCTATCAGCAGACTGAGAAAAACACTCAGCTGCAAATATATACTACCTTTCATGCAAAAGAAAGGACTCAAAGTCAGACCCAACAGTCGAAAGGATGAAGTCAAGAACCATGGAAAATTATTCCCAGGCCTGAGTCCTCATCAAAGAATGGTCAATCTGTGCCCAGGTGGATTTCAGAATTGTGATGGACATATGTGCTTCCTGTTTCCTGTTTTTTGAATAGCATTGAGGATAGTGGTTATCCTGTGCCTGCCTACCACTGAATATTAGGCATCACAGGTCTTTAGATTAAGAGGAACTCAAGGAGCTGTATTTAAGTAATTAAAATTAAAGAGTTTCCTCCAAACTGAATCTCATTGAGATAAAGAGATTCTGGCCTTTGAGTAATGCTGTAATGGGATCAGACTGTTAAGGGCCTTCTTGAGAGAGAGTCAATATATTCTATGTGAGAGAGATGTAAATAATTTTTGACTTAGATATGATAATGTAGTGATGTAGGACACTTATTCTAAGGAGATACGTTTGGGTTTTGAGGCAAGAATCATGATGCATTCAATTTCAGCAAAATGAAATATAAATTGTAGGTATAGAGATAAAGGAAATATAATAAAATTTTGACAACTAGTGCATCCAGGTAAATAGTATTCAGGTATTCAATGTACTATTTTTTCAATTTTTCTACCATTTTGGAAAATTTCAAACCAAATGTTGGGACGAAAGAGTTCACTGGATTTAGCAAAAGACGGGGAAGGAGGGGAAGAGGAGGAGGAGGAGATCTAGTCACCTTAGCCAGAGTGAATGGATGGTAAAGATATGAAGATAGTGAATACAGACTTGTCTCTCAGAAGGCATAGCTATGAAGGAAAGAAGAGATAAAGAAAACATAGGTTGAAGGAAAGATTTTGTTGTTTGAGTTTTTGTTATATTTATGTGTTAGTGTTTTTAGGTCAGGAGAGATTTAGCATGGTTATATTGATGGATATGTGCAACTGGAGAGAAGGAGACTGAAGATATTGAAATGAGTGGGGTCAAAGATTTTGCAGAGATTCTGGAGCCAAATCTCTGAGGAGGTGCTAGAGGTTTTGAGAAATGAAGCATGGGTAGCAAATTAAGAAGCTGCCTCCTCCATTGATCTAGAAAGGAAAGAGGCATGGCTTGTGAAAAACAGTGGATCTTAGGGGCAAGATATGAGAAAGTACGAGAATAACAGCCTAATTATTTTATTATCTCCAGCAAATAGGAAATGGTGTTATCTGAAAGTAAGGAAGAAGGTGGGAGGGTAAGGGAATAGAGAATGGTATAATTTTGAAATAAGTATTGTGGGAAAATGGAAGAGAACTGGTTAAAATCAAGAGAAAGATTCCTCAGTGACAAATTGGTGGAAAATCTACATTTGTGTCTTTTTCTCTAGCAGAATCTTCCGGCAGCCCAGTACAAAAATGGAGAAGACAGTCTGTCTGATAAGGACTGGGGTTTTCCTGTAAGAGAGCAATGGAAGAATAAGAGAAAAAGGAAGTTTAGGATATTGACAAGTGATTGGCTGGAATAATGAATGACACAAAAGAAAATGAAGATAGGAAGAGGTTGGTAATTTAGGAGAAAATGGAAGAATCTAGAGCCATTGTTCTCAACCTTTGTCATAAATCAGAATCACCTAGAGAGCTTTAAATAAAAACAGTGGTGCCCGAGCCCCATTCCAGACCCACCGAATCAGAATCTCCACATGCATCAGAGCCACTTCAACGTGTAAAAATATCAGTGACTCTGACATGGGGTCATGGTTGAGAACCACTCCCTGCAAGAGGCAGAAAAATAGGCTTTTGAGAGTGCCAGAAGACAGAAGACTGGATATCAGCAGTCCAACAGTTTTTGGTAATAAGATCCAAGCAAGACAGGGGAGTAGGTAGCTAGAGTAAAGGTCAAAAAAAGAACTAGAAAGGCGAAAAAGGTGAGTGTAACATTTTAATGGATCATCTATGAGGACAGTGACTTCACAGGGTGATGATGTCCATGAGGAGGGAGGGACAGCCTGTGAACTAAGTGCCAGTGCTCATGCTGTGTTATGAGGGATAGAGTGTAAATGGAGAGATGAACTAGTGGAAGCAGGCAGGATTGATGCATATAGTACAGTAGAGGTGACAATGTCTTAAGATGGCATGAGCATCCTAAGCAGTAGAAGATTTTACAAAATAAGGGTGCTAAAATAAAGGTTTTTAAGCAGATCAGTAAGACAACAGATCTGTACAGGCATACTCAGAGATACTGCAGTTAAGTCACATACCACCACAATAAAGTGAATATTGCAATAAAGCAAGTCACACGAACTTTTTGGTTTCCCAGTATATATAAAAGTTATGTTTACACCATACTGTAGTTTATTAAGTGTGCAATAGCATTATATTTAAAAAAAGTACATACCTTAAGTTAAAAATACTTTATTGCTAAAACCGCTAACCATCACCTGAACCTATTGATGGTGTTGATAGACTTGCTTGATGCAGGATTCCCATAGATTTTCAATTTGTAAAAAAAAAAAAAAAAAAAAAGCAATATCTACAAAGCGCAATTAAACGAGGTATGCCTGTAATTGAGAATAAACTCTGGATGCATTCTTTTAGATGAGAGGATGACAGATAAAACAGAGAAAGCAGTTGGGATTGTGCAGGTACGTCATTTTCCTGACAGCCAGAAAATCCGTTCTCTCTTGTTCTCCTGTGTGTTGTGTGATCTACTTTCCCAGGCTCCTTTCCCAATTCTTTTCCTGGTCAGGTTTACAGTGGGAGGTGCTGGCAGAAAGACCAAAAGGCAGGAGGAGAGAAGCTAGGATATTGCTCCCCATCGTTTGTTTCTGATGGGCTTCACACGGGTGGCTTCTGCTCCCTGCAGGCGGCCCTCTCTGTGGTTTTAGCTCCTGCTTCTATGCCCTGACAACAGTTCCTTTTCTCATGGTCCTTCTAGCTCACTGCACTAGTTCATCTCTGGGTTGTCTCATCCCGTTAGGCTTCTTCTCATCTCTTTAACACCCTTGTTACCTATTCCCGGTATTAAGTTCCACCCATTTGTTTTCCTGACTACTATCTTTTGATTGAAATAATTTCAGTCAGAGGTGATGGGGGCCTGAACTAGGATAATAGTAATGGGAATGGAGAGGGAAAATGATTTCAAGAGACATTTCTGAGAGTAGAAGGAACAGGACTTAGCACCTGATTGAGTGTGAGGGTGGATAAGGGAAAAGAAGTCAGAATGATAGGGAATTCTAGCTTAGAGTGGACGAAGGGAGAGAAGGTATTTAGGGAAACATGGATTGTGTCAAAGTGCCTCAACATGAAAACAATTTTAAGCCAAAAAAAGTAATGTAAATATATGCTAGAAAACAGGTATGCTATTTTTAAAAGACTAAACAGTTTCTCAAAAAGTAGAATTTTAAACAATATTCATGGCAAAGTCTGTGCCCTGCACAGTTAAAACCAAAACATACTAAAAATAGCAGCTTGAATATTAGGAAAACTCCTTAATTCTAATTTTTTTCTCATTTTGTTTTATAAAGAAAACATACCTCCATTGGATGTGATGCCACCACCTGATAAAAGATCTTCATTATTTGATTCACAAGGTTTTTGTTCCATATTAAATACTGCTACCTCTTCTTAGAGATCTTAAAATATAAATGCTTCCCTATTTGGTTCTTTTAGTTATCTACAAAAGACAGGAATTCAATCTTTAATAACAAGATATTATGTGGAAAAATTTCATTAAAAAGAAACTGATTGTTCATATTTAAATTTTAATAATTTTCACAGGAAAATATTAATACAGAAATATTTTATTATTATATACAATTAATAAGTGAATAGAATCTTATGATAAAAATTATTGACCTAATGGCCAGCTGACTTATTAAAGACAACCTGAAAATAAAAAGTAATATAACAAATGTTTTATTTGTTATAATTAACACTGATTTGGCACAAAGTTTTTTCTTTTCTTAAGTCTCTCTCATAAAGTTACATTGTCAAACAACAGAAGAAAATATCTTTTCAGTAAAAAAATGTCACAGATTAGTAAAAAAAATAATAATAATAAAAAATCACAAATCAGCAAACCAGAAATCATTAATAAAAGTTGAAAAACTTCTTTGATATCAAATAGTGCTCATAATTTTAGATTAGGCCAAGAGGGGACGTCTGGGTTTAGAGAACAATGATGATGACCTGATTCAAAATCTCCCCTTCAGCCTCTGAAAACAACCATAAAATCAATAAGGAAAACAAATAAATAAAACCACATAAACTCCACACCTTTAGCATCCTTAGAAGACAGAAAATACTACAACCTTCAAATTATGTATAAGCAAAGGGGACAAGGTATTAAAGGGAAAGGAGGAAATGAGGCGAAAATTCATGAACCTGAAGAAACAAAATGAAGCAAGATATGCCAACTCTCCTTCTATGCCTCCTGCTCCAACACCACCACCATCCATGAAAGAAACTACCTGGAAGAAGACACTCTCAAACTAGGAATCCTGTT
>NW_011888837.1:4532847-4536544 GCF_000151845.1 Pteropus vampyrus
AATAATAATAAAAAATCACAAATCAGCAAACCAGAAATCATTAATAAAAGTTGAAAAACTTCTTTGATATCAAATAGTGCTCATAATTTTAGATTAGGCCAAGAGGGGACGTCTGGGTTTAGAGAACAATGATGATGACCTGATTCAAAATCTCCCCTTCAGCCTCTGAAAACAACCATAAAATCAATAAGGAAAACAAATAAATAAAACCACATAAACTCCACACCTTTAGCATCCTTAGAAGACAGAAAATACTACAACCTTCAAATTATGTATAAGCAAAGGGGACAAGGTATTAAAGGGAAAGGAGGAAATGAGGCGAAAATTCATGAACCTGAAGAAACAAAATGAAGCAAGATATGCCAACTCTCCTTCTATGCCTCCTGCTCCAACACCACCACCATCCATGAAAGAAACTACCTGGAAGAAGACACTCTCAAACTAGGAATCCTGTTCATGAAGTGAACAGGAATAGATAAAAGCAGACTATATCCATACAAAAATACTACAAAATGTCAGAAAATGTGAATAAAATCTTTTCTGCTGATGAAAAGGTGTCCCAACCCTCTACCTCCATGCTGCCCCACTGACAAACATGAATTCAAAGAAAATTGTTAACACAACACTCCAAACTAAATATTCTCATACAAGCATTTGGGATATGAAAAAGATCACTTGAATCAGAAATGTAAAACCTAAGAACAGAAATGGAGAAGAAATAAAGAAAATAAGCTGACAAAAGGAGGAAATGAAATGAGAGTTGGTTATGAAGTCAAGAAAAAAAAGACAAAAAAAAAGACAAAATTGTATCAGAAATGAAGACCAAATTACAAAGTAAACAAAGGAGGATAGATTGTGATGAAAACCTAACAAAGGCATGAAGAAAATCAGAAAAACCACCAAGAGAATGAAAATTGAGATAAAGAAGTAATGGGTGAGTGAGGAAGTGAAATAAATGGAAGACTGGCAAAGGAGGTTGAATATAATTGTTGTCTCTGAAGAAAAAATCAAAACGATGAAACAGAACCATTATTGAAAACTATAAATCAAGACAGTTTCTTAGAAATACAGGAAGACCTGAATCTACACATTTTTCATACTAGAGAAAATCAACCAAGAAAGATCAACTCTGAAACATATCCTAATAAAACAATATTAAGATTTTCAAAGATTATAAAAAAAAAATCCTCAGGACCTTCAGGCAAAAAAAAAAAAAAAAAAGATGAACTAATTTACAAAGGCATCAGATTATTTAAAAACAACATACAAAGCAAGGCAACAGTACAGCAGCATTTTCAAGAAATATAAGGAAAGAAAGTACAAACCAAGGATAGTATATCTAGCCAAGATCTCCTTCAAAAGACTCAAAAAAAAAAAAAAAAAAAAAAAGAGTTTTGAATGTGCCAGAACAATATACATATATGCCCCTTCTGAGGACTCTATTAGAGGGAGTGAAGCTTCATCCAACCAAAAGATAACTGGTAAATGTGGCAAAGTGTTAACTACTGGTGAAAATTTTTTTGTTTTTTTCTGTAGGTTTTAAATTTTTCAAAATAAAATTTGGGGAAAAAGGTAAAGACAAATATTTTTTAAAAGATGATTGGGAAAACTTTGCGAAAGGACTGATGGTAAACATTTAAATATTCAATTGTAGAGCTGTGACTAAAACATAGCTGGGGTAATGGCATTCAAGAATAGTTTATGTGTATATATATATATATATACACACACACACACACACACACACACACGCACGCACACACACACAAATACGTGTGTGTGAGACAAAGGAGAACAGATGTAATTAAAAATGGGAAGAGGAGAAAAAAGGGGACAGTAGAAGGCCACTGGTTGTCAAAACATACAATTTAAAATTGACAAAAAGCAAAAGATTAAGTTAAAAGGGGGGGGTATAGGTACACTATAAAAAGTATTAATGCTAAGGTAACCACTAGAATAAAAATACAAACCTTCTTAAGTGGTGAAAGAATTTTAAAAAGAAAAAGTAAGGAAGAAATACAAATAAACACCATAAATATAACACATACAGTAATTATACCATAATAATGTAATAATAATATGACAGAATTAACTTGCCTATTCAAAGTAAAGGATTTTCAAATCGACTCTTTAAAAAAATTCAACTCTATGCTGTACACAAGAGGACACTTAAAAGGTGACAGAAATAAAGTGATGGACAAAGATTTGCCAGGCAAATGAAAATAAAAAGCACGGGTTAAAATCTTAATAGCAGCACAAAAACTCTTCAAGCCAAAATATATTAAATAAAACAAAGGGCACTTAAAAGCCACATTACACAATAAAAGTATAATATTCCTAATTCTATGTACCATATAATATAGCAACCACTTAGATAAAACATAAATTGTGTAATTAAGAAAATATAAACAGAAATTAAGGAATTTCTGAAAAATGACATTAAAAACACTACACATAAGAATCTGAGATACATTAAAGCGGTGAACAGAGAAAAGTTCCTCATCTTAAACATCTATTTCAATAAAAATAAAAGAATGAAAATAAGTGATTTAAATTTCAAACACAAAAAGATAGAAAAAAGTATAACGAAAGAAAGCACATGGTAGGAAACAATAAAGATAAAAGCAGAAATGAGGTAGAAAACAGAAAAATAGATAAAATTAATGAATCAGAATCCTAATTCTTTAAAATACACACACACACAAACTATCAATAGGCAAGAACAATCAAAGTGATGGAAAGAGGAACATCACATATAACATACTGCTTATAATTTTCACATTAATTCATGATTGTAAGCATAGTGTTAAAAGTTAAAAAAAAAAAAAAAGCCTGTGAGCTAAAGAGAATTTTATTGGACAGAATTCCTTTTTATTTCACTCACAGTTTCTCCCTTTTGATTACTGAGGTGCCATCTGTTAAAACTACAATTAGATAAATTCTACCTTAATATGTTTCATGCTATTAATTTTAGGAAGTAAGTAGTAGTAGGTATGGAGACATTCCATAAAGAATTATAACAAATGGAATGTTAGTCAATATTGCTAGGCAATTTAAACGTTCTAAATAGAAGAGATTGCTATTTTGGGGGAAAAAAATGTTATTTAAACAAGTTTCATCATGAATGTTTGCTATATAATTTATCTTACACCAAAATGATGCATTTGGGGATTCTTCAGGATGATGAAAAACATTAACAAAATTCAAATTACAGATAGATCGAAAGCATGAAAGAATGAGCAGGACAGGTAGAATCACAGCCCAGTGTTGGGCAATCATATACTAAACCACTCTGCTTACTCCCTTAGTTTTTAGTATCAAGCAGGAAACAAACAGAACTGATGAACAAGGTAAGCAGAACTGGAGTTGGAGGAGAGAGAAAAGAAGGTTTGATTTTAAAATATTCTGATATGAGAACCACATTTGTTTACTTTGATGAAAGATGATGAATGAAATAAACTCTTAATTTAGTATCCACTGACAAGTAAAAGGCCTTTAAAGAATGGCAGTCCTTCAGAGAGAATTTTTTTTGTAGAAAATTAATAGTTTAAAAAAGACAGTATAGGTTTATTTACTTTAGAATTTTAAAACAACCATTTATTTGTAAAAAAGATGCTTAGTACTTCTACTTGCCAATGCTGCTACTTTATGAAATTTAGAATAATAAAATTTGTCTTTAAAAAAGTATTTGAATTCA
>NW_011888837.1:4539104-4541774 GCF_000151845.1 Pteropus vampyrus
AAAAAATGTTATTTAAACAAGTTTCATCATGAATGTTTGCTATATAATTTATCTTACACCAAAATGATGCATTTGGGGATTCTTCAGGATGATGAAAAACATTAACAAAATTCAAATTACAGATAGATCGAAAGCATGAAAGAATGAGCAGGACAGGTAGAATCACAGCCCAGTGTTGGGCAATCATATACTAAACCACTCTGCTTACTCCCTTAGTTTTTAGTATCAAGCAGGAAACAAACAGAACTGATGAACAAGGTAAGCAGAACTGGAGTTGGAGGAGAGAGAAAAGAAGGTTTGATTTTAAAATATTCTGATATGAGAACCACATTTGTTTACTTTGATGAAAGATGATGAATGAAATAAACTCTTAATTTAGTATCCACTGACAAGTAAAAGGCCTTTAAAGAATGGCAGTCCTTCAGAGAGAATTTTTTTTGTAGAAAATTAATAGTTTAAAAAAGACAGTATAGGTTTATTTACTTTAGAATTTTAAAACAACCATTTATTTGTAAAAAAGATGCTTAGTACTTCTACTTGCCAATGCTGCTACTTTATGAAATTTAGAATAATAAAATTTGTCTTTAAAAAAGTATTTGAATTCAGATTTTCACTATTTTAGATTGACCATATCCTCAATTTGGTCAAATTATTCAGTGTTCCTCAACTTTCATGACACTTTAAGAATTAGAACATTATTCCCATTTTCACGCATTAAGCTTACTAAATTATTAAGGATTTCTGGTTAAAGAAAGTTACTTTTCTGCAGTAAGTCATAAATTGTTAAAACCCTGCACTTTGTTGCTATGGGGATCATAACATGAACTTAGATGTGTTTGATTCAAAGCTCTAAGTACAAAGATGAGATTCTGGTCTCTTCTGGTGTGCCCAGGATTTATTATGAGCACTTCTGCCTGTTTTAAAATTACAAACAGGTTCACATTGAAAGAAGCCTTACATTTCTGACAAGTAATAGCTAGGTAAAGATTCTACTCTGGTTATTTAATTGGAATGTTGCAGAAAAGGCCCTAGAAACCACAGACAACAAAAAAGGACTTTTCGAGGAAAACACTTAATAGGCTTGTTTTGCTTTGCAGTTGAACTAAAAGGCTTTAAAGTAACTTCTGCATTCTTATCCCTTTTCCTTGGCTTCCAAAAGGCCATGGTGGCTATGTGCCTATACTTTCCCTAATGTGAACAGTTCTCATCCTGATTTTTCTTATGGATACTTAAGGTGGACCTCTCCCGTGACTGTCTCCATAGTAAGTCGATTCAGAATCTATTGTCTTTTAATTGGGTATAGATTACTTATATGTTATATTTAAATTCCCAAATTCACCAACTAATGACTCAAGCCCCTAGAGTGCTGAATCATTCTACTTTCCCCAAGCCTGAGACTGGGGATTTCATAAAACTGAACCATACTCTCGTAGAACCAGTCTGCAGGCTTTCCTTATGAAATTCTAATATTCCCCAAGATTGATCCCAATACAATATATCTGGTCTGGTACAGTCTCAGAAACACAATGAGAACAGTTAATGATGAACAGCACTTCACTGCCTGAGTTACTAACTTCAGATCACTTTAAGTGTCTGCTTTCTCAATCATTCTTTCTCTCTAGATGTTGTTATTGACTGTTAGGGTTCAAATCCTAGCTCTGTGATCTGCTAGCTATGTGACTTTGAGAACAATATTTAACCTTTATAATACTAAGATAGAAATAAGGATTCTATACCTCAAAATAATTAGAGTTAACTGAGATAACACATGAGCAGCCTTAATAAATAGTATTTGCCTCAATTTATATGTATATAGTACCACATAATACTAAAACATGAACAATAATGTCTTTATAATTTAAGCCGTGTATACTGACTCACTTTTCCATGATAAATGGCTCTATTTTTCTACTTATCTAGAAAAATGTAAGTTTCATATAGGTCCACTAGCAGGAAGGAAAGTGGGTGTAGATTGTATTGAGTAAACACAGAGATCATTATAATGTAATATAAAATAAGCTATTTAAGATCATACTTGATCAGTACATGATATTGTCTTATTTGTAGAACGGAAGAAGCACAGAACTTAGAATCAGGAAACTTAATTCTGTCATTACTCACTTGTGAGAACACAGGCAAATCTTTTCATGTCTGAGCCTCAATTTCCACCATCACTAAATGAGATTACAGCTGTGTTTTCCAAAATTTTTTTAAGCATTGGAAGCCTTTTTTTAAATCTTCAGAGCCCCAACTACACACCATCCTCTCTGCCCCTGAGATATCTTTATGGAATGCAGAAGGCTCCACTGAGCATTGTTTGAAAACCACAGATAAAGCCCTTATAATTTTATTGTCTTAGATATTCTAGCCTAGGCATTCAAGTTCAAGGCTTCAGTTTCTAAAATATATTAGCCATAGACAGAGGTATAAAAAATTAATGTATCAGTTGTACATGTTCACAATTCTTAAATATAACTCCAAGTAAAATGAGAAATACCTTAATATCTGGATATTCTTATTTTCACTTATCGTATTAACACCTGAAAAACAAAATATTTTGAAATCTGCTTATTAATATATAATGCTTCATTACCCAAAATTTATTATTTTCCAAAAGTTCAATTCACAAGTTTATTTTCATTACTTAAGATCTTGACAACACCTAAAACA
>NW_011888837.1:4541824-4547708 GCF_000151845.1 Pteropus vampyrus
ACTAAGATAGAAATAAGGATTCTATACCTCAAAATAATTAGAGTTAACTGAGATAACACATGAGCAGCCTTAATAAATAGTATTTGCCTCAATTTATATGTATATAGTACCACATAATACTAAAACATGAACAATAATGTCTTTATAATTTAAGCCGTGTATACTGACTCACTTTTCCATGATAAATGGCTCTATTTTTCTACTTATCTAGAAAAATGTAAGTTTCATATAGGTCCACTAGCAGGAAGGAAAGTGGGTGTAGATTGTATTGAGTAAACACAGAGATCATTATAATGTAATATAAAATAAGCTATTTAAGATCATACTTGATCAGTACATGATATTGTCTTATTTGTAGAACGGAAGAAGCACAGAACTTAGAATCAGGAAACTTAATTCTGTCATTACTCACTTGTGAGAACACAGGCAAATCTTTTCATGTCTGAGCCTCAATTTCCACCATCACTAAATGAGATTACAGCTGTGTTTTCCAAAATTTTTTTAAGCATTGGAAGCCTTTTTTTAAATCTTCAGAGCCCCAACTACACACCATCCTCTCTGCCCCTGAGATATCTTTATGGAATGCAGAAGGCTCCACTGAGCATTGTTTGAAAACCACAGATAAAGCCCTTATAATTTTATTGTCTTAGATATTCTAGCCTAGGCATTCAAGTTCAAGGCTTCAGTTTCTAAAATATATTAGCCATAGACAGAGGTATAAAAAATTAATGTACCAGTTGTACATGTTCACAATTCTTAAATATAACTCCAAGTAAAACGAGAAATACCTTAATATCTGGATATTCTTATTTTCACTTATCGTATTAACACCTGAAAAACAAAATATTTTGAAATCTGCTTATTAATATATAATGCTTCATTACCCAAAATTTATTATTTTCCAAAAGTTCAATTCACAAGTTTATTTTCATTACTTAAGATCTTGACAACACCTAAAACATACACACATACAACAACAGCATCAAAAACCTTTAATTTTTTTTCTTTAGGCTTATCTTGTATATGAAAGTATATATTTATGGCATTTATCTTGGCTATGTTTGTACAACAGAACATGTTCAATTATATGCTCCCTCTTGGTCCAATGCTAATTATGTTGATATAGATCTTATTAGCATTATCAAGATAATGCAGCAAGTAAATCTATAGACACATGCCCTGTCCCTTCTCACATGTACATTCCTACATTCCTAGACTTGACCTTTCTCTGGGTACTGTTCAATCTGACATAAATAGATCACCTGTCTTCTGACCATTTAAACTGATTTTCATTGCTTAGCGAGGCTTTGACCAGGCAACAGCTCTTGTGCTTGGTTAGAAAAGTTACTGGATAGAGGAACTTCTGCTGGTGGGTCAGAAATAGGTCTATAAATTTTAAGCAGTGGAGCTCAGATGATAATCAGTTAGGATTTTTGGAATATTTCAGTGGAATCTAAGTGAGCAGTTGCCACATTGGGAAAATGAGTGACAATATTCTATGTGCAGAATTAGGACTGATGAACAGAAGTAAAGGGAGGTAGATTCTAGTTCAGGGTGGAGAGGGGCTTTCTAAAAACTAGAGCACCGTGAATATATATACGTATATATATGGTGGGCCTCCTTGTGAAGTATCCAAGCTGAGGGTGGATGAGCATTTGTTAGGTTGACAATTGCTACTGGCTGTCCTTTCTTGGGAAGAGTATTGGACCAGAAGATCTCTAAAATCTTCTCCAACTTGGACATTCTGTGATTTCCTATGGAAAACATTTAGTAAAAGATGACCAAAAATATGATGACTTCTCATTGATGATTTCAGTCAACAAAAAAGCTAGATAGAGACAATTCCACCACTTCCGTTAAGTTTCATGCTATTTTGTTTTTAAATTGTGGCCCTAGATAAATTTTAATGAATATATGTTCCTTTAATATCTCTGCATATATGTGTACAGTCATCTTAAATTCATCTTATCTCAAATTTGGTCTCTTCACATTACCACCTAACCTGCTTTCTAGGCTGATCTTGGATGATGATATCATAAACCCAACTTCCCAAATTAGATATTTCTGTATCTTTCTTCATCGAATCTTCATCTTCTCAAACTCCATATCCAATTAGTTGCCACATTCTGTTGAATCTATCTCTTTAATATCTTTTAACTCAGTGAAGAAACATTAAGTGTGTTCATAAGTCATAAGGAATCCTTGAATATGTAATTTAATTTTGGTTCCACTGTATTCTTTCATGCTTTAATCAACTCTTGCCAGACCTACTATAAAATACCACAAAATGATCTTCCTAGATTCAGATTCTTACAATTTTTAAGAGTTTCCTTTAAAATCAGAGCCATTTTGTCATATCTTGCTTGAAGACTCAGGTTTGAACTAAGACTAACACCCAAAGCCCTTTATGATCTGGCCTAACCAATCTCTCAGCTTCATCCTTATCTTCACTCTCCTAACATATACTGTGACCCAGTCGAGGTCTACTTGCTGTATCCTGAGCGTGTTCTGCTGTTTTAGGACTCTGCTTTTATTTATACTCTTCTCTTAGTTCCTTCTTTCCCTCCTAACAAAATCTCTACAGTTCAGTTTTTAGGAATGTGCAGAAAGAGGTTCAACACTGTATTACTGGTGGCAGTGTACATTGATCCAGTTTTTAAAATCAGTATTCTAATAACAAAAGAAAACTGCCTAAGGCCTCTGAAAAATGATTTCATGTAAGGGACTAGATTTAGAGAACATGCTCTCCTTACTCTTCCCACATCAAAAGTAGTAAGCTTCAATTAAATCATTCATTCATAGAAAGCACTTGGCACAGGGCCTGGCACTTGGTAAGCATTCAATGATTATTAATTACAAAAGAAACAAATCAAAAATATAATTTTGGGGAGTGGCTAAGTGCAATGATGAGAATAACGCAGGGCAGCAGTACAACAGAGAAAGTTGAGGCTACCTAGTTAAAGTCAGGAAAGGAGGTAGTATTTGAGCTGAATGACAAAAGGAGTCAGCCCCACAGCAGACTGAAAAAGATCCTAAGAGGAAATACCACAAGCAAAGGCCCTGAAATGAGAGATGAGAAGGACTCAGTGCTCACGGCCTAGGAAGGCAGCTAGTGAGGGTTCATGTAGATAAGGAAGGATGAGGGGCCTACTTAGGGACAGCCAACTGTGTACTGTGTCCAAAGCAACACTGTGCTTATTAACACTTTCTTTCCTAAAAAGTCGTTGGTGAGGTTGGCAGTGGGTAAGCTCACACGGCCTTGGAAAGACCATACTGAGGACTTTGGGGTTTATTCTAATTGCAAAAAGCTATTGGAGGATTTTAATCAGGAGCATGTAATCTTCCAGGAGCTGGGTGGAAAATATAGTGAGTAAAAGAGGCCAGTTATGAGGCCATTGGAGTAGCCCAGCAGAAGGACTAGAACTTTACTCTACCGTGGGCCAGTGATCCAAAGTGGATTGGAGCTGAGGTTGGGAATGGGGATTGACTGCAAAAGGGGATGAGAGACTTTTCTGGGTAATGGGAATGTTCTAAAACTGAATTGTGGTAATTGCACAACTCTGTAAATTTACTAAAAATCATTGGATTTTATACTTTAAATTGGTGACTTTTATGGTATGTAAATGGTACCTCAAAAAAGCATGTCAAAAAGAAAGTGGATGGGCTACCTTTTGTATGTACATTTTTGTGATGTTTTGTGGGGTATGAGTAGGGGTGCAAATTAGTTGCCTAGGTCCCAAAACTCAATTAAACTTGAATACTTGTTTTTTTTCCTGTACCCTGAAAACTCCAAATTATCTTCATTTCAAAATGACTAGGGGTTGCTTTCAGACAGATTCTAACATCCCCTCACATGGAAATACTTCAGCTTTGCCTGTTTTCCCCAGGCCTAGAACTCAATCCCCAGTTGTCTGCAACTCTTATTTGATATACGTACATATGATGTATATCCAATAACATCTTAGCTAAGGACCAAGCCTAAGTCACTTTGAACCTTTATTCTCTTAACCAGAGCAAACATATAATAATAGAAACACATTCGAAAGTTTAAAAATTATTTTAAGTGCTAGACTACCTAAGCACCTAATTTTTTCCTTCTTACCAAATTCCTTGCTCAAATCTTTTCCTTAGGATTTACAGGGTTCAAGAAAATATTTAGTGGTCCCACTACAATACCTGCCACTGCCCCAGCTGGAGAGGTTTAAAATATTCATCAATAAGGTTTGATTCTATGATTTATAAGCATGATCATATATATTACTTTCCTGTAGTAACAAATTACCACAAGTTTGGTGGCTTAAAACAACAGCCATTTATTCTCTTATAGTTCTGGAGGCCAGAAGTCTAAAATCAGTCTCATGGAGCTGAAATCAAGGTGCTGGCAGGGGTGCACTCCCTCTGGAGGCTCTAGGAAACACATTCCTTGCCTCTTTCAGCTTCTATTGGCTGCTGGCATTACTTAATATGTGGTCTTATGACTCCAATCTCTGCCTCTGTGGTCACGCTTTATTCTTTTCTATCAAGTCTTCCTCTGCCCGTCTCTTATAAGGATATTTGTATTTAAAGCTCACCCAGGTAATTCAAGATAATGTCATTTCAAGATCTTTGACTTAATCATACATGCAAAGATCCCTTTTCCTTATAAGTTACAGGTTCCAGGGTTTAGAACCTGATATTTTTGAGTGGTCCTTAGCCTACTATCTGCCATATAACTGGGGGCCACTTAATTTGGAAACAGGTTCACAAGAGGCCCTATATAAAAAATTGAGGAGTTTTAAAGTGAGTGACCCTAACGTACCAGACAACACTGAGTCTTCTTTGTAAAACACAGTATCAAGGGCTTTGCACATATACAGAATAAACTGTTAATTTCTACCCTCATTTGTCTTTAGGAGTATAATAATATCGCTATGGCATAAGAGCCATTTTATACACTATTATTAAACTGTATATGATTAAAAACATTAAGTGTGGTACAGAGGTGGGAAGACCAGCCCTCTCTCACCACTCCCCTATCCCCACTCCCATGACTTTACAGAGAAACAGTCCCCCCCAGCTTGTCTCTGGAATATGTGGCCCTTTTCTTTCCTAAATGGGATGCTGAGAGAAGCAGCAAATAGCGGTTGCCAGTCAAAACCCTAAGAAATGTCCGACCTCGCTTTTACTTTTCCCTGCCCATAAGGTACAACAACAAAACCCGGAACAGCCCGAGTGGGAGACTGGAGCAGAGTTTTGTGGAAAAGGACAGGCTTATTTCTGAACTCATTTCTAATTGATGCTGATAATGGGGCCGAGCCAGACTCTTAATGTCACTTACAGAGAGGGTTCCAGCTAAAAGGGCCCTTGCACAACATTTAATACAATCTCATTTTGGATAAGAGGTTGATGACTGTCCAAGGCTAGACATTCCTTTTTAACTCCATCTCTCCCCTATCCCTTTACCCTGTCCGCCTGAAGCGGGGTAGGAACAGGAGTTAGCAGTAACTTTGGGACAGGATCCGCAGTGATTCACCCCAAATCGAATACTCTGTACAGGGCCCTGTGATCCCAGAGTTACAGTCACCGTCCCCTGAGGTCTTGCGATGCCCGAAAACAACAGCAATCTTTACGATAAAGAAACAATTTATTGGGCATCTACCATGTGCAAAACAAACACAAAGGTCTGCGAGGTTCCAGAAATGACGACGCTGCTCCGGGTCCTCGGGAGGACGACCCACCCTCACCCAGTCCCAGAGGCCGAGCCCCGTCTTCGTACCTGCAACCAACACCTCACCTAAGAGACCGGCCGCATCCCCGCTGGGGCGCAGGCAGCCGCGGAGGCCGCGCTTGCGTCAACCGGGAGGCGGCAGCGGCGGCAGCGCGAGACGCTGCCCCGCCCACCCCA
>NW_011888837.1:4547970-4572745 GCF_000151845.1 Pteropus vampyrus
TTTGCAGCTCTGCCTTTGATTATGCTGTTCCTCAGTCCGGAATGTTTTTCAAGGTTCAAATATGCTTTTCTCAGGATAGCTGACACTCTTTCCTCCGGAGAGTTGTTTCCTCCGCTGTGCTTCAGTTGCTCTCTGGCGTCATCTCTGATATAGAATTTACCAGATTATGTGGTTACACACTTAGACCTCGCTGTGTTTCCCAAATCAGTGCTCGAACAGAAGGAATCTAGAAAGACCTGAGTGTGTTAGATGTAACCCGTGGTGTTAAAATACTATTAATAGTCACATTATACAGACATCCGGCGAATCACTTTTTATGTATTAAATTGATTAGAATTACTAATAAATCCTACATTATATAATGTAGTTATAAATTTTAATAAAAATAGTATTAAATGCCACTAAAGACTGCTTTTTATCATACCTATAACTTTAATTATTTCACTTACCGACTTGGAGAGATCTAAAATTGCCTACAGAATCAAGCATTTTAACAGGGAAGAAAACCATAAGTATTAAATGGAAAAGGTAAATGGTTTAAATTTTGTGGCTAGATAGAAAGCAATTTCTAACTGTTCTGTCTTAATCTTTTACTCTATATGAGTATGGTCCTATGGCAAGAAAATATTTTAGTTACCTAATACGTGATTTCCATTGGTGTCATATATGTATTTGTACCCTGGAACTAAGAAAGTTCCTTTTTCTTTTCTTTTTGAAGTCTTAAAATAATGTGTTACTTAGAACAGTAAAAAACTATTTAAACCCGTATGCAAGTGATGTGCAACTACTTTTATTATAAAATTCTTTGCATTTTGAGTGTCCTGCCATTTTCATGGATTTCTTTTTATACTGAATTAAGAGCTTCTTTGCTTAATATTAAAGAATTTAGAGATAAGGAATTTAGGAAGTTCAGAGTTACTTTATCTTCGTTCAGTCATTTCACAAATATTCATAGGGCAACTGCCACGTGTAGGTGTTGAAAATATGGGCATGAACCAAATAAAGTCCCTACCCTTGTGGAGCTGACATTCTTGTGGAGGAAGTTGAGCAATGCACAAAGAAACAAGTTCGAATATGTTAGATATGGATAAGTATTATGGAGACAAGTGAAGGAGTTTAGTGAGTATGGGGTACTGTTCCATAATGTGATCTGAGAAAGCCTCATTGATAAAGTGACATTGAGCATAGACCTGTAGGACCAGAGGGAGAGAGCCATAAGGATAAGTGGGGCAGAGCTTCCCAAGTGAGTGCTTAGTATGTCGCAGAATCAGCCAAGAGGCCAGTGAGAACAGAGCAGAGTGGACCGAAAAGAGAAGGTTGGGGGCCCAGGTCATTAAGGACTCTTTAGTAAGAGTCTATATCTAGATCCAGGGTTGTTATTTGTCTCCCTTCATTGGGATCCTACTATGGACTAGGTCCTGTGCTAAGCATCCAGGGAAATACAAAGAAGTTCGTTTCTGCCCTCAAGGAACCAGTGTTCTTCTTAGTGTTGTCAATCCATATGGTTGCTGGCCTTTATGGGGATGCAGTTAAGAAGAGTCAGTCAGTTTGTGGATGCAGGGTTACTTAAAATTTAATTCATGATTTGCTTAGTTAAAAAAAGAATTCTTGTTTCACGTGATGTAATCAGTTTTGTGACTGGTAGTTAGAAAAAATATTTTTCTTGAACTTATATAGTAGATTCTATAAAAAATTTTTAACCATTGTGTTTCCTTTATGACTTTGACCTAAAAGATCTTTTGCCAAAGATCTTCAAAGCTAAAGAAGAGTTACAGAATAGCTTGTATTTTTGGTATAGATATTTTTCCTTTATGACCATGGCTTAAATTTTTCTATTTTAAGTCTTATTTGACAGCCATATTTCCCCAGTGCCTGATACAAAGCAGATGTGTAGAAGTGACTCAATATATATTATAGAGGAAATAAATAACAACTCATCACCAATAATTTTACAAGTAGGGGTAAGAAACGTTGTACCCATTAAACACTAATTCCCCATCCCCTCCCCCCAATCCCTGATATCCATTATTCTACTTTTTGTCTCTATGAATTTGTCTACTCTAGGTACCTCATAGGTGGAATCATAGAGTATTTGTCCTTCTGTGACTGGCTTATTTCACTTAGCATAACGTCCTCAAGGTTCATCTATGTTGTAGCAGGTGTCAGAATTGCTCTTTTTTTTAAAGCTGAGTAACATTCCATTGTATGTATATACCACATTTTATTATCCATTCATCTGTCAATGGAGCCCTTGAGTTTTTTAAAAACCAACTTCACCGAGATATAATTTCCATTCAACAAACTGCATCTATTTAAAGTGTATCATTTGATGAGTTTTGACAGCTATATACACCCATTAAACTACTGCCTCAGTCAAGACTGCCTCAAATCAAAACAGAAAAGAACATTTGATCATTCCCAAAAGATTTGAATTGACTATGGTTTGACAGTTCGGGAAGAATCTTTATGAAGCAGATGCTGTCAATTGCATATGCAACATCATTTCTCCTCCCTTCTCTCTCACAGAACCCTGGTTTTGTTTGAAGATTCAGCACAATACAGAGCCATGACATTGCATCAGAGGAAGTTCTAGCTGGTGGATCCTGGTTATTTTAAACTAATCCGTGTGCTTTCATTCCTCTTCCAAGTGACTGTTTTCAGGGAGGCTTCTTGGCTTTTAGAGCTGAGGGAAGGTCTGCTGGGGAAGTTCTTCTCAGTCTTAAGAAGGAGACACATAAAAAGATTATTATTTTTTTGCCTATGAAACATCACCTAGAGCAGGGGTTCCCAACCCCCAGGCCACGGACTGGTACCGGTCTGTAGCCTATTAGGAACCGGGCTGCACAGCAGGAGGTGAGTGGCGTCCAGGCCTCAGATTCTCAGAGGAGCACTGGTCCTGAGTGGCCAGAGGTTGGGACCGCTGGCTCTAGAGAGATTGTGAAAACTTTAAAATAAGGTTGATTTTTGTCTATTTGGGATGGTTCTGAGATTTTCTTTCGAAAAGTTCCAAACATAATTTAATAATTTATTGTCTACAGTTACTTTAATGATTGTTTAGTAAGCCAAAAGAGCCACTAGATGTCACTCTGACTTTATTTTCAAGGATAATCTAGTAATATTTTCAATCTTTGAAATATTAAATTCAGAGGCATTAAAAAAATCCGGTAAGTTAAAAATCATATTTAAAGTGCTAGCAAAAATAAAGAGAGAAATATTAGGGATTACTATTAAAAATTTTAAATCAAGGAGCGATCAGTTTGAAAAGAATAAATTAATTTTTTCTTAAGTGATGTTAACAAATAGAGTGATGCATGATTTCTAAGAGGTCAAAACAGCAATTAGGCAAATGACATTTAAAAGAGTGGTATAGGCATGCCCAATGAATGGGAGAGTCAAAATGATTGAAATATTTTTCTGCTCTGGAGCCATATTCAAAGTGACCGAGAACATGGACTCAGTTATCAACAGTGAGAATTTTTCATATGAAGACACAAAGTGGTTAGCCGTGTTGGATCTGTTTGTCATGAAGGAAAGAATTTGATTAAGAAAGTGGGAGTAATTCTAAGTTAGAGACAAAAGGAAGAGAGACAAGATTCAAAGCTGTATCTGTGAGACAACACTAAGCTTCCCTAAACTTTCTCCTAAACCAAGAAGAACCATGAAAGATTTCATTGTGTATTACTCAGAACCCTTTCAGTTTCAAGTAGCAGAACCCCAATTCCAGCTATTTAAAGGAAAAATGAACAGATATTTATGGGCTTATAAAACTGAGATAGTCTTACGTATGACTGTAACTGGTTAAGGCAGCAATCCTCAAAGTGTGGCCTGAGGATCTTGGAGAGTCCCTGAGACAATTTTGGATCTGCAAAGTCAAAATCATTTTTATAATAATATTAAGACACAATTTGCTTTTTCTACTTGCTCTCTCACGAGAGTATAGTGGAGATTTCTAGGAGCTACATGACGTGGTATCAAACAGATGTAGATAGTAGGACCCACCTATCTTCTATTCAACTGGCCATGAAAGAGATTTGCAAAAATGTAAAAGAATGCCACGTTTCTCGGTAATTTTTTTTTGAGAAAATATAATTATTTTTCATAAAAATATGTTAATTATTTTAACATACAATGAATTTATTGTTATTTTAAATGTTTTTTTCTGTTATAATTTTCGAATACAGTAAATATTGACAAATATAACATAAACATTTCTTTGGAGACCTCAGTAATTTTTAAGAGTGTAAAGGAGTCCTGAAATGAAAAAGTTTGAGAATTGCAGGCTTAAATAAGGTACCGTGGGCCCAGGGTTCAAATGGTATTGCCAGAACACTGTCTCCATCTCTTGGACTAATTTCTTAGGGGTTGACTTCCTTCTTGGGCTTATAATGTTAGTGGTGACCTACAGCAACTCCAGGATTGTACTAACCACTTTAGGAACCCCATACTAGAGAATGACCCGTTTTCATCGCTCCAGTAAAATTTCTACTGGCCAAGCTCGGGTCACACACCCATCCATATCCTAATCATTTGAGCCAAGGGGCAGTTGACACCTGGATCATACGGCTACCCCTGGAGCTAGGGGTTGGCCCAGCAGCACCATAGGATAGGTGAATAAGTGGTTCTTCAGAGAGATACTGAGCGGGTGAAAAAACAAGTCCTGCACCAGAAACCCTGAATCTCAAGCCAAGAATTTAGAAAAACAACTACTCTGTTCTCAGATTCATTTCTCCTCTACTGTCAGCATCTCGAGATAATAGGGTTGTTTTTCTCTCCCCGAGGAGGAGAGAGGGTCTAATTTCATTCTCTAATTAGAGTTTGGGTCCAAATCACATGCCCTAACAGACTTCTCTTTATGAATTAGTAATGCTGGCCACTTAGAAAGTTGTCTTTGTGCCATAAATTATGCAAAAGACCTACCTTAAGCTGAGAGTCCATTGCGAAGTGTCTGAAGATTTTAATTTTATGCCCACCTATCCTACTTGCAGGATGACTCTAGTCAGATCATTTAACCTTTTCTGGCCTCTGTGTCATAACCTCTAAAACCAAGTGGAGGGAGGGACCTGGAGATGGGCGGAGGTTATTCCTTGCAGCGTTAACATTCTTTGAATCTGAGCAATGGAAGATGGGGAAAAAAGTTATTCTAACCCTGATCTATCAGTTGTTAATCTGAATATCCACCAAATGAAGTTTTACATATTTTTTTCAGTTTATATGTCGATTTCATTAAATATTTATATCTTAAATATTTTTGGTGATAATATAAAATAGAGGTTTCATCAGTCTACAAGCTCTACAAGTTCTATTCTTTAGTGCATTCCTTTTACTTGCCTTTTTTTCGGTTTTATTACTTTTAATGATAAATGTTGATTCTATAAAATTCCATTTTTTACCAAATGAATCAGGAGCAAGATCATAAGTGCCACAAAAAAATAATTTTCAGAAAAAAATTTTGTTTGCTTTGGATTTTTATTTAAACATATAATATACTTGCATTTGGTATACTTTGTGTTTCCGCTGAAATACTATCATTGCATAAAAATGAGATTTTTACCTTTCTTTTAATCTTTGAAACTTCAGAGGAAGTTGCTACTGTAAAATAACACTGTCATGTGTCTTACATTAAATATCATCTAGATTTATTCGCATATGATGTCTGCTTTTCATTATAAGTACAAACATCAAAATTAAATTGGTATCAAACCCATAGAAGTTTTTAACCCATTTCCAACATAATTTACATTACCACTTATTTTTAAACAGAAAAGATTTTAGCAAACATATTCTTTGAAAATTATCTGAATTTTTCCCAATAACTTAATAGGTGAGGCTTCTGAGTAAAAGATGTAGTTATCTTGTACTGTTCAAATTTTTAATAAAAAGTGGTAGCATTAAATTTTATATAACATTATTATGAAATTCCATTAATAACGTGGAATCAGAACAACAGTCAGCCTTGAGTGCCTATTACTTGCCAGGCATTAAGCATTTCTTTTCATTTAAAGAATGAATTACATTCTTGGAGTAGATAGTTAAAATATAGAAGAAAACCTGCCTCCTTTGTATTGAGTCAAGCAAGCAGAAATTTGATTGGAGAGTCTTATTTCAAAATGAGAGGCTACTCATATATTATATTGGTATTTTCTTCTAATGAAAAAAATATAGCCCTTATGCTACCACCTTGACACATAAATGTTTACCAAAAACATGTAGGGCCCCTCTTCTCAAACTGGGCTGCATAGCAGAATTGGCCAGAGTTTAAAAAATGCCAATGCCTGTGTCTCGCCCCCAGGGATTCTGCTTTAATTGGTACAAGGCGGGGCTATTCTATCAACTACTTTCTACTCCCTGGTAATTAGCCATCTGTATGGTATTTTACCAACTGTGAGACTGTTTTGATTGGTCAGGTCTTTGTGTCGAGCTGAATTCTGCATTGCAGTGCTTACTGTGCGGAAAGGTTGCGGTGCCTCTATTTGCCTTAATCCGTTTTCCTCTCACTTCCTTACTCGTTTTCTCAGTGGAGATAAGTGACTACCACAGCAGCAGCAGCAGCCCTGGCTGATCATCACTGAAAATACCAAAGAAAGAACTGGGCTGCCTCCTGAATATCTTTTCCACTGAGGGTTAATTTATGAAGCTTTTTTTTTTTTTTTAATAACTTTCTCTACATCTTGCAAAAACTTTTCCCTCCTGAGAAACAAACTATTAGCTTATTGGTGAAAAACTATAAGCAAAAAGTTTTAGAACAGCTTCTCTGTCTCTTTGGGACAAGTTAGAAAATTCTGAAGCGAGCAGAAGCATAGTAAGTGCTTGCTTTCTTTTAAAGCTACTTCTGGGGAGAGGGGAGGCTTTTGTAATGGTAAATTTTACTCTGAGAGGAAGAAAGGGTTGATAATCAATCAAAAATGAAGTATTCGTCTGAGTTTTTACAATTTTCTTACTATATTGTAAGACTATTTAAATTTTCTCTGTAAAATACACAGAAAAGTTTTTGATGTGTATATGTGTGAAATAAAAGCAGTCTTGAGAATGACAGTGTAAGAAGTTTTACTCCAACGGAGTAAAGAGATATATACCACTCGGGGGCTTCAGTGAGAACCCGGAATTCCACGAGGACTTTACAGAATGTTGAAGTGAAAAACCTCCCTGGTTCAGCATCTTGGAGTTAAGCTCGGAAGAAGATTTTACATCTGAAAGAATTCGTTTCTCAAAATCTCTCTTTTGACCAGCGTGTAAACATGAAGGATGGGATAACATGCTACAGAAGCACTGCTTTCCTGAATCTGCTTCAAGCATTTACAATATAACTTGTAGGATTATGTGTTTGGCATGATGAGGACCACAGAGAACTTCGAGGAGACTCATGCCACACTAAACCCTAACACGACCCCCACGGGAAGGTACATTTATCTGGAAGCACTCCTACAGGGAGGAGCTCCCTGGGGTTTTACTTTGAAAGGTGGCCTGGAGCACGGAGAACCATTAATCATCTCTAAGGTATGTTACTTTTCCAATATTATCTTTATTCCTATTGCTTTTTCCACTTTTAAACTCTTATCAGATATATCAAAAATGTAAAAATAATGCTGAAGATTGCCTGAATATTGCTTAATTTGCTGTTTTATACCTTGCTGATTATATCTGGAAATATTTTGTGTAGCTTGGTGATTGAAAAAAAAAATTGTCTAGCTCATTCAGTAAAATCTGAGGGGAAAATGCTTGTTTGATGGATAATCTTTTTTTTTTTTTTTGGTGAATGAAACAGGATAAAAACTGCTACCACATGACCCTTTCAGTTGTAAATCAGTCTAAAGATTAACATGGTTAAGGTTGTGGCATGATGTATGCTTTTGTATGTGCACCTTTATTTAGCATAAGGCTAGGAAAATATTTTTTTCCCTTCAATTGAAAATATCTAACATTTCAAGTTATTTAGAATTTGTTTGTAATTCTGGATAATTGATTGCATAAATATCATTTATTACTTTTTGGCACACTCAGAAGAGAATGAAATCATCTTTCAGTATAATTCAAGGGAAAAACACCATTTCTCTTCTATTTATCTATGTATTTAAAGCAATTTTTAAACTTTTGTCATCCTATAACATGCCTCAGTTCTTCATTTATCTTTGGTGTGGATAAGTATATACACTTAATGAATTATTTTTATGCATTAGGCTTAGTATTTCTGCTTTTCTCTAAAACTGCAGAATTAAGAGAGATTACAGAGATTTCTTTTAAAATTTCAGAATATTAACAGTCTAAAGCAGAATATAAGTGCTTTTCAAGAAAAGCATTGCTCAAGAAAAACTTGTATTTGAGGGGAAATTTTTTTAGTTTGAGGATGGGAAAAAGATAAATAAGCATTTAACCTGAGCTCATTTTAAGCATTTAAAGGTTAGTTTTCATATCCCCCAAAATGTGTGTTTTGAGAGAGACTGAAATGATTTTTACTATTGACAAGTCAGTGGAAATTGGTTTCTAGCAGTCAGCCAAAAGTGTGAAGGATAGCACTATAAGCTGTGTGACTTTTCCTTATCTTTTATAAGAAAACAGAAGGTATGTGTGCATGTGGACCAGTTAGGAAGGCTTCTAGCTGTAGGTAACTAAAAACCTGACTTATAGCGTCCTAGGTAAATTGAGGCTGGTATTTCTCATATTACAAGAAGTGTGCAGGTAAGCTGTCTAGGCAAGGAGCACAGCTCAGTAATGTCAACAGGGCCTTCATTTATCTCTTTTTATGGTGTTGGCTTTCGTCTTCATGGTTGCATGATGGATGCCACACCTCCGGCATTGCATCTTCATTCTGGGCAGAGTTTTGGCTCTTTGTTTGGAAAGGGACACCCTCCCTATCAGACTTACACTTACACCTCGTTGACCAGAACTGTGCCACATACCTATCCTCAGACCAATTACTGGCCAAAGGGAATGAGATTCCCATGACTAGTTTAAACCAGTCAGGATTTCTCTTGGGTTCTGTAATAGGAACCTACCTTTCTTGATGTTGAAGCATCTCTGCCCACTATTTGAACAAACTGGGGTTCTGTTTTCAAGAAGAAGGAGGCAATGGGTTCTGGGTAGACAACAGAGAATGTCTGCCACAAACATAAACATCATCTCTGCATTTAAAAACTCTGATCGTACACTCATTTTGCCTGGCCTCTAATAGTAAAGTATTAAGTGTCCATATACTAGAATACAGTTTGCTGCCAGACTCAGTTCTACCACTAATGAGCCAGTCTTCTAGGACTCCATTTTATCTGCAGAGTGGGAGTATACTATTATCTCCTTTATCAGAATGTGTGGGGATTAAATGAGACCGTGCATTAGAGGAGTTGGCATAGGGCCTAGTACACAGAAGGAGCTCAAAAAAATCTTAGCGAAGATTGTGATTATTGCTTTTCGTCATTATAGGAGACATTTGTATTAGTATACAGATTTGGCTGCTGTGCAAAGATCCAAAATAACAATAGCTTAAACAATATAGGTATTTGTATCTCTCTCATACAACCATCTGAACATAAACAAAACTGAAAGTTGGCTGCATGGTGTCAAGGACCCATGTCCCTTCTACTTTCTTCCTTCCATCTTTGGGGTGATGTCCCATCTGCATGTTCCTAGGTGACTTGCCACAACATGTCTCCCTCTTCCAATTTTAAGGACACTTGGGATTGGGTCTACCAGGATAATCTCCCTATATTAAGATCGGTTGAGTAAACTCAATTCCATCTGCAACCTTAACTCTCCTTTGACATGTAACCTACCACATTCACAGGTTCCAGGGATTAGAATGTGGATGTTTTTGTGGGAGAGGGCATTATTTTGCCAACCAGCAGGGTATTTGAACACTGGTAAAAGTCCATATAATTAAGACACTACCAGGGATGAGACTAAAGTGAAATTTAGTGGCTGATCATGCATATATCCAAGATCTTCTTTCTAGGGCAATGAAAAATGTGCACATTAGCTCATACAATGCTAACCAAATGCTCGCTGTTTCCCCAATGTAGGGTGACCCACGCTATAGGGGAAGGGATGGGACAGTACACATTGAGTCATACATTTGAAAGTCATGTACATTTATATAAAACAGTTATAAGCTGCCAGGTATGAATGACAACATAATGAATGAAGTATCATTTTTCTTTAGGTACAAATGAGGCAGGAGAATGAATGGGGAAAAAGGAACTACAAAAGGGTGGCAATAAATTGTTGTCAAATCACTTTCTTTGAGATTTAATGTCCTTGAAAAAGAAAGGTGTGGTTGAGGAAAGAGCCTCTGTAATCTGTGAACTTCAAAAAGAAAGGATAACTTAAAAAAAAAAATAGTGATTATATGTGGAAGCTCAAGTAACCTGATAGTTCAGGAAGTTGGCAGTATGATTTTATTATGACTCACTTTGCATTGTGGCTGAGAAAAGCAGTTCCACCTGCAGTGAGGATGCACCTGCCCCGAGGGTTCATAAATCAAGTAAAAACTAAGACAAAAACAACTACTGCTGGCACTTACTGAGGGCTTCCTATGTGCGAAACTTTATTCCAAGAGATCCATATTTATTAGCTCCTTTACTTTTCACAATTCCACGAGTAAGGTAATGTTATTATGCCAATTTTATACATGAGAAATCGAGACACAGAATTTGAATAGTTGAATCTGAAGCTCTCATAGCTGGTAAGTGATACAGTTGGAATTTGAATCCAAACGTTCTAGTTCCCCAGTGTCCATGCACTTAACACACTATGCCATTCAGTCGTCGTTGCCTACCAAATATTTGGCTCTATCTAGATTCTAGAGCTAGTATCTGGGTAAAATATGGGATTAATCGTTTGTTGCATGTGTTTTAAAATTTATTAGAGGAAAACAATTTTAAAAAACTTAGTCCCATCAGGTCCCATAAAATAGGTATGACTGCTGCTCAAGCAAACCCTGTAAGTAGTTCAAGGGCCATAAAAAGGAGGGGCCACTTAACATTTCTTACTAAGTATCTTTGTGGTGTCCTCACTCTAAAAGTCACCTTTTTTGTACACTTTAAAGGATTAAAACTTCCACATGTACTTCATTTGCTTCCATGGCCTAAGATTCCTTAAGAAGAAGACTATAATTTATAAAGAAGTATGAGCTCAGCCTTTCAGAAGAAGAGGAAGAAGAAGTTGGCCTATTTTAGTTACATGGGGGAAAATTCTAAGCAAACCTACCAGACTCAGTGGATGCTCTGGGTCTTGGATGCTCATGACTCTGGAGGGTTGGCCACTGGAATGAGTTGGTCTGGAGGCACTTAGACTGTCCCATAACCACGGCAGAGCTGTAACCAGCAGAGAGATCCTTGAAATGGTCAAATAGAGATTCCCTGGAAGAGCTTTTGAATAAACGAAGTGGTTCTGTATGGCCCTATTGTTGAAATGATTGTACTTGTGAAAAAAATTGGCTATATCAGAGGGCTGAGTTGAAAGACAAGGTAACTCAGACGTACCTGCTGCAACAGGATTCTTGGTGCTATATACCTGGTCTCTAAGTCCTATGCTTTTAGCCCTTGCTGTAATTTGTCTAAAAAAATAAAAACATTTTCTCTTCTGTGTATTAAAAAAAATTCTAGGCTTCAGAATTTAGGGCGAACCATTGCCCCAGTTTCCTGTATCTCTTACATCATTTGGCACTCAAAGCCTATAGTCCTGATTCTGACTCCCAGGTGGTATTTTTGCTCTGGCTGGACTCTCTCCTGCGCCATCTTGTGTATAAATCCTGTTGGTTCTATCTTCCACACCATCGCCCCTCCTTCTCTGAAACTCCTTCTTCCACCTGTAAACCACCATCCTCTTCCTGTCAATCCGAGTCACAGCCTTCCTGTAAGCCTTCTCTACCACAGCTTGGCTCACTAACCCTATCCCATCTTCATCTTTACATTCTTTGTCTATAGGGGTGTTTGCTTGTGAAATCGAAGGCACCCTTAAACATATGTCCCTTGGCTTTCTGTTGGCTGACACTACTCATATTTTATTTTATTTTTTTTCCCCTCTTTAATTCCCCCCTGCCCCTTCCACACCTGACCTTTGGATATTGCCGTTTCCCCTTAAGAACTGAATCTGTGAAGACAGGCATCTCCTCCCACTCGCTTGTTGCATGCTCCCTGGGGCCCCCAGGGGGCCTGGCACACCTGAGGTATGGTCTGTGACTCCAACTGGGGCACGAACCCAGGACTTTCTGCATGTAAAGCAGACATGCTAACCACTACACTATGGAGCCACCCCTGACACTACTCATTTTAAAATGGATTCTTTCATTGGGTTCTTCTAGCCTTAGCAATATGATTTGATTCCCTGAGTCCTCTTCACAATTCCTCTGAGGAGAATCATCCAAACATCCCAGTCAACCTGCCATTTTAAAGTGAAATGACCTCCTTTACTGTACTGCGAGGAGTCTTGGTAATATAAACAGTCCATAGGGTAGGAAATTAGGTTTGGAGTATACTTAAATTAGATGACAATGCTGAGATTTCCTCATTTCTGGATTTTCTATATTCGTCTGTCCAGATTCAGCACTTTACAAACTTCTAGCTTCCTTGGTGTTTTTCAGTTTCAACGCATCAGTATCAGTCAAGTAATCTCTCTTGGGCCACTTCTTCTGCACTAAAACAAGGCTTATTTTATCAATTCTTTAGCTATGGTTCCTGAGTTCAATGTGAAATTGACTTTTAGGCAGTTTCCCAAGACGCTGGGCTGGTTGATTTAATTCACTCCAAAGTCATCTTTTCCAAGTATCAAGCTAGATCAGCTTGTTACTGACTTTTCAAACTATCCGTTTTTGGTTTTTTTTTTTCCCCCTGAGGTTCTCTCTTTACCTCTCTTACTCTTTCCTTTAACATCCTTTGCCCTTCATACCAGGCTAGCCTCATCTCTCTGCTGTCCTTGAGCTAATTTGTTTGTTCCGTCATTGTTCCATCCCCTTCTGCCCTGTATTTGCATTAATTCCTCCTTCCTCCCCAGCACCTTTATTCATTCCATCTTCTAATACAAGTAGTTGTTTGCTTTTGGCATCCTACCAATACATTATAATCTCTTCAAAGCCAAATGAGTTTCACTCAGGCTATATATCCTGCTTCTTCCAGCAAAATACTTCTCATTTCGCACACAATAAATGCTCAGTAAGTGTTAAATGCCTTATAGGATTTCAGAGCCATAAAGAATCTCAGCAATCATCTAATCCAGCTTCCTCATTGCACAGAGAGAAAATGAGACAATAAATTCATTTATTTGCTAAGATGGTTTCTGCCTTAGCAAACTAATTGTGTGTGTGTATAAAGCTCAACTAGTGAGGGAATAATTGCTTTCTGGTTGTTCCATTCATAGTTTTGTATGAATCCGAGCTTCCCTGTTAGGCTGTTAACTTCTAGAAGAATCTTTCTTCCCTCCCTCCATTCCTCCCTCCCCGGCTACCTTTTTTCTTCCTTCTTTCCTCCTGTTCTCCTTTTCTTTCTGTTATCCATAGTGCTTAAACTATACATAATAATGACAAAAATAAAAATGGGTTAATAAAGATGAAGATAAATTAATATTAAAGGGGATCTTCTTTAAAATCTTTGTTAGAAAGATTTAGAGGGCTGTGTGAAACAGGATACTAATAAAACCCGTTTAAAAAAAATAAGGCAGGGAAGTTGAGTTTGACTCTCAATTTAATGATATATTGCACATATTTAATGTTCGGTAAATGTCTATTGAATTGAATTAGATTGATACCATGCTGAGGTTGTGTGCCATATGGATCTTAGCATTAATAAGGATTCTGCTTTCTTTTAAGCTAATAGATTCCCAAGTCAATGCCTCCTATGCGGGGAACGCAATTTAAGAAATATTTGTCTCATTTTAGTGAACCCACGATGTGATTGCAGACACATAATGAGAGACTTTCTATCAATTTCTAAAAAAAAAAAACAACACCCAAAAGGACATTATGGACTAACCCATAGACAGATTTGTCCACATCTCTTCCTTTGATGTCCTTCCAAACAGCAAACATCTTGATCTAAACAGTTACAGAGTTGGTGTTTTCTCCTGCTTGGTCCATTCCAGGAGTCCATCCATCTATCACGCTCTGACATCGCAGGCCCTTGTCAATGAAACAAAATGAGGCAAAGACTGTCTGCTAAATCTAAGCATTGTTTCTTCCCCTTTCCTAATGACTTTCCCCATACGAGAGAACTTGTATATCTTGATCTGTAGAATGGAAGTGACAGTTCTTTCCTGCCTTCACAGGAGGCTTTTCTAACTTGGCAGACTGATGTGCAGAACATTCTGTCCTGGGCAATCTGAGCCTAAATTTGTACTTGAGTCAACTGCATTTTTTTCATTCTTCAGCCATCTATTTATTGTATCCTCCATTTTGAACTGCATTTTATCTTAGAGATTTATGAGATTTGTCTAAAGTCTTTATTTTGAAGTGCTCTTTGGTATGTTTGTATTGATTTAGGGTTGTAATTTCTACGTTATCTTTTTTTTCTTTCCATTTTAGGCAAAGCTGTCCAGTATAGCAAAATACAGAGCTCGGAGTGAAAATAAACAAGTTTCATTTCAACCATAGGCTTTACTGGCTATGTGACCATGGGCAAGTAATTTAGCTTTCTGGAACCTCAATTTCCTCATCTTTAAAATTAGGACATTTTCACCTAATGGAGTTGTTATAAGTGTCCAATGGATTAAGCTGTACAACAGTGCTTTAAAATGACAAAACACAATTTAGAGTTTAGTTATGATATGATGATATGGACCAGTGGGAGATCATTAGATACTAAACGGAAGTTAGCACCTCATGTAACAAAGGTGATACTTGGCTGAATTTCTGTATCATGGCCAACGGTTGCTACCTCACACTGAAACCCTGAACAGATAATTCCCTGTTCTCATGGAGCTTATATTCCAGTAGAAAGAGACTGGCAAAAAAAAATAAATATCATGTTTGGACATAATTTCAGGGTTGGTAAGTATTATTAAGAAAAAACAAAACAAACAAACAAAACAAAACCAAAAATATAAAATGATGGCTTTCGGAATGATAGTTTTGGTGAGGTAGAGGTATGGGGATCAAGGTTTGCTTTAAATAGGATAATTAGAGAAGAGTCTTCTGATTAGATCTCATCTGAACTAAGACCTGATGGATGAGAAATAAGACCTCAGACATACGAACAGTTTTGTAAGTTGGGCTGAGACAGGAAATTCTTGGAATATTTCAGAAACAAGAAAAAAGTCAGGGTTATTGGAGTATAGTATCTTAGTCTGTTCAGACTGCTATAACAGAATACCATACACTAGTTGGCTTATAAACAACAGACATTTATTTCTTATAGTTCTGGAGGCTGGAAAGTCCAAGATCAAGGCAAAGGCAGATCTGACATCTGGTGAGGGCTCGCTTCCTGGTTCATTGATGGTATCTTCTTACTGCGTCCTCACAAGTCAGAAGGGGCAAGGAAGTTTGCTGGAGTTTCTTTTATGAGGGCATGAATCCCATTTACAAGGGCTCCATCCTCATGACTGAATCACCTCCCAAATGCCCCACCTCCAAATACCATCACATTGGGGAAATAGGTTTCAACATATGAATTTTGGGAGAACACATTTTCAGGATGTAGCGGTAAGCAAGAGAGAGAGTGGTATGATATAAAAATGGAAAAGTTGTCGGGTCTCAGATCATATGGGACTTTGTAGGCAGTGGGAAGGACCTTGAACCGGACTTAAATGCTGGATGTGAGGGTCTATCACACCGTGAGTAATTCTCTACTTACGATAGATGAGCCAATTGATTGCATGTATTTAAACACTGGGAGATTTTTTTAGTGCAGGCTATTAAAGCCGCCGTCTCTTCTCTCCCTGATATGTTTCTAAGGCACTTGCAAAAGACAGCTGTCAAAATTTATTGTGATTTATGGAATGATGTATAAGCAAACAGTAAATATTCTCGTTTGATTAGTTGGGAGAAGGTTCTCCTCTTCTACTCCATAACTATTGACTCTTGGTTTATTTTTCACTTCAAGCCAACAAGATTTCCTGGGGTTACTTTTGTCATAGTAATGCGATTAACTTTACTGGGGTCCTGCTCTGTAACAAGCTTGCTAACTCACATAAACTCTATAAAATCCTTGAGGTATAGGTCCTATTATTATTTCCATTTTATAGATGAAGAAACTGGAATCTTGCTTAAGGTCATAAAAGTAGATAGAGGCTGATCTAAGATCTTTTAAACTTGAAGCCTGAAAAACACCTTTTATGGTAAAAAAAATGCATTGTCATTTTATCATTCTAAAGAATCCTTACATCCACTTTGTCCCATGTCACAATAAACTGGTGGAAAAAGTGGGATGTGTGAAAAAATCAGGCAGCTCAATGGCATTTGAAGGTAGCTTGCGCCATGAAATGAGGTGTGTGCCTGAGACGTCAACCTTAGGAATTGGACTCCTCATATCGTCCCAGGTCCTGCTTCCTGCTACTTTTTACTTCTGCAAGGATCTGACCTTGGTTTCAGATCACCTCTCTGATTGTTGTTTTTCAACTGAGATCTTGTCGTGTTTTCGTCTTCACACACAGTCATCATCTTTGCCTTTGTTTTTCTATCATGTCCTTAACTTCTCAGTTGACTTAAATTTTCCCCTCCCCACCAGCCTAAACCCTATGGCTTACCTCTTGAGCTGTATACATTCCATCTCATGGTTAAGCCATGATAAAACCTTAACCCTCAAATCCGGGCTATTACCAAGGAGAAACGGTAATTGACTGAATGAAATTAAACAGTTGAAAGCTAACAGGGGCTAGATATAGTTAATATAGAAAATCAGATTTGGGCTTCAAACAGAGCACTGATTTTCTGGGATACCTCAAGTTCATGCTCCTCAATGTGGTGAAGAGACTTAGATATGAGATCAGTACCACAGCACATGCTCTTTCATGTAGGAGTGTCCGTTGTATTAAATTTTGTGTTATTTTGTTTGTTTCTTTCTAGCTCTTGCTTAGTTCATAAAACAGCGCATCTCTCTGTTCTGCTTCCAGCTTGTCTCCTGCTTAGGTAACTATCTCCACACTCAGCTGTCTGCTCTGGTTCCATGACTCTCAGCAGCTCCCGCCTTCCCTGACAGGCATACTTTCTGCCTCTCCTAATGGTACACTCAGTTGGTGTAATCCTGAGGTGTCAGCACATAGTCCTTGCCCTCAAAGCCACTGCTGCTTGTGATATCCGTCATCCAATCTTGGTTCCTGGAAAACTGGTTCAGACAGACCCTAAAATTCTAAATATCTCAAAATTTAAAAATAAGTATGACATGAATTTGGAATCAAAACACAGACAATCTAAGTGAAATAAGCGTTCTTCAGATTAGTTGGACAAAGTGCCTAACGCTCTGGGTATTAAATTAGATCCTGAGCCACACATTTGCTAGAAGGGAGGAAAAAAGATTAGACTTCTAGAACTAATTGCCATATTCTGTTCTTTTGAAATGTTAAAATTTTTAATGGAGGAAAACTTATGTGTATAATTCAAGCTTTTATCATCTTGTGTCTAGTCCTTGAGAAGGTCACATTTTTTAGGCCTTGTCTCATGGAAACTGGGAAGTGAGCTGCTGGAAATCAGGCCCAGGGTTTGGCTGGGTTCCAGAAATAAATATATATGTTGGGTGTTGAGACAGAAGATTAAAAAACTAGAGTAAGTAAACTTTGGGAATGAGAAGGCAGAAAATACCTGACACTTTTCTGTCATTTCTTGTTTTCGTTTTGTTTTGTTTTGTTTTGTTTTTTGGTATTCTCACTTTTGAGTAATTACTAATGAGCAGGAGGTCAAAAGCAAGGCAGCCATTGACCTAAGTATAAGCAGCAGGAAGGTTGCAAGAATTTGTCTTGTTCTTTAGGATTGCATTTACAGTTGCATAGTGGTGCTCTTGGATCAATGTTTACAATTAAATAAGTTGTTGGTTCTCTCTTGAAAGAATTACGGTCACAGTTTCCCTTATATATGTAAGTCAATAAATTTTACCTTTAAGAAGTTATTGGTGTGGATTCTTTCAGTGAACTAAGATGTATTGTGAATTTCTGAACTTGGGCACTGTGAAGTACTGTAGCTACCTTTCCTCTTAATGAGCAAGGGCAAAATAAAGAAGGGAAAACTGTAAGGCAGTAAGAAGGAAATGGATATATAATAACAATATTTACATTTACTTATTTTCCTCTGTGGGTCAGGCACTATATTAGGTTCTTTTACTTATTATTTCATATAATGAGATTTGTTTTTATATATGAGAAAACAGGTTTCCTCATATATAAAAATGATGGAGCCAGGATTTAAAGCTAAGTTATTTCATGCATTCACTAACACATTCAATCAACATATTATTTATTGACTACCTGAAGCATGACAGCATTGTGGAAACAACAGCAAACAAGGTCCCTGCACCTCAAAGGGCATGTGTTCTGTTTTGAAGCTGACCCAGTTGTTGCCACACCCAAGTCCCCTCACCTTTCACTTCTGCGCACGTTGGCTTGACTTCCAACTGAAACGTCTGCATTTTTTCTCTTAAGGATTTCATTTTGCCTTTTTTGCCATCTGGTTAATGATTCTGGGAGCAGCCTTCAACCCATGACTGAGCGGAGTTGATAGGTAAACAGCTCAGCTCCCTCATTCCTTGGATGGGATAACTGAGGAGTGTGTTTTCCGCCAGCTCTTAGAGTTGCCCTCTGCAGAATTAAGCTTCCTTTCCCCGCCTCCTTTGAACAGTTCCCTCTGTTTTCTTTACTTCCCAGATAAAACTTGGATCTGAAGGCTTGTCTCAGAGTCCGCTTCTGGGGACACCCAAACCAAGATAACCACCATTTAGGGAATGCTTACTAAGTGAAAGCCAGGATCTGAAGTCTGAGGCAGATTATAACCACAATGTAGGAATCACATCATATCTTAGACCTAATATTTTTTTTCGGTTGCTGAGAGAAGGAGAAGTTCATTCCTAGGGTGATGTTTTGTACTTCTCTCTTTCATCTTCTACCCTCTCACAAAGAGGAACCTGCCTTTCTCTTTTTCTCCACTGAATGGCTTTGATGAGTTACTCTCTGTTTTTATCATCCCTTCTTCTTTCTGTATCAATCAAGCATCAAGAGAGTTTCCTCTCCCATCCAAGAGGAGGACCCGGTCTCTCGTGCTACAGGTTCTGTTATTCCATAGGTTCTGTAGGTTAGTGGCTATGGAAAATGTGGCCCCCTGAGCAGAAGAGACAGAGAAAATTTTATCTGATCCTTCTGGAGCTCTCTGAACATAGTTTCTTTTCTAGACTTTTACTTATGTTGCTTCTTTTCTTTCTCAGTTCTTAATATAAACAGAGCACAAGAAGAACAGTAAACAACACACTGTTTTTTAGTCTAGAATATTTGACAGTATAACATGGAAATAGTATGAAGTTTGGCACCTAAGCAAGTAATAAAATATAACATAATTCCCAACCCATGCCAACCCCAAAATAACAGAATAACTTTTCAACAGTAAAATGTGGTTTCCTTGTGTAACTTGTCCCTCTGCCAAATTCAATACAAGAAGCTTCTTTTCTTTTGGAGCTGTTTCCCCACAGTATGATGATTCTTTGACTCACTATGTTTTCCTTTTCCAATGTCCTTGTTTTTTCTTGAGTTCACTCAAGACTGACAAACGGTAGTTTCATATGACAGCCATTATTCTTCCTTAAACCTCAACTTGATCTTGAATGGATAGAATAATGAACAGATTTTATGTAATATAATCAATTTTATGTAATATATGAAATTGTCAGTTCAAGAGAAACTAAACATGCTTCTAGTCCTCTCTTTTCTAAATTCACATTTCAGTACAATAATGCAAAAGGCATTGTTCTTTCTTTTAGTTAAAGCACTTTTATAGCAGTCTGAACTCTGAATAATGGAGCTAAACATATACTCTATTAAAAAAGAGAAGGCAAGGAAGATAAGTATTTGCTTCTTTCTATTAGTGGGAATTAACGAGCATTTAAAAAATTGTGTTTGTGTGTGTGTAAGCACAGGGAAGGGCATTTCATCATAATGAGGGAGGTCTTGGCAAGTCAGTGTTCATTTTAACCTCATGGCATTGATTGCTGAACACATTTATGCCTACTCTAGCCCCAGGGAGCCTGTGGAATAGAAAGTCATTCAGAAAGTAGTACAGAATAAAATCATCACCTATCCTCCCATCGCTTAAGCAGGGAAACGATGCATTCTTCTTAGTCAAAACTTCTTGGTTTGTCTTTTTATGCTGTCACAGAGATTAAAAATATTCCTTTCTATACATTGCTGATGGGAATACAAATTGGTGCAGCCACTTTGGAAAAACAGATGGCAATTTCTTAAATAAAATGTTAAACATAGAGTTACCAGATCACCCAACAATTATGTTTGTACCAAGGAGAAATGAAAGCATAAGTCTGTACAAAGACATGCTCAAATGTTCATGGCCACATTGTTTATAATAGCCACAAGTGGAAAAAAGTCTAAATGCTCATCAACTGTAAACAAAATATGGTATAGCCATATAATGGAATACTATTTGGCAATAAAAAGGAACAGAATACTGACACATGATGTAACAAGGATAACCCTCAAATATGCTTAGTTAAAGAAGGCAGACACAACCCCCGCCCCCGCCCCGCCACCACCACCACATGCTATGTAATTCCATTTATTGCAGGTGTCCAGAAGAGTCAAATCTATATACAGAAAGTAGAGTAGGGGCTGCCAAAGGCTATGGTTGGGAATGTAGAGTAACTATAAGTGAGTACAAAGTTTCTGTTTGAGGTGATGGAACTGTTCTGAAAGTAGATCACAGTGATGGGTGCACAGCTCTGACTTTTTCTTTACATTTAATTGTAAAGAAAAAGACCACTTTTATTTCGATAATAAAAATGAGAAGAAACAGAAAGACAGAAAATAAATAAGAATCACAAAGTAGATTAGTATTCAACATGTTAAGCATTCAGTATTGATTTAATTAGCTGAAATTTAAAGTAGTAGAGGAAGATGACCAAACTGAAGCTCTAAAAAACATTGCAGAGTCCTAATTACTTAAGGAATCAAGACACTCTAAAAAGTTGTTCATAAGGCAAGTTAGGGAATGAGACATACTATGCCACATTCAGAAGACGTAGGAAGAGGAATTCCAGGATTTTCTCTGAAGCCAGAGTGTCTTTCTCACTGTCAGATATCAGAATCTTAAATCTCTATGTTTAATTCTACCCATATTTTGTGTACCATATGTCTTTGGAGAATTAAAGTGTAGTGTCCTGGGAAAGCAAAATAATGTAAAATACAAAAGAGATTTGCCAAATTACTGAGGATAGAATTTCATCCTTTAGTGGAGTTTGAGGATGCAAAGGCATTTAACATTGTAACAGAAAAAAATGGTAGCAATACAGAAGAGTAGGGGTGCTTGAAATTTGAGAATTTTTTTTTCTTTTTTTTTTCATTTTGTTGGGTTTTCCCACTTTAGGGGTTATGAAGGTGATAAGCTGCTAAACTGCTTAGATTATAAAGAAGGCAAAGAAGCGTTTCAGAGGAGGAGTGAGGAAGCATTTCACAAGGGCCATTGTACACTTTGTAAAGCCATGTGGGGCTCATGGGCCACCTGAGAACAGGAATCCCTTGACCACCGATTATACTGCATTGCTCCCCCTGCCCCATGGTATCTGTCTTGGCTGTCCACTCCTACTTCTAATGGGGACTCTTGACCTGTGGGAGAAGAGGTGGTAATTGGGGAAAGAGCCTGTCAAGTGTCTACAAATGTTCTAGTCATCCTCCATTCTAATACCTGACGATCCAAACTTAATCAGATCCAAGGAAGCTACAGTGAATGTTTATATGTTTGATTGCTAAGATGTAGTAGAAAGAGATGATGGACACCTGCTGTGCAGTGAACTATTCAATAACATCCACTTTTTTTCTGTCTGTTATAGTCTATAGCTTTTGCATCCACTAGACTTAAAGTGTGTTTTTGAATGGTATAAATTACATTTTCCAGGTGACAGTTTACTTTTGATTTCCCTAAAGTTTTAGAATTGAGACCAAAGAAAGGAAATGCTGGTTGGGGTTGTTAGTAGGACAAATCACTATTTATAAGGGAGTGTGTTAATGAAAGCAGAATTGGAAAGCGATCTATCAAGGCTTTAGAAAAAATTGGCTTGCCATTTTCTTCTGGGAAAAAAAATCCTCCACAGAGTAAATGTTTAAAATAGTTCATGTACAATAACTAGAAAAATAATTCAGTGAGGTGACTAGTTATAAGATAATTGATGATGATGATAATATAGAAATGTGCGAACTCTTTTCACAAAGATGGTTGGAAAGCGAGGAAGGAAGCGCCTGCCGCTCCCAAAGCAGAAGCCAAACAAAGGCTTTGCAGGCAGAGAAAGCAGTGCTGAAAGGCGCCTGCAACCGCGAAAGAAAAAAAGGAACGCAGGCCACCCACCTTCCTATGGCTAAGACACTGCGGCTACAAAGGCAACCCAAACACCCTCGGAAGAGCGCACCGCGCCCCCTCCCGCAGCGGCCAGGCCCAAGCTTGACCACTACGCTATCATCAGGTTCTCCCAACTACGGAGTCAACCATGGAGAAGATAGAAGACAACAATACACCTGTGTTCACTGATGTCAAGGCCAGCACCAGATCAAACAGGCTGTGAAGAGGCTCTATGACATTGACTGGCCAAAGTCAACATCCTGATCAGGCCTGATGGAGAGAAGTAGGCACAAGTTGGACTGGCTCCTGACTTTGATGCTTTGGATGTTGCCAGCAAAATTGAGATCATCTAAACTGAGTCCAGCTGGCTAATTCTAAATATAAAAATTTTTCATTGTAAAAAAAAAAAAAGTTAAAAGAAATGTGCAGTACATTTTGACAAAAGCTAAAAGCTTTATTGAAGGACATAAAAGGACGCCTGACCAAATGGAAAAATATAACATGTTTTGAGATGGGAAGTCTAAATATTGTAAAGATGTTAGTTTTCCTCAAATTAATCTATCTAATTCCAGAAATATCCAAGGGCATGTTTTGGCAGAATAATGTAAAACATAGCCAATTTTTGGAGAAAATATGAAAATAATGAGTGAAAAATTTCTCTAGTAAATATTAACGTTTATTATAAAACTTTAGTAATTAAAAAAATATGGTTCTTCAAAGGAAACGGAAATACATGTTCACAAAAAGATTTGTACAAGAATGTAGCAGTTATAGCTATAATAGCTTTGAACTAGAAATGGTCTAAATGTCTGACAATGGGAAATGGGTAAAGAGATTGTGGCATATCCACACAGTGGAATACCACTCAACCATAAAAAAGAATCAACTACTGGTACATGTAACAACGTGGATAAACTGCATAAGCACGGTGCTGAGTGAAAGAAGGCAGAACACAATATAGTACATACTGAATTATTCCATTTATGTAAATTTTTAAAACAGGAAAAACTAATCATTGGTGAAATAAATCAGAACAATGATTGCTCTGTACTGTGCCTCTGTGACTGAGGCACAAGGCTTCTTTCTGGGTGATGGAAATGTTTCATATCTTAGTAGTGGTATAAGCTCTCTGAATGTATGCTTTTGTCAAAACTTGCTGAATCGTACCTTTAAGATATGTGCATTTTACTCCACATAAATTACATCTTAAATAAAGTATGATAGCTTAAACTGTGAGGCAGGAACGAATTGACTAGCCAATGGCCCAATAGGACAAAATAGAAAATTTAGAAATGGATCCACTATATAAATAAGAATTTAGTATATGATAAAAGAGGAATTTTGAATCAGGGAGTTAGAGATATCTGTGTGTGTGTGGAGGGGGAAGCATCGTTTAATAATAATATTGAGACCGGGAACGATAAAAGCTGAATCCACTTCATTCGTAACATCAAAATAAACATTTACATATAAAAATGTGAAGTAAATTTACTTCATATATTTCTTTTTTGTTTAAATTCTTTTAGGAAGCAAACTTTTCAATTTTTTTTTATTATGGTAATATATACATAACATAAAATTTACCACTGTAAACATTTTTAAGTGTACATTTCTGTGTCATTAAGTATATTCACATTTTTGTACAACTACCACTACCATTTATCTCCAGAATTTTTCATCTTCCCGAATTGAAACTCTGTACCCATTAAACAACTCCTCATTCCCTTCTCCCCCGAGTCCCTGGCAACCTCTACCTCCAATTCTTTCTGTCTCTATAAATTTGACTACTCTAGGTACCTCATGTAAGTGGAATCATACAATATTTGTCATTCTGTGACTGAGACTTACATTTTTGTTCTTTTTAAAGATTTTTGGCTATTTGGGGTCCCTTGAGATTCTATGTGAATTTTAGAATGAAGTTTTTTATTTCTGCAGTAAATGTCATTGGGATTTTGGTAGGGATTGCATTGAATCTGTAAATTGCTTTGGGTAGCATTGATATTTTAACAATATTAAGTCTTCCAATCCAAGAACATAGGATGTCTTTGCATTCATTTTGTGTCTTCCTTCATCTTTCAGCAGTGTTTTATAATTTTCAGTGTGCATGTCTTTCACCTCCTTGGTTAAATTTATTCCTAAGCATTTTTTCTTTTTGATGTTTTTGCAAATGGAATTATTTTCTTAATTTCCTTTCAGATTGTTCATGGTTAATATATAGAAGCACAACTAATTTTTGTATGTTGATTTTGTATCCTGCAGTTTTAATGAATCCACTTATTAGTTCTAATAGGCTGGCTTTTTGTTTATTTCACTTTGTTTTGTTTT
>NW_011888837.1:4572795-4575353 GCF_000151845.1 Pteropus vampyrus
TTTTTTATTATGGTAATATATACATAACATAAAATTTACCACTGTAAACATTTTTAAGTGTACATTTCTGTGTCATTAAGTATATTCACATTTTTGTACAACTACCACTACCATTTATCTCCAGAATTTTTCATCTTCCCGAATTGAAACTCTGTACCCATTAAACAACTCCTCATTCCCTTCTCCCCCGAGTCCCTGGCAACCTCTACCTCCAATTCTTTCTGTCTCTATAAATTTGACTACTCTAGGTATCTCATGTAAGTGGAATCATACAATATTTGTCATTCTGTGACTGAGACTTACATTTTTGTTCTTTTTAAAGATTTTTGGCTATTTGGGGTCCCTTGAGATTCTATGTGAATTTTAGAATGAAGTTTTTTATTTCTGCAGTAAATGTCATTGGGATTTTGGTAGGGATTGCATTGAATCTGTAAATTGCTTTGGGTAGCATTGATATTTTAACAATATTAAGTCTTCCAATCCAAGAACATAGGATGTCTTTGCATTCATTTTGTGTCTTCCTTCATCTTTCAGCAGTGTTTTATAATTTTCAGTGTGCATGTCTTTCACCTCCTTGGTTAAATTTATTCCTAAGCATTTTTTCTTTTTGATGTTTTTGCAAATGGAATTATTTTCTTAATTTCCTTTCAGATTGTTCATGGTTAATATATAGAAGCACAACTAATTTTTGTATGTTGATTTTGTATCCTGCAGTTTTAATGAATCCACTTATTAGTTCTAATAGGCTGGCTTTTTGTTTATTTCACTTTGTTTTGTTTTGTTTTTTTTTTGGTTAGCTCTTGGGGTTTTCTGCATATAAGATCAAGTCATCTGCAAACAGAAATAATTTTACTTCTTCCTTTGCAGTTTGGATGCTTTTTATTTCTTTTTCTTGCCTATTGCTCTGGCTAGAACTTCTGCTATTATGTTGAACTTTCACCAATGCTAGAATTGGTGAAAGTGGGCAACTTTGTCTTCTTCCTGATCTTAGAGGAAAGCTTTCAGTCTTTTACCTTTGATATAGCTGTGGGTTTTTCATATATGGCCTTTGTTATGTCACACTTTAAAAAATATCTATAAAAGTACTAACATAACATATAGGTAAATATACCATTTGGAAGAAGGAAAGCATGATAACCAAAGGCAAAATATTAAGGAAAAAAAGGATGATAGATTCGACTACATAAACAATTGATATCTATATGGCAGAAGCTCTAGAAACTAAAACAATATGATAAATAGGGGTAATATTCTTAGTGTAAAAGAGCTCTTACATATAAATAAGAAAAGAATCCACATGCAAAAACTAAATTTGGCAAAGGACATGAACATGCAATTCACAAGAAAAACATAACAAAGAGTTAAGAAATAGTCTAGGAAAATCTAGGAAGAGTGTTTATCCTCCCCAGTAATTAAACAAAAATTGAAATGAGATAGAACTTTTAATTTTTTAAATATTTTAAATCCTTTTTTACAACCTATAAAATTGACAAAGGTGAGGTAGAATGATAACATGCACTTGGTGATAGTAACTTCATTCATTTTCCATGGGAATACAAATTGGTTTAATCTTTTCTATATGGCACCAAATATTAAATCTTAAAAATGTATATACTCAAAATTATATAACTGGGTTTATCCTAAAGAAAAAATCATGCAATATGTATGTACAAGGATGATCACTAATATGTTATCTAAAAGAATAAAAAGTTGGAAAAACTCTATCAACTATGGGGCCACTGAACATGGTGATGTATACATACATAAGCATATATAAATGTATATATGGGTACCTATTATATAAGCATGGAAATATATATGTATTTATATATTTTTGAGTGTGAAATAATATGCTAAATAATATGCCTAGCACAGCCCCAATTTTACTTACTTCCATGTTTTTGACCAATTTTGGGAGGATATATACAAAAATATTAAAAATGATTGTGTCTTGGTAGTAGGATTTTAAGTGACATATATTTTTCTCTTTTTTCATTTTTTCCCTAGGATTTCAACAATGAACATGTAATCATGTTCTAGTAATGGTTTTTGTTAGTTAAACAATAGTGATGACTTGTTTTTATTGTTTTAAAATACATAACTCATGATATTTACCATTTTAACCATTTTTAAGTGTACAATTCAGCAGCATTAAGTACATTTATATTGTTGTGCAGCTATTACCACTATCCATCTCCTGAACTTTTTCATCTTCCCAAACTGAAACTTTGTACCCAGTAAGCAACACATTTCCATGATCTCGTCCCCTAGCAATGACTTTTTTAAATTAGGAAAATTCTATATTTAATCATGTTTATCCATTCTTTCCCCTTTCCAGCTACGCATATACTTTAAAAATAATTTTATTGAGATACAATTCACGTACCATACAAATCTCCCATCACACATACACTTTTGAAGTACTTTAGCCTTCTTCGTCTTTTTTTTTTTTTAATGAGGAACATAATAACCATGCATGAAGTACAATGTTGAAGATGAATACTCTTGAATTCCTTTGGGAGAAATTATAGGGGAATAATTAGAAGTGAATTTTACCT
>NW_011888837.1:4575403-4578586 GCF_000151845.1 Pteropus vampyrus
TTTGGGAGGATATATACAAAAATATTAAAAATGATTGTGTCTTGGTAGTAGGATTTTAAGTGACATATATTTTTCTCTTTTTTCATTTTTTCCCTAGGATTTCAACAATGAACATGTAATCATGTTCTAGTAATGGTTTTTGTTAGTTAAACAATAGTGATGACTTGTTTTTATTGTTTTAAAATACATAACTCATGATATTTACCATTTTAACCATTTTTAAGTGTACAATTCAGCAGCATTAAGTACATTTATATTGTTGTGCAGCTATTACCACTATCCATCTCCTGAACTTTTTCATCTTCCCAAACTGAAACTTTGTACCCAGTAAGCAACACATTTCCATGATCTCGTCCCCTAGCAATGACTTTTTTAAATTAGGAAAATTCTATATTTAATCATGTTTATCCATTCTTTCCCCTTTCCAGCTACGCATATACTTAAAAAATAATTTTATTGAGATACAATTCACGTACCATACAAATCTCCCATCACACATACACTTTTGAAGTACTTTAGCCTTCTTCGTCTTTTTTTTTTTTTAATGAGGAACATAATAACCATGCATGAAGTACAATGTTGAAGATGAATACTCTTGAATTCCTTTGGGAGAAATTATAGGGGAATAATTAGAAGTGAATTTTACCTGCCAGAAACTTGTGTTCACTGTAAGGAAAGGAGCTCCAGGTACCTTCAAAAACTGTTCAAACTGGTTTTAGGTCTGGCTCCCTTCTGAAAGTTGAGTTAAGCTCAAGAGCAGGAATCCATTAATAGGTCAACAGCAGGAGAGGAAGGGGGGATTGGAAAGGGCCTTAGAGCAGCTGCGGTTCATTTGGTAGTTTAAAATTGGCTTTTCTTTTTTCTTATTCCTGCTACCCCCATAGAATCCAGGAAGAATAGAGATGTTTTCTCCTACACATTTGATTATAATAACAGGCCAAGATCTCTTTGAACATGACCAGTAAAGAAAAGAAGCATCCGTGGCCATCAAACTGGGTAAAATAGTAACGTAATCTCTGGTTTGTAGTTTGAATCCTATTAATTATAATTGTGTAGAATTGTACAGTGAGAATGCTTTGAGAGTTTTTAAAGCTAGATTTTTCAAAGACCGCATTCCTCATTAGACCTTCCCCATTAAGGCATGCTTGAATGATGCTACACAGCCGAATAGTTGGGATTTTTTTCCACTCTTGTCATGGTTTGAAGACAAAGGATTCTTCCGCTTGCCAAAGTTCCCCGGAGCCTAGGTTGAGCGGCTGTGACAGCACTTCAGCAGGGAGCTTTTTATTCAGGCTTTGGTTTGCCATCAGGCTTCATTCACTAAACAGGATCAAGTTGGAGCAGTATATGGAGGGAAAAAAAAAAAAATCAATGGAGGAAAGATCCGACACAGCCAGATATGGTGCCATGGACCCACTTTTTCCTTTCACTGGTGCTGAGTCATGATGCAGTCTAGGCTAAGGCACAGAAAATTATAAAATCCTCTTCCTAACTGCTTTGGCTGAAATAATGTCACGACAGTTGAGCAAATGCTAGCATTAATATTGCAGCTTACTTGACTTCTCTGAGAAGCAGCAAGAGCAGTGTAAAAGAGCTGGGGGCCCTGCGGTTGACACCAAAAGTACCTCCACACAGCTTTGCAGTCTTGCTTGCTGTCAATCTCTTCTAGCCTTGATTTCATCGTCTGTAAAGTATGGGTAATGTACTGCTTTTTCTGACTCACAGGGTTCTTGTGAAGATCATATCGGACTAATTTATATGTTCATTACACTATCAAGGCATACTCCTTATTCATTATCATTAGAAGTATTATATTTGAATTTAGATGTTGTATGTATATAATTCTTCTGTATTATGTGTGTATGGACTTCAGTCATTACCAAGAAAGACAACTTTTTAATATTACTTACCCAAGGAAAAATGTTGAGGGCTCTATAAGTTTAAAATTGACTTTAACTTAGGTAAAGACATAAAATTCTCTCTCTATTGGCCTTCGGTTCAGTAAAAATAGCATATTTGTGAGTGGACACATCCATATGCATCTTTCTCTCTTTTATGTAAAATCTAGCATAGCATACTGATTAAGAGCACCAGCTCTAGGGCCAGAATTTTGGGGCTCAAATCTGAGCTCTATTGCCTCCTAACAGTGTGCCTTGGACAAGTTATTTAACCACTCTGTGCCTCTATTTTCCCATTTATAAAACTGGGATAAAAGGTGGTAATTACTTCATAAGATCATTATGAGGTTTTAAAGAGTTAATAAAAGTAAAGCTCTTAGAACAGGGTTAATGCATAGTAAATATCATTGAAATTATCTAGTTAATTGGAAGAGAGTTTAGGGGAAGGAAGGAGAAAGAAGGTATAAAATACCCTTCCCGCAAAAAAAAAAAATATATATATATATATATGAAAATGCACAAACACACCAAAACACTTTTATCCTTGTCTTGTGACCTTTATGTCTCTTACTATTGAAGGTTTTAGAAGCCATAGTACATCTTTACACCATAAGCTATGTATTAGTTTGCTAGGGCTGCCATAACAAAATACCACACCAAGCAACAGAAATTTTTCTTACAGTTTTGGAAATTAGAAATCCAAGATCAAGGTATCGGCAGGTTTGGTTTCTTATGAGGTCTCCCTTTGGTTTACAGATGGCACCTTGTCACTATATCCTCAAATGGTCTTCCCTCTGTGTGCGCACATCCCTGATGTCTCTTTGTGTGCACATCCCTGATGTCTCTTTGTGTGTCCGAATGTCCTCTTCCTATGACACCAGTCGTATTGAATCAGGGCCCAATCTGACAGCCTCATTTTAACTTCATCACCTGCTGAAAGGCCCCGTTTTCAAATACAGTTATACTCTGAAGTACTGTGGGTTGGGGCTTCAACATATGAATTGGGGAAGGAGGATATAATTCAGCTCATAACAAGCTTTTTGCTTCAGAGACAGTGAGAAATTAGCCAAAGCAGCAGAATTTACTCCGGTATGTAATAAAGGAGTCAAAGACAATTTTGAGTCCAGTAATGAAATTCATTTGAATATTTCATGTGGTGCTTATACCAATCATATGAAAGATAATCTTACTTTTTTAGAGAAACTCAGACTTTCATAGAAAAATAATGGGAATTTTGCAATAATTTTTGGCTTGGTTTAGACACTTGGTCCATAATTTTTGGTTT
>NW_011888837.1:4579066-4581736 GCF_000151845.1 Pteropus vampyrus
CTGAATACATCTTTCACACAAGCCAAATAGGTAAATAAAATGGGAATGTTAGGAATTGCCACACCTGTGTCTTTTAAGTCTTTGGTGGCACCATTAATCTTGGCAGTTCTCCTAGGGATGTGGTATTACTCTGTTTACTGTCTAGAGTGAGGCAGAGGGAGCTCTGAGAGCTTCCACTTGGCCCTCCTACAGTATTAGCCCTTTTGCCACATTCCAGTGTGGAGATTAGACCACTTTCAAACATATCTACATCAATTACACACTCAAGAACTAAGGGAATAACCATAGGATGGGTCCTGTAAGAGAGACTTGAGCCCAAACCTCATTTGTCACCTGAGCACCATAATTCTTCTCTTTGACTATTAATCTCCAGGGGTGTTTTTGGATTTCCAGGAATCAGCATCCATTCAAAACCAGTATCTAGAAATTTGCAAAGATCTATGGACTCTTTAATTTCCCTCAATAAAAAGGTCAAGACTTTACTTGAATCATATTAGCAAAGTTGATCCACATTATTTGTTTATCCAAGCTACCATATGTGTATATTCTAGCTGATGCCTGATGCCTGCTATAGGCCGTCTTTGCTCTGGGGATCCCCATTAGCCTAGCCAAGACTTTCTCAGAATTGCACTGCAGGCTAAAACTCTGCCTATTCAGTCTTCCTTCTTTTCCTCCCTCCTTTCCCAGTTGTCAGACCTGCATTGCGGTCAGAAGGCTCCCCTCCTTCCTGATCCTTTGCCTCTTTATCTTCCACAGGTGTTTCCCCCAATACGTGTCTTGCACATCTAGTTGCACTTTGGCATTTTTTTCTCACAGGACCTGAGCTGACACAGAAATCAACTAATGCAAAAAAAGGCCAAAGTCTTGAACATTAGATTGTTGACTAATAGAAAATTTCTGGGCCTTGGAAATCATAATTTTACATTTTCCTAATAACTGAAAGTTTTTTGAAAAATTAATCAAATATGCCATACATAAAAGGTCTGAATAGAGTTGGTTTTCCCCCACTATGCCCTCAGTAGGAAAGTGTTGCTTTTGGAAATAAAAATTTTAAGTAGATCCAGAGAAGAGATTAAATTCCTGGGATTGCTATCAGAAACTGGGAACCCGGACAGCATTTCCATGTTTGTCTCTGCTCTCTTTATTTTACTCTTCATTTTGCTTTCCATTTTGTCATGAAATGTTAATATAATATCTAACATGTCAAAAAATGAAAAATGGGGAGTTCATGTGGTGCTCTCAGCAGGCTTCTTGAAAAACATTTTTTCCTTCTTTCAAGGATCAGCTAAAATTGAATTTGGCATTGTTTGCCCTTTGTCGCCTAGGCAGTTGGGTCAGACTCTTGCCTGACCTAAGTGAGGCCGTGATGGACAGTTCTGTAGAGGGCATTATCACAGCCTAATCAGATAAACCGAAAACAAAATTGTTTTTCTCTTCTCCCACGACATCTGCTCCTTCATGTTCTTCCTCTTTTATGTTCTCTTCTAACTTGCCTTGTGAATTTTCAAGACATAGTACAACTTATTGTTATTAGGGAGATAGAGATTTTGGTTGCAGAAGCAGCCGTGTGAATCCAGTGTCTTCTGCCTTATAGACAGACTTTCTCAGGATCTGAGAGCAGTGTCTGCAAGCCGTGGGCACTGAGGCACAACCAAATCTATAATACTTTTTGCCTAATGCAGAAAGAGTGGCGCTGCCGTTTCCTGGATGCTTTAGGCTTTTGTTCAATAATAATACATTCAATCATGTGGGAATTTAAAACATTCACCTTGTACTAGTAACAATAAATCTAACTCTAGAATCAGCATGAACCATGCAAGAAATAATCAAACTAAAAAAAATGACATCAAAAACGAAGTACTAAGGGCAATAAAAGAATCTTTTTTTGTTTGTTTAATTTTACATTTTAGCAAGAATATGAGACAAAGAAGGGGTATGCTTGGGTTTGGGGTTGAAGACGCAATGACAACATAGGCTTAAGAGAAAGTGTAATACTGCTAAAATAGTATTTTGCTTCTCTGCCAAAGAAGTAATAAAAGGAATTTATTATTCATTGCATGTGTGCTTTGTGCCAATGCTATGCTAGATGACTTATATATATATTATCTTGATCCTTCCTAGAACCCAGAAAGGGAAGCATGTCATCTCCATTTTATAGATGAGTAAACTGAGACTTAGAGAAGTTAAATTAACCCAAGCTCTTATGGCCCATATGTGGTTCCCCAGGCCTGTCTGACTAAATTATGGATGAAGGGGGAACGATCATGGAACTATGTAGGACAGAGCGAATACTGGTAAGAGGGATGAACACCTGAGGCAGCTAAGTAATAGGTTCCCGTCTAGAGCAAGCAAAGACCATAGCACTTGGTGATCACCCCACAGGCTTTGCTAATCCTCACCAGGGTCTGAGAGACCTTACAAATGGAAACACAGAAACTGCAGTTGGTGATTTCAAGGAAGTAAGTGAAGAGAAAGGGAAAGCATAGGAAGACTCGAAATGAAGATATATAGTCCCAGCTTTTGTAAACCTAGTCATAATTTGAATAACTTTGATTAGCTTTCAGGCATGCTGGACCCTCATTTGCACCGGCTCAAGGAATTTACAGCCAGACCTTAGAGAAATGACTTGGTTACAAGGCTGATTTCCAAGGATTGCACCCTACTTTCCAA
>NW_011888837.1:4581786-4589352 GCF_000151845.1 Pteropus vampyrus
AAAACATTCACCTTGTACTAGTAACAATAAATCTAACTCTAGAATCAGCATGAACCATGCAAGAAATAATCAAACTAAAAAAAATGACATCAAAAACGAAGTACTAAGGGCAATAAAAGAATCTTTTTTTGTTTGTTTAATTTTACATTTTAGCAAGAATATGAGACAAAGAAGGGGTATGCTTGGGTTTGGGGTTGAAGACGCAATGACAACATAGGCTTAAGAGAAAGTGTAATACTGCTAAAATAGTATTTTGCTTCTCTGCCAAAGAAGTAATAAAAGGAATTTATTATTCATTGCATGTGTGCTTTGTGCCAATGCTATGCTAGATGACTTATATATATATTATCTTGATCCTTCCTAGAACCCAGAAAGGGAAGCATGTCATCTCCATTTTATAGATGAGTAAACTGAGACTTAGAGAAGTTAAATTAACCCAAGCTCTTATGGCCCATATGTGGTTCCCCAGGCCTGTCTGACTAAATTATGGATGAAGGGGGAACGATCATGGAACTATGTAGGACAGAGCGAATACTGGTAAGAGGGATGAACACCTGAGGCAGCTAAGTAATAGGTTCCCGTCTAGAGCAAGCAAAGACCATAGCACTTGGTGATCACCCCACAGGCTTTGCTAATCCTCACCAGGGTCTGAGAGACCTTACAAATGGAAACACAGAAACTGCAGTTGGTGATTTCAAGGAAGTAAATGAAGAGAAAGGGAAAGCATAGGAAGACTCGAAATGAAGATATATAGTCCCAGCTTTTGTAAACCTAGTCATAATTTGAATAACTTTGATTAGCTTTCAGGCATGCTGGACCCTCATTTGCACCGGCTCAAGGAATTTACAGCCAGACCTTAGAGAAATGACTTGGTTACAAGGCTGATTTCCAAGGATTGCACCCTACTTTCCAATACCTAGTTTAAAAAGTGGGAATGAGGAAAATGAAGTTTAGGTTTGATTGGGCTTACTCCATTTTTCTAGAAGGTGAGACATGAGGAAATACGGACAAAAAACAACATTTGAATTAGCATAAAGGAATACAAACAGACCCCTTTAACAGCTTAGAGGACAAGATGTAGCCCCTTGGAAAAATGAGCTCTCAACTACAAGATAGAGTGATAGGGCTACATCAAGAAGGGCTGGGATTAATTTTTAGTTATCTTATTAGCTAAGATTGGGCAAGAGTGGGAGAAAACATTCTACATATAGGAAGTATTCCTATACATTGCTAGTGGAAATATAAATTGATACAACATCCACGGAGAGCACTTGGCAGTATCTGTTAGAATTTCAAATTCACATTCTCTTTAACCCAGCACTACCACTTCTACAGTTTGAACTTATAGAAATACTCTGCACACAGGATTGTATGTACAAGGGCATTCATTGTAGCATTTTTGGAAAGAATAAACAAATAATATAATTTCTTGTCTCTTGACTAGGATTTTTTGTAGTTTTTATGATTCCCTCATAGGGCTTTCAGTAGCTATCACCTTGCTGTTATTTTCTATAATGAACTTGGGTTTATTTAAAAATTAATTCATAATTATTATGATAATTAAAGCCAAAACAAAAAAAATCTATATATGTGCATATATATGTATGTATATATATATGTATATATAAAATTTATACATTAGATTAACCAAGATTATGTTGTTAAAGTTATTTCTAATTTAAGGTGGTACAATATTTTGTTTGTTATGACGATTCAATGTAGGGATATAGCCGTAAAAAGCATTTCAGTATTTAATAAAAGAAATTTTGGTTGTGACTATAGGTCATGGTCCACTCCTTCCTGAACTTACAATGTCAACCCCTATAGAATAAGGTGGATGTTGGAGGTGGGGAGACAGGGAAGAACTGTTGATTGGAGGGTGTGTCATAAACTTTTAAGGGCAAGGCTACCCAGGTCTCCCATTTAAGTTCTCAGTTATCTCTTCTCCCTCTTTTCTCTAACCTCTTAACTTAGTACTCTACATGAGTGAGAGGACTGGGGTCAGGAAAGATGTCAGTAGGTCAAAGAATGTAGCTTGGTTTAATTTGAAGAGACAAAACAATGGACAGTTGAAGATATGCAGTTTATAGGAAGGAAGATTGAGATTTAAGATGAAAAATAGGTCAAGAATAGGTCAGCTAAGTTCTACCTGGTAAAATTCTGAAGCAATCTTATTTACAGTTTCACTCTTCGATGACACACATATTTAAAAACATTTTAAAAAACAAAAATTATAGCTAACTCTTAATTAGTACTTAACATGTGTGGAAACCTAATACTCTACATGCATTAACTCATTTATTCTTTACAACACATCTATGAAAGAGGTTCTATTATAAACCCTATTTTGCAGTTGAGGAAAGAGACTTAAGGACTGAGTGATTTGACCCCAAACTTATTGTACTGTGTCTCTCTATCTTTTAGGGTTTATGTGAGAATCAAGTGAATTTTTGTGTGTAAAAGTACTTTGAAAACCACTAAGCACTAGATACTTGAAAGCCAGTTTTCAAGAGATAGAAAACATTATCCACTGTGCTCTGTGGAATAACTCTTTTCATGCAATACTTGGAAAACAAGTTACTGTTGAAGCTAACCATAGATTAGAGGAACACTTTTGGGATGGCAAGATAAGTATTAAGAAGAACACAAGGATAAAAAGAAAAAAATGACATATAATCAAGATATGTTGTAATGGCCTTTTTTTATGGGGTGAGAGTCTCACAGAGCTGAAAACTGCGATTGCACGGCCAGTTTGTATAGAGCAGTCTCTGCAACAGGATTGACCTGGCCCTAAAAGAATAATTGCGGGGCCTAATAGATTGTTTCCACCTTCAACTGCTAATGAAACTCATGGAAAATGTATCCCTACTTAACGAATAAGGCTGAAAACTCCAAAAACCCTTTTGCCAAGGACGTGTTCTTTGGGCTCAGACTGAATTCCTTATTTTGTTAGAGTACTGCCACCAAGCCAACCATGGGCAATTCAACATGCCACATTTCAAGCAGAATTTAATTCATCTAATACATTCACTTCTCTGTGCCATAAATGAGACAAATACCTTACGATCAGGTGATGGCCTGTCAGTAATGCCATAGACAGAGAGTAGTGGTGTTAATGGAGAGTTCTTCAGTCAGATCTTGGCTATACTCCCATCAAAAGCTGGTCCAAAAATTTGCCAAGGATATCAAGTTCCTATCTTGTGCTGTGTCTGTGACTTTTTAAGTAGAAGAGGTAAAAGGGATGTGTGTGTGCACGCATATGTGTGCGCATGCGTGCAAATGCATGCTACTTTATAATACCCAACTCTACTTTTGTTATGAAATTTCACTTTCTTCATAACAAAAAGAACAGTAAATGCCTTGACCAAAGAAAGCATCTCCAAGTGCCCCTTAATCTGCTATGGGTATGTTTTAATGGAATCACCCAGCCCTAAGGTTACCTGAAGATAGTTATCTCTTATAAATACTAGTTCCTTCTTTTTTTATGGATACATGCTTTCCCTTCTGTAGCAAATCTAAAGGCAGGAACAGTTGGAATGTTACCCAAAGGGGGAGGGGGCCTTCTTAGTCTTAACCCACAGAGCCTGCTGTCCCGGTCAGAAAGTGACACATGAATGCATCAAGAGTAAGTCCAACTTCCAACAATCAGAAAGAGTTGTAATAAACACTATTTACTGACTACTTCCTGTACCAAGGCTAAGTACATCTGAAAGAACAACTGAGAAAGACACAAGGGATCCAGTGAACATCTTTTTTCCTAAACAAATTTAAGGACAGCTCTCAGGTACTTTGGGCATCAGAATTATCTGGGAAGAGTTGAGAGTTGTCTCCTGTAGGCTCTGGAGTCAGGTGGTCTGGTTTTGCATCCTGTCTCTGCATTTGTTAGTTGTATGGGTTGGGGCATGTTACTTAGCCTTGGTAAACTTTAGTGCTTCTGTTGGTAAAAATTAAAGAGTGGGATTTGGGGGAGATGGGAAGGAGAGAAGGGGAGAAATAAAAATAGACATCTCATTAAGGGTGTTGTAGAAATTGACATAATGCTTCACACAGTCTCAGGCATATGGTAAGCATGCAATAAATAACTGTTATCTAATTTATTATGAATATTATTATTTTCCTTCCCCAACTAAAGTCAGCCTTTAACTGATTAAAATGTGTCATGTACCTAATGTGTCATGTGCATTAGGACAAAACAAATGAAAAACAAAAATGGATTAAGAAACACAGCTTTGTGCAATAATTTAAACCTTTTCATAAATCAAAAATTTAGAGATGCTATTAGATAGTAAAATTAATCAACTTTCCATTATTTCTTTCTTTCAAGTACTGTAATAAATGCTGTTCAAACACAAAGATGGATCTAATTTGGGACTTGCCTTTGAGACCCACAATCCTGTCATGGAGATGACAAGGTGTTATGATTGGGAAACAGTGGTGGGACTGGAGAGAGCCTCCTGGGGATCTGGCTATATTCTATTTCTTGACCTGGGTGATAGTTCTACAATAATTAAGTTATGCATTTATATTATGTGTACTTCTTGGTGTATGTATTATATTCACAATTTTAAAAGTCTTTAAGAATGGCATGTGAATTATATCTCAATTAAAAAAAAAGGGATATTACTGATCTTGGATTAAGAAGAAGTTTCTTAGATATGGCACCCAAAGCACAAACAACCAAAGGGGGTTAAAAAAGGATAAATTGGCTTTATCAAAATTAAAACTTTTGCTTCAGAGGACACTCAAGAAAGTGAAAAAGACAACCCACAGAATAGGAGAAATATTTGCAAATCATATATCCGATAAGGGTCTGGTATCTAGAATATATAAAAATGATTACATTTATCAATTATACCTCAATAAAGCTGAAATAAAAATAAAATAAAAAAGAAAAAACTATTAAAACTCAACAATGAAAAAAGATAAATAATCTCATTGTAAATGAGCACAAGATTTGACTAGACATTTCTCCAAAATAGGAAGACAAATGGCCAAGAAGCACATGAAAAAATGCTCAACATCATTACTTATCAGAGCATTGCAAATCAAAACCACAATAAGGTACAACATCCACTAGGATGGCTATAATGAAAAAGACATTAACAAGTGTTGGCAAAGGTGTGGAGAAACTGGAACCCTCATCCGTTGCCAGTGGGAATGGTGTAAAATGGTGTAGCCAGTTTGAAAAACATAATTAACAAAAAGTTAAACATAGAGTTACATGACCCAGAAATTTCACTCCTAAGTGAATACCCAAGAGAAGTGAAGCCATATGTTCACACAAAATCTTAAACATGAATGTGTATAGCGGCACTGTTTAGAAGGATCAAAAAGTGAGGGAAAAACCCAAATGTTCATTAACTGGTGGATAAATAAAATGTGGTATATCCATACAGTTGATTATTATTCAATTATACAAAAGAATGAAGTACTGATTCCTACTACAACATGGATGAACTTTGAAAATATTTTGCTTAGTAAAAGAAACCAGTCACAGAAGACCACATATTATATGATTCCATTTGTATGAAATGTCCAGAATAGGCAAGGCCATAGAAACAGAAAATAGATTAGTGGTTGCCAGGGGCTGCAGGGAGGCAGGGCTTAGGGAGCGACTACTAATGAGTACAGAATATCTTTTTGGGGTAATAAAAAATGTTATAGAATTAGTGGCAATGGTTGCAAAACACTGTGTATGTACTAAAAAAACACACTGACTTGTATACTCTAATAAGCTGAATATCACGACAGATTAATTATATCTCAATAAAATAAATAAAATATGAGACAGTTTCATGCTTTGTAATGGTTGTATTTGACTGAATTATAGAGTTTATGAATAGAAAACAAATTTAGAAGTATTAATTTGATTTGGGATCAAATTATAAGTGGTTCCATTGCTGGGAAGTTGTCATTGGAGAACTATTAGAAATTATTGAGAAAGTAATGTGACTAGGGTGTAGTTCAGGATTTTAGTCCAGCATCATTTTCATCTTCATCTCTACATTTCTCATAGGCTTTGTACTAGAGGGTACAAGTGATTTTGTACTTGGTAGTTTAGTTTTGTGTTAGGGAATATATATAATTTTAGAAAATTTCCCCAAAGAACTTGATCTATATTAGCCCGGTAAATTAGATTATGGGCATATAGAAGCATGGCTATCTTTCAAAGAAAAGAAGTAATAGAAGATGAAAGTGAGATTTTTGTCATGTCCACTAATACATACCCCTGATTTGGAGAACAGAAAAGGGGAAATATATTAGTGTATCAGTCCAGGTCTCAACAGGACACTTATATAATTTGATGAGAGTTGTCAAGAACTGCTAGCAAGCTAATATGTTTGCCTGTCGCAGTTTCATAGATGCTGGTAGAAGAAACAAGACCCCTGGGTCACAGACAGAGGACTTTTTTTACTCTGTATTTTACCATGGTCCATTTCTCTATTAGAGAAAGAGATAACTATTTAAAGAAATTTTAGAAATATGATCAAATTAGTATTTGGAAGCTCTAATAAATGTATTATAAAATAAAATCTTAATTCAGAGATGTATAAAATCTGTGTCCTACCTTGCTTTTCGAGTATGTGCTTATTGGACATTTTGAAAGCTTATAAAGCAGATGTTGGCTTTTAGTACTGAAAACCAGAAGGTGAAATAGAATGTTAAAAAATTCAAAGCAAATCACTTGAATTTCTACACTGCATTTAACTTTCTCAACACAGTTATTTTTTTTTTTTTTAAATTTTAGTAAAAATTATTGGAGTGACGTTGATTAATAAAATCAAGTAAGTTTCAAGTATACAATTCAACAATATGTCATATATATATTGCATTGTTTCAACACAGTTCTTTAGAAGGACCGGTTCAGTAAAAGTATTAACTACAGATTCATTACTTACATCAGCCTTCTTTAATCTAATATTCCATTGTGGGGAAAAAAACTTACAGTGAATGAGAAAACATTCAGTGGTAAATTCTCCTAATGTTTTCTACAATATTCCCTGGGGTCCATGTGGTTTAATCAACACAAAATAATACTGTTCTAAAGAAATCCCTTCATTCTAGAAATCACATGAAACTATCTTGCCTGTATGATAATTAATTTTTTTTAAACCTGATAAAGTGCATGGACATACAAAATAATCTTAGAGCAGCCATGCCAGCAGAGTATTTCTACGAGTCAAGCAGTGTGTTGAGTACTAGCATATGGGGGGAAATGAAACTTTGGGGACTCTGGAGTCTGAATCTGGAGGTGGCAATTTTTTAGAGTAATTTGAAAATTTTTTGTTTTGAAAGAGTCAGTTACCTAATTAGATTAGAGAAGTGCATGTGTTTCATATACAAGGAGAGATAATCTCTCGATCTACACTCCTGAAGCCATTTGCTCCAATTATATGACTTCCACTAAAAACTGAAGGTCCGGCCTAGGATCTGTTTTCTCTAGTTTTCTAAATGTTGATCCCTCCATTATTAAAGAGACTTGGCTTCCGAGCATCAGATTACTGCATTTCTTGTAAACCAGCTTAGTGGCAACAAAATCCGATTCCTCTCTAGAAATTTTTTTTT
>NW_011888837.1:4590107-4594980 GCF_000151845.1 Pteropus vampyrus
GGACAGCCCCCCTTAGGGAAACTCAGATCATTGCCCCTTGCTGTAAGACTGTACATAATTTATCCTTTTTCTGTTTTTGCCTGAATTGTTTGGAGGCTCAAAATCATTCTTAATGCTCAGTTACAGTGATGATATTAATTTTAACCTTTTAAATTATTGTCATAATTTTTCTTTCTACTTTATCACATATGTGTACATATGGTTTGTATGATTGATATATATGTGAATGTATAGATGTGTAAATATATATATTTCTTATAAAGTCATCTATAATTGTCTTTAGAAAGAATTGAGATATAAATACGTGGTAAAGAACACAGGAGGTGTGAAGGATGGTTCTTTTTCTGTCCATAATCTTTAGTTAGCATTTTCTTTTATCTTGAGGGAACACTAAAGCTCATTGTGAACAGGGAATATAGAAAGATGACACAAAACAAAAAGCAAATTAAAAAATAGGTCTTGAGAGAGTTGATTACAGTTCAGCAGGAGCAGCCTTTCAACTCTCCTTTCTTTCTAATACCAGGGATTTTACTCAGATTGCAAAAATGTGGTTGAGATGTAGTGACTTGGAGACCCAACATCTGTTAGCAGAAAGTAAGAGGGCTGTGATTACAATCTAAGTTTCAGAGCCTAGGCAGTGGGCCTGACATTTGAGAAACTGGCCAGGGCCAGCCCTTTTGTCTCCTTCCCTGCCCCCCTCGTCCCCACTTCCGTCTCCTGGACCCAAGCTCTCATGCTCCCAGCCAGACCAGCTAAATCGAGAAAGCACTGAAGCCCTCCACCCTTTTTTCTCTACTCTGCTGACCACAATATAACCTTCCTATGTCTATTCCCTCAAGTCTCTGCTAGGAGATGGAATCCAACGTGATTAAAAAAAAAAAATTCACAGTAAATATTAAATAATAGAAGAACTGATTTCCTTCTCAGATCATATAACCCTATTGTAGTTACCTTTCCATATTGTTTCAATGTCTTGTGTATTCTCTGGATTCAGAAGTTGAGAAGTCAAATTAACAGTCAACTATCTCTTGCCCCTCTGCTTTATGTCCACACCTTTCTGTCCCTAACTGATACCAGCCTCCTGCCAATCGCGTGGACTCCGGCCTCTTTTTTCCTTTTCTTGTGAAAAAGAGGATATAAAGCTCCTTTTGGCTCAAATTGGTAAGAAGGGTTGGAAAGTAATTGAGTGTTTTTTTCCTAATATGAATAGAAAAATTGATAGAACATTTATGAGAGAAGAGTTACATGTTTATTTGTTTAGAATATTTTGTTTCAGAAATAAGTATCCAGAGATATAGTGTTTTTATGAACCAATCCACCTGATATAAATGGGTAAGTTATGTTTGTTTGCCTCTGTATAGAGGCTTTGATGCTTTAGCATAAAAGAGGAACTAGGAGTGAGTGTTTGAGACATTCTGGCAGAATGGATTGGAGTTAGTTTTGGTCAGGCAATCCCTTTAGATCAGACTATAAAAGGCAGCAGTATCTTTACAGAATGTTGGCTTGGCTGCGACCCATGTTTTGCCCGGCAGTTCCTGAAAGGGCTCTGTCATCACCTTTCTGTCCTTCCCCAAGTCATTTGAAAATATATAGAGAAGAGAATAATGTGATCAGGGGCTCAAGTTGTATTTATGGCTTAAGTATAGTGGTAGTAGACACAGGGATGTTTCATTATTTTTATGCCTTATATGTCTGAAATGTATCATAATAATTAAATATTTGTTAAAACTAAATAGAACAAATGGTTTTAGGGAATTAGTCTTACATAGTCATAAGATTTATTTGCACAGATACTAATATGATTTCTATGTTAGTTTGATCATTTCTTTTTTTTTTTTTTTTGCTTTCTTACCCCTTAAACAAACACATATGAGATTTTATAGATGTGACTAGTTGCTTCCCACTCTCTCTGACATAAAGAAGAAAGAATGTGTGCACTGCCCCTTGCTTAAAGATTAGCAGCTTTCATTTCTGTTGGTTGGGATGGAAGTGAACACAAATGTGTTTGTTTGATCAATAAGCATAAGTATTTGCCTTATTAACTATATTTACTTCAAAAGCACAGAAAGTTGTGTATTTAATTGGCAGTTCAAAAAAGCCAGAGCAGGTAGTGGATGGCAAACGGTATATTTTGAAAAGGATTTTTAAAATATTCAGAGAAAGATTATTTGCCTATAATAAAATTGGTAATTTATAACCACAGGATGGATTCGAACCTCTTTTCTAAGTATTTGTATGAGATGGGGTCAAGACAGTTGGGTTGATCATGGAACTTTTCCTTGTAGAGCCTCATGAGTATTGGCCATGCCTACTGGGGATAAGCCATATAGCCTGGCCGACCAACTACTATAAGCATCCCAATCCATTGGAACATATTTAATAATTCTTGTTTAAAAAAATTTAGTTTTTTGGCAATGATGGAGAAGGGGAAATCCAGGAAAGAAAACCACATGCTAGTATCTTAGTAGTAGCCAGGACTGCCCTGTATGGCCGTGAGATTTTGCTCTGCATGACTCCTGGGGACACCAGTCACAAAGATTCCAAAATGAATGACACTGCCCATGGTTGTGCAATGTAACAGCCCTAGTGGTAATCATTTATTTGGTGATGTGGAAATGCTTCTAGAAGTATCATTTGTATAGGACAAAGGTCTACTATGTGTCTTATATACTTCACTATTAACCCTGTAACTTGTACTGAGTAACTGCTGAATAAATATCTATTTGGTGAAGAAATGAGAGAAAAGTAACTTTAAAAAAAAACAGCTTTATTGAAATATAATTCACATATAAAATTCATCCATCTATAGTGCACAATTCAATGATTTTTAGTATATTTATAGAGTAACGCAAGCATCACCACAATCAACTTTAAAACGTTCCATCACTCTCCCCCCAAAAGCCCATACCTATTAGCAGTTTCCTTCCCCTAGCTCCTGGCAACTACTAATCTATATTCTGTCCCTTATAGATTTGCCTACTCTGGACATTTCATATGAATGGAATCATACACTGTGTGGCCTTTTGTGATTGGCTTTTCACTTAGTATAATGTTTTTAAGGTTTATCCGTAGTTAAGCATGTATCAGTACTTCGTTTCTTTTTATTGCCAAATTGTATTCCATTATATGAATATGCCACATTTTATTTATCCATTTATCCGTCAGAGGATATTTGAGTTATTTCTACTTTTTGGCTATTATGAATAATGCTGTATGAACATTCACATATAGATTGTATAGACATATATTTTCAATTATCTTGGTTATATACTTATGAGTAGAATTGCTGCGGAGAAAGGCAATTTTTAATTTAGAAATCTCCATTATTTACTATTATGTTGAAAGTCATTAATGGTGTGTTTCTGAGGGAAGAGTTACATGTTCTTGGTCCTGCACCAACCTCCCACCACCCTCCACCCACAGCTATGGTGTGAACCAATAGGTGAACCACAGAAAACTGAATTGTACTAAATGTTTAGTCTCTTCGAATGGGGTCATACTTACATTGAATTCATTCTGATTTATTATTTTGCTACTGCACTTGGAACAGAGACAGCATTCAGTAAGAATTGGAACTATAGAGTAGAAAACAGAGTTCCCTGTTTCCGTTAGTCAACTCTCAAAGGATGGATGGAGCCAATTTCAGATTATTCTAGGGACTTTGCTCTCTTAGTTCCTTGCCATCCTTCTTTCTTTTGGCTTTTTTTGGCTTTTCATTAGTGCCACTTACTGAGCTTATAGACCTGAAACACAGATAATTCAGCCAAAGTATTTTTATAGTCTTTAGATGAAAAGAACTTTTAATATGTATGTCATCATGGTTTTTATGTGCCTTGTAAAATGTGTCATTTATCCTGAAACTATGAAGAAGTTGCAGTCTGCTTCTTTCAACCTATTCTTAGCTTCTGGTATTGTGCTATTAGAGGTATTATTAAAGATGGTACAAAGAACTTCCAGTATTGGAGACAAATTGTTTAAGTGTATAAATTATATCATTTAGTTTTTAAAAAGGAGGCCACTAACTGAGAATAAGGACCACCAGGAAGGTTTTAAAAAATAGACCATATTTTTTATCCTAGGAGTAACTTTATGTATTTAGGTGCTCTGGTTATAACTTTGCAAAATAAACATTACCTTAGAATTGAGATCCCAGGATTCATGGACTTGTCAAAAGTCTGATTTTTTGAGTTAAAGCTATTTGAACTGTGCAGACATTAACAATTTTCTTAGCGGCATGTATATTTCAATAGAAAGTTACAAAGCTTAGGCAGCAAGAGGGGTGCTGTTTGGCTTTTAAGAACATTGTTTCATTGAAGAGGAATAAAATATGGACTCCCCTTTAAGCAAAGCAGTTTGCATTTCTATTGTCCAGGTTTCTTAAAACCCCGATAAAGCATTAGCCCCACAGTATCCAGCATTCCCCATTTATTCTTCTTGGGCTCTTTTCTACAGAATGAAATGGGTTGATTTATAGGCTGGCCTGAGGTTTTGAATAGAGAGCTTTGGGGAAATGTTTAGGATGTGTTCCAGCAAGCCATCAAGACTGCTGACAGGTGGCCAAGCCAAGGGAAAGTGTATTAGTAATAACAACAGCTCACACTTACATAGCTCTTAATCACCTGTGAGGTGGTGCCCTAAGCATGTTGCATATATCAACTAACTTGAGTCTCATGGAAAGCCTATGAGGTCAATTCGTTTTTAGCCTTAACTTAGCCGAAGGAACTCAGGCACAAATAAGTTAAGGAACTTGCCCAAAGTCTCACAGCCGTGATTTGAATCCAGGTGGTCTAGTTCCAGAGTGAGCACCCCTAACCACTAAGTTTTCCTGCACAAATTGGAAGCATGGAGAAACTCTCACGCCTGCCTCTGACCA
>NW_011888837.1:4595611-4601083 GCF_000151845.1 Pteropus vampyrus
GTAGAGTGCCTGCTACTTAATAATGGAATAACAGAAAAAAATAATAATAACCACTTGCTAACACTTATCATGTGTGCTATGTATTATCATCCCCTCCATTTTATGAGTGAAAAAGCTGAGCCTTGGAGGGGTAAGTCAGTAGCGAAGTATCACACATGTCATTTAACTACAAGTTCCCTTACTTATCTACTGCAGCCCACTGTGGCTGACCTTAAGAATTAGGCTAAAGGTTTTGAAATATCTTCCATGGTTCATGGGAGAATCCTTGAAAGTTTTCTGAACAGGAAGCATGAAAAAGTAATATCTAGCATGAGGGCAGAATGATTTGGTGGCTTTTGTACTTTAGTCCAGCTGTGAAGGGAGGGATAAGGGTCAGAATTAATATTCTGGGTTAAAACCCAAAGAAGAGGAGAGATAGAAGACTCTTAGAAGGGATGGATGACCTTGAGATGTAGGGACTGATTAGTTATGGGAATTAGGGAAAGGAAGGAGTCTGAGAGAAATCTGAGGTCTCTAGAAGAAAGATTGCTGGCATCATGAATAGAAATAGGGAAATGAAGAGAGAAAGCCAGTTTAGAAAGACTGTTAGGCCTGTGGTGATGTTTTGGGTCTGTGGTGATAGCAGGGCACTGATGTGCAGAGTATACCAGTTAGTGGGAAGTGTGGTGGTTTTTTCCTTGCTGTCAGAGCCTTTGTCTCACTCCGTAGAAACTAAAAAATTTGGATTCTTGCTTTCCTAGATCTCATTGCATGTGACCCAACTCATAAGACACAAGTGGATACCCGCTGGAGGTTTCTAGGAAAGATTTTTTTCTCTCTGATGATAAAAGGTCTAGTAAAAAAAATTCTTTCTCTTTGGCTTTCAAATGCAAGTTTATCATACAGGGAGCTGCTGCAGCCATCTTGTAATCTTGAGGTGTAGGCCAAGAAAACAGGTGGGAGGTTGGCTTTCAGTCCTAACACTGCTCCTGAAACAACACGGGAACCATCTATCTCTTCACTTGTAATGTGAAGAACAAACAAACCCCTGTTCTTCAAGCCATTTTTGGATGGGTATTCTCTTATTTGTAGCCAGAGCATCCAAATTGATGTAGACTTTATGCAGGTCTGACATTACCTCAAGATCCAAACCTGGCTGTATTTTCTCTTTTAGATATTAATTTGGGAAAAACACCACATGGGTAGTGATCATCAGAATTGTCCACTGAAGCCTGTGGAGTTCCTAAAAAGGACAATGCACTTCGGATGCCATTTCTAGAAAACGAGGGCTCTTTAACAAAAGTTTCTAAAAGTCAAACAGCCTGGCCCAGATCTGAGACCCAGTTTGCTGCTAGGTGAGATTCCTTGGTAGGTGGCAGTGTTGAAGTACGCTTCTCAAATGACAACAATTCTTATTGGTAAATTGCAGCATTCCCACAGCCCTTAGATACCAACTAGGCACAGGAAGCATTTTCTTCTTTCAGAACTGCCGCTCTTTTCATTTGCTTCCTCCCACCTTCCTTGCATCTGCTGGTGTCTGCTGTTGGCACAGAGGCATGTTGAGCCCAGTGATGGATGTGCACTAAACGAGAATGGCCTGCTTTGTGGCTCTTTTGAATTGCGGTGAGTATGCATTCTGAAGGTCTGAATGACTGATTGATTGAAAAGTAATTAATTGCAGAATTTCAAAATGTGGTTCAAAAGGTACAAGTTAGATTTCACAAAAGTCAACACTTTATACACTATTCTCATTATTCATTTTATACTTTTTAGGTTTACAAAATTATTTTAGAATTTAGTATCCACTTCATCATCTGGCTCCTGAGGTTGGTGTGTTTATATATAAAGTTTATGATAAGAAAATTCTTGTGAAAGAGGAAAGAAAAAAAAAAAGCAAATATGTCCTGACTCTGCATTAATAACTACCACTCAGGAAGAATATTTAATCTTTTGGAGTTACCATATTTGTCAATAAAAATATTTGCCTCAATGATGTGTAAGATCCTGTCCACGTGAGCTTAGAGTTTCTACTACTGTAGGCACAGATTCTTGTGTTCTACATGAAGGATGGAGCCAGGTTTGGGTCATCCCTACACTCATCTCTGAGAGAATGCACCTGAAGACAAATAAGAATTTTGCTAGAGCTATAATCTCAACAAAATTTGGTTTGATGGTGGGATTCTGGGCGGAGATGCCAGATAAAATATAGGACACCTAATTATATCTGAATTTCAGGTAAAGAAGAGTTGTATTTTATTTTACTTTTTTTTCTTTTCTTTTTTTTTTTTTAGCATAAATATGTACCAAATATTGCACGGGGTCTACTTTTACTAAAAACCTATTCATTATCTATTTGAATTCAAGTTTACCTAGGAGTCCTGTATTTGTATTTGCTAAATCTGGCAACTCTAATTCTGGGAGGAGTAATTGATGATAATGGCATCAGCCTAAATTGCTTAAGAAAGGGTAAAGGAAGAGCTGCTGGAGGGTTCTGTAGACTTGATAGGTCTGATGTCTCCGCCGGGGGCTGAGTGGGTTCAGCCAGAGGTGAGGGGAGTGAAAAAACTGAGGTATAGACCAGAAATTGGATGAGAAGAGAGCCCTCCTTCTCCTTTCTTGTTCTTCGCTTAACCTTGAACATCACTTCTACTCCCTTTTCCTTTTCACCCTTAATTGGCGTTAACATAAAATGAAAATATTAATTTTTTTATTATCAGCTGAATAGGTTGGCCCTTGTTTATTTTTCTCATTCTCTATGCTCACTGCCCCCTCCCTAATTAAATTGATTTTTGCAGCTGTGTGCCTTGGATCGATTTTTTTCCCTCCTCTGAACTAGCTATTTCTCAATAGAAAAATGATTGCCAAATTTCTCAAACTCTTTTCTAAATCTCTGGGCCTTTTTAGATTTTATTTATGTTCATCATTCAGTTCCCTGTATACTCTTTACCCACGTAGCATGAGTCTTTACAACAAAGAGGGACAAAATTGCGCTTGGATTTTCACCCGGTATATAGCTAGCTGCCTGTAGCACTTCAGAGGCAGAATCAACATCGTGCACTACTAGCTTTGTTCCAGTTTGTCAAACAAGATCACTTAACACCTCTGGGTTGGGCAACTGAGCTTTCCCATGAAGTAAGAAGACTGTGGAGCTAGAGGAATGGAGGAGTCCTCTCCCAGATGGTAAGCATTTCAAGGCACAAGGCCTTTAGGTCAAAAGTCGCAAGAGAATGACAAGAATAAGAACATGCTGATACTGACACACGCGTGATACAAGGTATGGCAGAGGTAGGTGTCTAATGATAAGGGGATGTCCTCCTACCCCCCAAAATGTGGGTAACTCGAAAGTAACTACAAACCCTGGCTTTTTAGTTATTTATCCCAAGATTGAGTGGTGGGAGGGGCTGACTGTGGCGCCCTCTGTGTGGTGCTCTGAGTGGCCCTTGTGTTGTAACCTTTGGGGCCCAACATGCCAAGTATGGAATTTGGCAAATAGAAGTCATTGGTCAAGGTCAGTTCTAAAGGTGTTGCTTAAGTTTGTCACCTATGCAATCTGATTCAAAGGATGAAAGGCTCTTCTTCTTTTTAAAAAACTGTTATCTACCTGACTTGACATGCCTGCTGGTGAGCCACTAACGAGCCCAAAACATTCATTCAGAAAAGCTTTTTTCTATGTGGCAGGCACCAGGGATACTGAGAAAAATGAATGGTCCCCACCATCTGGGAGCTTTAAAATAAATTAAGCTGATGGTTAAACAAAAATGTAATGAGCACTGTAGTTCACACTGGGTTAGGAGGGTGTTGGGGGGAGGAGTGAAACTGAGGTGTTCAGCAATGAGAGGAAGACAATAGATGTAGGTAAGGTTGTGGGCTTGGCAGTTGTAAGAGCTGTTGTTGGTGCCATAACAAGTTCTCCTTAATTGGACTGGTGTCCCCAACCCTGTGCTGCTGTATTGGCTGGAAGGCTCCCAGCTGCACTCTCCCATGGAAAATTGCCCTCTGCTAAAAGAGTATGAACCCTTCCCCAGGGATGGCTTTTAGCCAATGATTGATAAGAGAGTCCAAAAATCTGGCCTCCTTGCCTCAAAGTAAACAACTCTGCAATGCTACTTACGCTCCAGTGATCCCGTAGGATCAGGCTGAGAACAGACTTCAGCTGGAACCACATTTTGCCTTCTGTGCCATCCTGCCTCTCTCACTTCCTTACAGGGTTCTCCTGAGAATGCCTCTCAGTAAAGCACTTGCACATGCGTCCCTGTCTCTGGCTCTGCTTCTAGGAAACCCCATCTGATAGAGAGGAGCAGAAGGTTGATGTGGTTCTGGTGCTGTGGGCTCTTATTTTCTCTGATGTGGGAGACATAGTAGACAAGGTTGTTGAGAAGATTGGTGAATGTCTGATGTGGGGAGTATGTGGCTAATCTGGGGAATAAGAACTGCACTGATTGTCATTGTATGTGAGAGACCATGACGTTTTCATGGCGCCAATCTGTACTGTGGTTTCATTTTCTTCAGCGCTCAGTAGCCTAGATATGAAAACAGATGTAGATGGCGTAGTGGTATAGTTCTGACAGATGGATGCCCTAGGAAGATAAGGGGCCAGGCTTGATAAGAAAGGACTCGAAGCCAGGAAGGAACAGTTTGGGGGATAACGGAGATGTCAGTGGAGCAAAGATATTGTTAAGGTCAAAGAATATGTGTGATGAGCACAACACAGAACATGTGGCAAGATTAGGAGGCTAGAAGGGTTGTTCAGAGTTTGGAAGGTAAGACTTTAAGATTTGCGGGTTAGGGCATTTCTACCTAAGGACAGGTCTAGGATATGCCATAAGCATGGGTGTCTGAATCAAGTGGAGGGAAGTTTCTGGGGCAAGGTCAAAACACACTGCAGTGTTAGAGAGTCGGATGGGCCATCCTTGTGGATGCTGTCAGCATCGATGAGTGGTGAAGAGCAGAGAAACTCACACTGTACATGCAGCTCTTATCCGCCCCAAGCCCCAGAGATGCCGTCACTTCTTGTATCTAAGACTTTGTGCAGCATTTCTAATGAAGGCGCCAGGCACAGACAGATGATGGGAGCTACAGGATTTCCTAGTGAGACTCTTTCTCCGTGGTATATAACCCAAGTCATCCATTAACAGCTTAATTTCCACCTTTCAGTTTTCATGGCATCACCGGTTCTCTTGGACTAGCTGACCCTCCTAATAAATCTGTCAATCTGTCAGGAGAAATTCCACTTTTATTGAATCTCTCTCTCTCTCTCTCTCTTTCTCTCCCTTTCTCTCTCTCTCTCTCTTTCTCTCTCTCTCTCTATCTCTCTCTCTCTCTCTCCTCTCTCTCTCTCATGTGTGCATGCTCTCTTGCTCTCTCTTTTTTCCTATGTATTTCTACTTTCTATTCTAATCTCCTAATTACCTTGCTAACCCAGGCATTGGAGAATAAGGAACACCAGGACATTACATGAGAGGCAGTTGAGTAGTGAAAAGGATATGTGCCTTT
>NW_011888837.1:4601397-4624958 GCF_000151845.1 Pteropus vampyrus
CAGAGTTTGGAAGGTAAGACTTTAAGATTTGCGGGTTAGGGCATTTCTACCTAAGGACAGGTCTAGGATATGCCATAAGCATGGGTGTCTGAATCAAGTGGAGGGAAGTTTCTGGGGCAAGGTCAAAACACACTGCAGTGTTAGAGAGTCGGATGGGCCATCCTCGTGGATGCTGTCAGCATCGATGAGTCGTGAAGAGCAGAGAAACTCACACTGTACATGCAGCTCTTACCCGCCCCAAGCCCCAGAGATGCCGTCACTTCTTGTATCTAAGACTTCGTACAGCATTTCTAATGAAGGCACCAGGCACAGACAGATGATGGGAGCTACAGGATTTCCTAGTGAGACTCCTTCTTAGTGGTATATGACCCAAGTCATCCGTTAACAGCTTAATTTCCACCTTTCAGTTTTCATGGCATCACCGGTTCTCTTGGACTAGTTGACCCTCCTAATAAATCTGTCAATCTGTCAGGAGAAATTCCACTTTTATTAAATCTCTCTCTCTCTCTCTCTCTCTCTCTCTCTCTCTCTCTCTCTCTCTCTCTCTCCCTTCTCTCTCTCTCATGTGTGCATGCTCTCTTACTCTCTCTTTTTTCCTATGTATTTCTACTTGCTATTCTAATCTCCTAAGTACCTTGCTAACCCAGGCATTGGAGAATAAGGAACACCAGGACATTACATGAGAGGCAGTTGAGTAGTGAAAAGGATATGTGCCTTTACTTTTGCCTGGAACGTTCCTTATTTCTTCTTCATTCAATTAATTCTTACTCAACTTTTAGGTTCAGTTTAACTGTCACTTTTTCTCCTCAGACTATTTCAGAACCTTTCCCCGCTTTATATATTCTAAAAGCACCCTAGTCTCCCTTTCGATTCATCACAGTTGTAATTATACAAACAAAAAAATTCATTGCTTAAGCTCTATCTCATCTGATGGAATGTAACCTCTCTAGGGACAAGGACCATCTCTGTATCTCTAGTTCCTAGCATAGTGCCTTACGTAAACATAGTGCTCAATAAATATTTGTGGAACAAATAAATGAATGTATAGAGAACAGAGTTAAGAATCTATTTCTAGATCGGTTTTTATTTAGCTATGTGATCTTGGACAAGTCACTTCAGCTCTCTGAGCAAAATATGTTTTTACTCATTTTAACATTGTGTGATTTCTTATTTCACAGCGTATCAGGCAAACACTTTAATAACGCTTAATCCAAAAAGTGTGTCTGGGCGATCTAAAACTTCTCCTGGAACTTCTTAAGGTAGCTTATTTGTAGAGAAACTATTCTCCTTTGTGTTTTAGTAATCTATTGCTAAGTAACAAATAATTTCCACATTTACTGGCTTAAATAGTAATTTATTATCTTAAAGTAAGCAGGAAAAAAGGTAATAATAAAGAGCAAAAACTAATGAAATAGAAATAGAAAAACAAGGAGGTAAGGCAGTGGACAGTGGGGACATTTGAAGAAAGAATATTCAAGGCAGAGGGTGTTGCTAGTCCATGGGCCACGAGCAGGGCATGCCTGACACGTTAGAAGGTCAAGAAAGACACCCCAAGTGGCTGGAGCAGAGCAAGCAAGGAGGACAGTAGTGGGCAGCCAGATCGTGTTGGAACCCTTGACCAACTCAAGGACTTTGGCTTTTCCTCTGAGTGAGATGAGGAACCACCGAAGGGGTTTGAGCCCAGTGGCATGATTTGAAGTCTTTGGTCCTTTCCTTTTGTGTGAATTCTAGTTTGTTCTCTTGATTATAGTTGTGCTGGTTTGTATTTCCTGGGTCATGAGACAGAGCTATTTACATTTATATGATCAGAGATAGGCTGCCTCTTCAGGCAGGTTTTTATTTCATGTTTGTAGATTGAGAGTTTGCACTTTTGGTTCTTAGGGAGTTCACACAGAGGGGTCACCACTGTGTCCTACTGGCAATTTACCTGCTGTATGCCTACCTTACTTGAGCTGGATTGAGGCTCGGAAAGATAGATGGTTCAAGGAAGATAGATAGATGGATAGATAGATAGATGTAGAACTAGATGGATAAATGGATAGATAGATAGAGGTGGAGATGTATGAACAGATGGGTGGAAAGATGATAGATAGATAGATAGATAGATAGATAGATAGATAGATAGATAGATAGATAAAAAAAGGAGAGGACCAAGGAGAGCTCTTTCTTAGGCAGTATATAAGGAGGACTGGTTGACTTTTTCTTTCTTTGTGAATTATATAGAGTTCATAAGTAGCATGGTTGAATTAATGTGACCTTAATTCTACCCCTTAATCACTAAATATATTCTAGTTTAACAAAACAGTAAGTGGTTTCTGCTTATCTCCCAAAGGCAGGGGAATGCTATGGAGATTTGGCGCTGGGATATCACCAATGGATGGGAGGCACATTTGCTGAATAACGAGAGTAGCTAACAAAACTGAACTTTGCCCTTTCGATATGGGAATACTCAATAATACCCTGGATCTTTTCTTTTGTGTTCTGCTTTTATGCAAACACAAAGTACACTCTTGCTGACTTCTCTGTAACCCATGAAACTGAAGAAGGAGAAATTTGAGTCCCATAGAAGGCAGTTTCACCAAACCTGCCTCTTGCATTTGTGTGATAGAAACTGAAAACCCCAGTATTTTCTAACCAATTTTATGAAGGAAGAAACGTTCCTAGCAGTAATTAGCACATGATATGAACAGACAAAGCAACTTCTTTAAAAGCATACATTTTAGAACTGGAAGCAAGCTAAGAAAGCACGCTGTCTTCCCTCATTGTACAAATGAAGAAAGTTAAGCGAAGTCCAGAAGTGCTTGTTCACACCTGACATTAGTCTATACTAATTGTCGGAAGCCATGTGGCATTATAGAAATAGCACAGACTCTTTGGAGGTCAAACTGGGACTCATAGCTCCGCCACTTACTAGCTGCTATGGCCTTGGGCAAATCACATTATCTTTTTGAGCCTTACTTCCCTCATCTGTCTCTACCTTGTGGGCTGGTTGAGAGAATTTCACAACATAATTTGTAAAGTCCTGGCACAGAGTAGATGTCCAGTAACTAGTAATTATGATTAGCTCCCTTTCACTGCCAGTGATGATACAGAAAAGCCATCTCCACAAACACTCAGTATAACTACAGGATTTAAAAATGTCATCCAATGGCAAACTTGTTTTAAGCAATATTCAATATACTAAAATTCCAACATAATTCAAGATAACAAACATCTCTATATAAGGTATAATGTTAGCTACTATATATTTAGCTCAAAAATAAATAAGAATGAGATATGGTTCCTGTTTTTAAGAAAATGAGAATAGACATGTATACATGGGGCTGTATTTTGGTGACGACTGTGTTAAGTGCTACCAGAGAGGAGTGGACACAGGTCTCTGGTTGTGCAGAAGAGGCTCCTTCTGGATGAGGCGCTCAGGGAAGTCTTCTTGGAGAAAATCATATTTGAGAGGTTTCTTGGAAGGTTCTAGAAAAGAGGTTAGGGAACATTCCTCTCAGAAGGGGCTTCTTGAGCATAGGCACAGTACAGGATATATTTAGATTTAATAAATTTATCTGTTTAAATGACCATAGAGCATGTAAAGGGGGACACTTAAAATAATAATAGCAGTTACCACTTATGAAACACTTGTTACCTGCTAGATACTTCTTGTGTATCCACTCTTTTGCTTATTATACAACTCTATGAGGTAGATTATTATTATTATCTTTTTTTACAGGTGAGAAAACTGAGGTGTAGAGAGGTTAGATGTATGTGGCAGAGCCAAACTTGGGGCCAGGTTGTCTGACTCGAGTCGTACTTTAGGTTTGACATTAGTGTGCCCGATTTTCTCCTTTTGCTCCTCTGCATCCATGCTCTGCCCTTTTCCCTGCTCTGGGCCCCAGGAGGCTGAGCTGCATAGACTCTCTCAGCCAGCTCCCTTGCCCTCTGGTTTCCAGTGGAAATAATGGAAGAAAATTGGAGAGTGGGCCTCAGTTTTGCTGGGCTTGCATTGCTCTATAGAGGGCCACCTCCTTTGGCAGCCCTCTCCTGCAGCTACAGACCTCACAATGTTTCAAGACTATTCCCTCTCTTTGTGTCTGGCAGCTGTTGCTGACTCCAGGATACTTCACCTTCCTTTCTTAGTTCCTTTAACTCTGTCCCTATCTTTGTGAGAGTGCAATTTGGGGGTCATAGGACAATCATATGTTCGGCTTTAATAAATACTGCCAAATAGTTTCCCAAGGTGGTTTTACTGATTTATATTCCCAGTAGCAGTATATGAGCATTCCAGTTGCTCTACATACTCACCAACCCTTTTCATTTTAGCCATCCTAGTGGATATACAGTGGTATGTCATTTTTTCCCCCTCTTTAGTTATCCCTCACCCCAAATTTCACCCTTGACCTACAGATGTTGCCGTCTCCCCTTAAGAACTGGATCTCTGAAGGTGAGGTGTCTCCTCCCACGCGCTTGCAGTGTGCACTCGGGGCCTGACGCACCCGGGGTATGGTCCGTGGCTCCACCTGGGGTGCAAACCCAGGACCTTCTGCATGTAAAGCAGACGTGCTAACCGCTACACTATGGAGCCACTCCCCTCATTTTGGTTTTAATTTGCATTTCTATGATGACTATGAAAATTGGACACCATTTTATGTGTTTATTGGCTATTTGGATATCTTCTTTGGTGAAGTATCCGAGTCATTTGTCCATTTTAAAATCAAGTTGCCTGTATTTTTTAAAATTGATTTGTGAATATTATTTATATATTATGGGTACAAGTTTTTTGTCAAAGATATGTATTGCAAATATCTTCTCTCACCCCAAGGCTTGTGTTTTCATTCTCTTAATGACATCTTTTAATAAACATGTTACTAATTTAATGTACTTTAATTATAACTTTTCCTTCTTTAAGCTTACTACTTTTCATAGTTTTTTAAAGATATGTTTGCTACTCCAACATTATATAGATGTTTCCTTATGCTTTCTTCTAAATGCTTTATAGTTTTATCTTTCACATTTGGATCTGCAATTTATCTGGAATTGATTTTTGAATGTAATCTGAGATTAGAATCCTGATACATTTTTTCTTATATGGCTATCCAGTGGACACTAACTTTTGTCCCTTAGTTTACTGCAGTGTTACCCTTTTCATAATGTAAGTGACTGTGTATATGTGGTTTTATTTCTGGACTCTATGTTTTATTCCATTGGTCAACTTCCTTCTGCTAATGTTGCACAATCTTGATTATTATAGCTTTATAATGAGTCTTGACATCTGGAAGTGGAAGTCTTTCAATTTTGTTCTTTTTTAAGATTGCCTCAGCTATTCTTAGTCCTTCTCATCTTCATTTATAGTTTAGAATCAGCTTGTCAATTTCCACAAAAAAAAAACATGCTTAAACTTTGATTAAGATTATAATGAATCTATACATTATTTCATGAAAAATGAACATTCTAACATTATGGAGTCTTTCAATCCATGCACATGGTATAGCTCTCCATTTATTTAGGTCTTCTTTAATTTTGCCCAATAATATTTTGTAGTAATCAGTGTAGAGATCTTATACATATTTTATTAAATCTATTCCTGGGTATTTCATTTGCTATAGTAAATAGTGTTTCTTAAAAGTTATCTTCTATTAGTTTGTTGCCGATATATAGACATATAACTGATTTTTGTATATTGACTTTTTATCTAGTGATCTTGTAAATTCAATAAAGTATAATATTTATAGAAGGCTTGTTGTATATATTCTTTATTATTCCTAGTTTCCTAAGATTTTGTTTAAATCAAGAGGGTGCTGACTTTTATCAAAACCTTTTTCTACATCTCCTAAGATGTTCCCTTTTGTTTTGACTCGACTCTAGAACCCAATATCATAGCCCTTACCCTGGGCTTGGCTCTACCCTCCACGTTCACAAAACTACATGAGCAGACACTGGACAAAGAAAGAGTTGAACCAGGGAAGTGTCAGTAGACATGAAAAAGAAGGAATGAATGTGAGAGATCTTAATGCTCTGTATTGTAAATTATTTTGTATGGTCACCTATGAGTGTAAATGAGATAGAATCAGACTTCCCAGTTTTTAAAATTTCTGCCTCTTTTTGATAAACATTATAAAAACCTCAAACCTTTGTTTAATATTTGTGTTATAGAAACAATAAGTAATTTTCCAAATATAAAATTTAATAGTGATTACGCATTTTTTAAATTTCACACCTAATATTCCCCCATACCCAAAGTCTAATACATGATCCCTAGAAGAGTACTCTTTCTTACCACTTTCTCCCAGTTGGAAATCATTAAACTATCATCCATGAAACACCACTACATGGGTGCCAATGAGCTGGTTATGCAGTCCATCCTCAATAAAGCCCGAGTGTCCCTGGACTGTTGGTATAGGGAAAAGTATATGAGGACAGTATTGACAATGGGGTTTTATTATTAAAAGGTACAGAGCTGATCAATTTTGACACAAGTTGCAGGTGGACTCTGTAGAATACACACTTGTGAATTTCCAATTTTACTAATATTTAAACAGTTTGATACTACACAGTTACTTCATTCTTTGAACATTGGACTTGAATTTAAATGAGCCCTAGTGCCCTCTTGTGGACATGAGAGAATGTATGAGTATAACAGTTTTCTTTTCATTCTAAGGACTACATTGTGTACTTGTGCCCCTTTGATCTAAGGAGAACCTAATGGTAGAAAGACCTCAAGTCATGGACCTAGGCAGAGCGCTGCAACTTACTAGCCCTGTAAACTTAAGATTCTTTATCTGATAAATGACAATAATAATAGTACCCACTTAAACAAGGTTCTCAACAATATTAAAGGAGGTTTAAGAAAGTTCTATTCCTAATTTCCTAAGATTTTGTTTGAAAGTATGAATGAGTATTGAATTTTATTGAATGCTTTATCTGGACCTTTTAAGATGACCACTTCTGTTTTGACTCTAGGACCTAATACCACAGCCTGTTCCCAGAGTGTGGCTTTACCCCACTTTATATGCATATAATACTTAGGCCTGCACGTAGTAGGTTCTTAATGAATGGCATCTGTAAATATTATCAGTAATATTTACAATGAATCCAGAGGGCAAGGAAATACATGTAGAATACAGTATCCTAAAATTATTTGGCTACAGATACTGGTACCTTCCCCTCTCTTAGTCCCATTCTACTTCATTCCTGATTCCTCGAGGCAACCACTCAACTCTTAACTATTTCTTTTTATATTTGTAAACATATTTTTACTAACGTCTATATGGCTTTTTCTTGAGGTTATTTTTTTCAGATATAGGCACTGTCTATGGACTTCCTATTATGGAAGATGAAAATCTAGGTCTGTTATATTACTCCTTCCATACTCCCTGCCCCGACACACACACTCATCCTCATTTATGATCCTGTTTATGTTAAAAACAATTTAATTATATATTTGTATATTTTGCCTTCTCCACAATAACTAAAAGGATGAACAAAGGCAGAACAGGTGAATACTTACAAAAGAAACCTGGATTCACATTGTTAATGTTGTACTTAGTCTTAAATGAGTCAGAGATAAATCTGTAAAGAAAAAGATTACAATTTACGATAACAATAGTTTTCATATAACTTTATGCAACAATGGTCAGAAAGAATAAAAGAAAATTAGTCATATCTGATGCAACGGGAAAGCTAAGAAGGATATGAAAGATCTGAATAATGTGACAGAGATAAGTTCAAATATGCCTCCGGATAGATTCATGTGAACAAGAATGAGTAACACACACAAAAATTAAACTTACATTAGGTTACCAAACAATTTCTAAAGCAGCTGCACTATATCACATTCCCCCCAGCAGGGTATGAAGGCTCCAATTTCTCCACATTCTCACCAGCACTTGTTATTACCTGTCTTTTGATTACAGCAGTCCTAGTGGGTATGAAGTGATATGTCATTATTTTGATTTGCATCTTCCTGATGGTTAATGATGTTATGCATCTAATCATGTGTTTATTGGCCATTTATATATCTTCTTCAGAGAAATGTCTATATAAATTATTTTCCCATTTAAAAGATTGGGTTATTTATCTTTTTATTATCGAGTTCTAAGAGTTTTTTGTATATCTAGATACAAGTCCCTTATCAGATATACGACCTACAAAAATGTTCTTCCATTCTTAGGGTTGTCTTTGTACTTTCTTGATAGTGTCCAAATTTTGATAATGTCCAATTTATCAAGTTTTATTTTGTACTTGTGCTTTTGCTATCATATCCAAGAAGCCATTGTCTAATATAGAGCCATGAAGATTTATACCTATGTTTTCTTCTAAAAGCTTTATAGTTTTAGATCTTCCATTTAGGTCTTTGATATTTTTAAATTAGCCAGTTTTAAATATGGTATGAGGTAAGGGTCCAATTTCTTTTTTTGCCTGTGGATATCTAGTTGTACTAACACTATTCGTCGAAACAATTATTCTTTTCCTCATTTAATTATCTGGGTGACTTTGTCAAAATTCAGTTGACCATAAATGTGAGCATTTATTTCTGGACTCTCAATTCTATTCCATTTTATTTATGTCTGTCTTTTTGCCAGTACCATACTGTCTTGATGACTTCATGGTGAGTTTTAAATCAGAAAGTGTTAGCTCTTCAACTTCGTTCTTCTTTTTTCAGTTATTTGGATATTCTGGGTTCCTTTACATATGAATTTCAGAATCGGCTTTTCAGTTTCTGCAAAGAAGCCAAATGGGATTTTGGTGGGAATTGCGCTGAATTTGTAGATCAATTTGGGAAATATTGTCATCTTAACAATATCAAGTCTTCCAATCTACAAACATGGCTGTCCTTCCATTTATTTAGGGTTTCTTTAATTTTTTTCAACAGTGTTTTATAATTTTCAGAGTACAATTGACCCTTGAACAAAATGGGGGTTAGGGGCTCTGACCACCCCCCCCCCACAGTTGAAAATCCAAATCTAACTTTTGACTCCCCAAAAACTTAACTACAGTTGTCTCTCAGTATCCACAGGGGATTGGCTCCAGGACCTATCATTAATGCCAAAATCCATGGATGCCTAAGTTCCTTATATAAAATGGCATAGATCAATGCATATAGTCAGCCCTTCAAATCTGCAGATTCCCAACTGCAAATTGAAAATAGTGTTTTTGATCCATGGTTGGTTCAATTTTGGGATGCCAAACCTGTGATATGGAGGGCAGACTGTATATTTATTTTTTAAAAATCTGTGTACAAATGAACCAGTTCAGTTAAATCCCATGCTGTTCAGGGGTCAACTGTATATGTGTTGTACTTCTTTCATTAAATTTTTCCTAAGTGTTTTCTTCTTTTTGATGCCATTATTAATGGAATTATTTTGTTAATTTTATTTTCAGATCACTTGTTGCAAGTATATACAGACTGTTTTTAAAATATAAATATGAATGCCTTTTTTCTGGAATGCAGTCTACATTTACTGCAAACTGCTGCCTATTTTATTTCTCTGGTCTGTTTCACTAATTTATTTACCTGCCTAAATCCTGAGAACATTTGAGTTTTTGAACCCAGATTTAAAGCATTTAAAAGGTTATTTTTTATGTAGATGGGTTAGTAAGGATAATTAACAGATAATTCTTAGGCTTTTCGAATGCTTCATTGGGAATTTCTATCTATTTACCTAGTTTTTTTCCGTATAGAGCTTAATGTATCCAAAAGTGAACTTGTTCTTATCTGATCATTTAGATTACCCTAAGTCTGAATTCTCAGATGGAGAAGGATGATGGGATACACATTGTTTTTGAATATTTCCAAAATTCAGGTTATTCTCAACAGTGTTCAGAGAAAATCTGAACACTTTCAATGTTGATGAAGAAGTGTGAAAATGGGTACTTTCATTGATGATACTATAAAATTGTACATGATTTTTGGAAATCAGTTTGCTTATAACAAAAACCTCAATAAAGATTGTAACCTTAGTCCTATAATTTTCCTTCTAGAAATCTATTGTAAAAATTCTAGTATTCAAAGACTTATACATAAAGACTTCATCGGTATTATATAGTACAAAAATGTTGAAATCAATTTAAATATGCCATAAAAAGTTTATCTTTGCATAGGAAAAGCTGACAGGAAATGTACCAAATTGTTAATAATGTTATTGCTCAAGAATGGTGATTTTAATTTTCTTTATAGTTTACTTATTCTTTTAATGCTTTAGGATTAATAACAAGGATTACTTTTATCATTAGAAAAGCATGTTATTAAAAAGTGGTTGGAGAATTTTGGAACATTCTTCAATAAGCCAGAGAGATTTACTGATATAGAAATTAGCCAGTGTCCTAAACCCCCCAAGTAGGGGCATTATGATAGTGCTGCTGAGTGTCAGCCTGAGGGTTGCGGGGGCGAGGGGGGGGGGCGGGTTCAGCTCCTCTTCTGTTGGTTCCACCTGTACCCAGAGAGCTCTTCCTTTTCTGCTTCTCTTGTTGGGTAGCTGACCCTTATCTCAAGGCCAAAAGGTATGAGGTCAAGGGAGATTGGAAGAAACAGCAAAAAATTCCAGGAGCCTTTTTCCTCTAGCTCTCTGTTTTCTGCATTTAGACAGATACCTAAATTACTGTGTCCATTCTATCTTTACCTTCAAATTATTGTTAAAATGCCTAGATGTTCTATAGCATTGGATCGCAAACTTGAAAGGCATCAAAATCCCTTGAGGGCTTGTTAAAGCTCAGATTGGCAGACCCCACAGCTAGAGTTCCTGACTCAGTAGTCCTGGGGTGCCAGCTGAGAATTTGCATTTCTATCATGTTTATGAGTGATGGTGAAGCTGCTGATCTGAGGAGCAAAAAGAAGGGCAATCACAGGACATACACAAAGAAACTAAGTGAACGGGACCTTAGGGATCTCTCCTAGTTTTAATGTGAAGTGAAGCTAGATGGGGTAAAGTTGATGCGATGAGTAATGATAGAGTTAGGAGCACAGACTTTGTACTGTGCAGACCAAGTTTGAATCCTTTCTCTGCCAGATGTGACTGCGGTGCTTTGGGCAAGTTACTTAACCACTCCTAAGCCTTAGTTTCCTAAAGGGTAAGATGACGATAATAATAGTTATTGCTTCATAGGGTGACTGGAAGAATTAAATGAGATAATAGGCACAGTGCTTAACATAGTACCTGTTCCGTAGTGAGTACTCTGTGTTAGCTCTCATTATTGCTTATTTGGCCCTGTCACACACAACTGCAGTCTTTTGGAAATGTTTTCACCAGATGAGATATGTGTAGATGTGGACACACTGATGTTTGCTACCATGTACATTGGTGGCCTGAGTTGTCGAGGACTCAACCAAGTACACACACTGAGTGTGATTTTCCAGAGAAGTCGTTGGCACAGGAGAGGGAACAGAGGTTCTTGGTTCCAGTCTGGATCTCAGTTTCCTTATTTGTGAATCGAAAGGAGTCGGACTAGAGAATTTCTAAGATCTCTTCCAGCTCTAAAATGCTGGTTTCTCATTGCCAGAGTAACAATATGAATTTAAACTTTCTTGTCTTAAACACAAGGTGGCAGCAGAAGACAACACTCTTGGCTGCCATTTGCTAACAACCAGTAAAATACGCTGCTATTCCCCAATTTATATTGTGTTATAACATAATCAATGCAAATGGCTTAAGATTACTGCCTGCTCTTAGTGGTTTCCATGAGGTCAAGGTTTAATATCTTTCAAATGTTGCTTATATCATGATAATCAGGATTTTCCTGCTCTTCCAATATATCCACAGAAAATATGTAGCCACCACTCAGCACGGCTGCCCTCCGCCTCCCCTGCCCCCCCCCTACACACACATACACCCCACCCTTCCTCAAGGCCAGTTTTTCATCCTGGCTACTGTTTTTCAGAAAAATTCCTGCCAAGTTCTCACCCGTGATGAGCTGGGAGCTGCATAGTAGGTTAGCAGCTGTGTGCTTTTTCTTTTTAAATTTAATTTTATTATTAGTTTCAAGTATACAGTACATTGGTTAGACATTTATATAGTTTATGAAATGATCCCTCAATTACTCTATTACCCCTCTGGCTCTACATATAGCCATTACATTACTGCTGACTGCATTCCCTATGCTGTGCTCCCCATCCCTGTGACCATCCATCTAATTTGTACTTCTTTAACCCGTCACGCCACTGCTTTCTCCCAGCCCCCAGCAGCTGCATGCTTTAAATGGTAAAAACAACAATTTCTTTCTTCTAAGATCTTGGAGGATTTGAGGTGTAGTGGCCTGGTAGTGCTCATCCAGGGAAATAAGTTTCAAATAAAACACCCTCGTGTTGTGGTTACAAACGGTGGTAGGAGAGGCAGAGCTATGGGTTGGGACGTTGTGATCTTAATCAGATGACAGCCCTGGCCAGGAGAGTTGGGAGTGGGCGGGGAAAGGCTGGAGGCAGACCATGAAGTGAGATGGGCAACCCTGTTGCAGAAACAGAATAAGAAGCCTGTTTTCAGAGAAGGTACTTCTGAGGACTCCTAAGGGCAGAGGCCAGGGGCCCAATTCTGGTGCAGTTGGGTGACCTTTAGGAGAGGAATTTCAATCTGAGGACACAGGGAGAGGGCATGAGGCCAAGAGAAAAAGTTCACCTTTCTCCAAGGACTTTGAGGACTTTGAGACTAAAGTAGGCCTAAACATGCAGGTGCAGGTAGAATGGAAAGATTGGGTCAAGGGTCTAGTTAAAGGGTTTGCATGTAGGCCAGAAAGAACTTGACACCCAAATACTAGGAAGAAGTTGTTTAATGGTTTAACCATAAGCCAGCCATATGACTCTTGCAACTTGAAACTGCTCATAATCCCCTAAATAGCATTCAGCTCACTTCATGAGATTTGCTTTTCTGATGGTAAAGAATGGTCGGTTGTGAACTTACACAGATTCTTGGAATGTTCCAGATCTGCCTGAGGAGGGTATCTCCAGAGGAAAGAAAGAAGGGCAAGCCCTTAACTGAGTCATGGTTTCAGAGAAAATCCTTTTCCTTCTTTCTTTTTCTTCTTGCTAAGTGGTAAAAACAGAATAATCAAGGAAAGTGGCAGCAGGAAACCAGTAGATTTGGAATGTGAACCATTTTCTCAAAATTCCCTTGCCTTCAACCCTCTCGTGCTTGTTTAGAGATCACACCCTTTGCAGAGCACTTGGGGACTCAGGGACAAAGAGAGAAAATGCTTAACTTTTGAATCTAGTAGACTTTTGGGGAGCTGCTTTCCAAATTGCCTCCAAAATGAGTTCGGAGGGTGGTGAGAGGAAAGAAAACATAACATGGCCCTAATGGGCTGGGGGTGAGGGGAAGAACTGCAGTGGACACTGAATCACCCCTTTCTCTTGCAACTTGATGATGTATTTCCTGAGAGAGAAAATTAACAGAAAATTCGGTAAAGGCCTTATCACAGACCTCGATTATTACTAACAGGGGAGAGATTTATGGAAGCGCTAAGGTGGAAATGGTTAATATTTTGCTAAAATGAGAGAAAGGAAGAAGGTGGATTGGGTCATAATCAACTTCCTTGGCAATTTCCTAAAAATACCCCAAACCATTGAGCACGCCCACATCTGCATGAACAGGTCCTATGAAATGCTTGGGTGCTTGGCAGTGTGCCACCCACCTCAGGGCAGACCTCTGCTAAGTTACCTTAGTTGATGCTGGGCTCCCAGCCCCAGTCTGAGGAGCTGGAGTAGTTGTTTGTCTCTGTGTCAAAGACTCATCCTGGATTTACATTGACTTCAGAGGATCCCCCTCAGAGGTGTCAAACTGCTGGGCCTTTCATAATTCCCTAAGACAGTGGTCCTTAACGCTCAGGCCACACCTGTTAGGAAGTAGGCCACACAGCAGGAGATGAAAGGCAGGCTAGCGAGCCAAGCTTCATCTGTGTTTGCAGCGGCTCCCCAGCGCTAGCATCACCGCCTCAGCTCCACCTCAGATCATCAAGCATTAGATTCTCATAGGAGCACCGGTCTCTGGTGCCAGAAAGGTTGGGGACCACTGCCCTAATAGACAGTTTACATGTGTGCTTTAGCCTCTGAATGAGAGAGAACCCCAGGTAAACATAAGAAAAATCTATTCAAGCTGCCCGTGCGAGAAGGGGAAGCTAGTTGCTGATTACAATTCTAACGTTTGGGGAAAAATAATACTTTTCTCTCATTGATCACATTTACAGGTAGTAGCTTCAAGGGAATGAAGGAGAGCTGGGTAATGGCTGAAGTAAAGCCTGTAAAAGAAAACACCCACAGAGACAAATCTCTGTCCTCTCCTGGTAGGCACCGAAAACAATGTTGAGAATAAGGCAGAAATTTGGAGGACTTGGGACTTCACTTTTTCTATTCTGGATCAAACATCGGTCTTTTAAAAAAGTGACATACTATTGTATAGTCATTAACTAACCATTTAAAATGTTCTGCTGCTACAGTTCCTGGAGTAGGGGCAGAACCCTTGAGTTTATTGAGGACCAATGACCCACATTAAAAATCAATCAAAAGCCAATGGGAAGCAAGAGACAAAAATTGACTTTTTAAAAAACAAATTTCTAGAAGCCTTTCGTAGGCTAAATATTTAAGTGAAAAAATATGAAGCATAATAACATTTCGCATCCACTTTGGAATTTCCTCAAAAATTAAGCATAGAGTTACTATATGACCAGGAATTCCACTCTTACACATATATTCAAGAGAAACCAAGGCATATATCCACACGGATGTTCATATGAATGATCATAGCAGCATTATAATACCCAAAAAGTGGGGAAACCCAGATGTCTATTAACTGATGATGGATAAAATAAATGGGTTACATTCATAAAGGGAAATATTATTCAGCCATAAAAATGAATTATACATGCTACAAGATAGAGAAATCTTGAGAACATTATTCCAAGTGAAAAAAGCTAGATATGAAAAGTCGCATATTGTATGACTTCATATAAAATGTACACAATGGGCAAATCCATAGAGATTGAAAGTATTATGGTAGTGGTTACCTGGGGCTAGGTGTAGGGAAGAATGGGGTGTGACTGCTAATGGATGTGGGTGGGGGGAGGTCTCTTTTGGGGTGATGAAAATGTTCTGAAATTAATACTGGTGATGGTTGCACAACAATGTGGATATACTAAAATCTACTGAATTATGAAGTTAAAAAGGGTGAATTTTATGGCATGTGAATTGTATCATGATAAAATATGAAGCATCAAATTTTATTCAAGAAATGAATTAAACATTTAAAATGTAACCCAATTATAATTAAAAATGAAATATTAGAAGGAGAAAAAGACAATGGGAAAAGATGAAGGAAAACACACTTGGCATAAGAAAGAAATTAAGAACAAAAATGAAAAAGGGAAGCCAATTCCATGACTTTTGATGCAATAGAAAATTTTTCTCATTGTTCTCTGAGGGTCATTTGGGCTGTGGTCTTCAGATTGTTATTATCTATTATAGTCTTTCGAGCTTCTAATTTAAAAGTAGACCATTATTTCTAGTCCTTCTGATTGTCTTTTGTCCTTAAATTCTTCAGTGGCTTGGTTTTTATTCCAATGGAATTAATGATCTGAGGTTGTGAAATTTGTCTTGATTTATAATATCAGTCAGAGATCAGAGTTGGATATAATATCTAAAAAATGTGTAAACTCAAGCTGAGACTTGTCTGGATAAAGGCTCTCCTTTGCCAAATTTAATTCCATTATTTATGGTCATATTAGGAAGACCAATAGCTGGTCTTTCTTCTGACCTAAGATAGACTTATCACTCTCACCCAGCTGTTACAATTTTGTGAGGTGAATAATTAATTCAAGGCCTTAGACATAAATTGGTCTTAACCTGTTACTTTTCAAATATCAGATTGGTAGAAAGTTCAGCTTATTGACATAGGACCTGGCATGGAATATGATTACATGTAAGTCACTTTTAATAATCAGAAATAATACTTCATAATGAAAGAAAGACAATGAGAGAGGTTGTGAAACAGTCGGGTTAGTGGAAAATTATGGAAACCAGCAGTAGACTAAGATGGGATGTGAGTTCTGGTCTTTCATAGAAGCCATCACAGTTTTCCCTCTTCTTCCCCCTTTAAGGTCATCAACCACCAAGGCTGCTGGTTTTGCCTCCTACTGTTACTTAGATTTATTCCTTTTTCTCTATTTTTTCTCTCAGTCTCTCTTCATTTCTAGCCTGGTCAATTGCAATGGCTTCATAATACATTTTCTAGTTTCTAATCTTGCCCTCCCCATCCATCCTTCAGATTATGAAACTGATATTTCGAAAGTCCTAATCATATCATGTCCCTCCCCCATTAGTTCCCTGTGTTGAGAGCAGATGAAGCTATAAGCAGAGATGCTTATGATGTAAGGACTGGGGTTCCCTTGCAAGGCCATCAGACTTTGCCTTACCTGAGCTTAGACCTAGGAACCTGGAGAAATCCGTGAACTGAATGACCTGTCAGCTGACACTCTCTGGTAACAGCACTCTGCTCATGATATAGGAAAAAAGGAGTATGATTTTTGTTGTTGTTGTTGTTGTTTAAAAAAAAAGGATAACAAAACTGTCAGCTAATAGATATTATGCAATAAGCACATCACAGAAATACAAAGTTCCCATGTACTTTCCCAGTGCCAGTCCCTGGGGAAGTCCAGTCAATAAGCACATTTGAGTTGGGTCTCCAGTTCTGGTTCTCTAAGTTTCTAGTCCTGAGTTCTTTTATAAACTACAGCTGATACTTCCAATTCCAGCCCTAGTTTCACAAACACAGGGGAAATCTGTGAAAAAAGTTTTATAGGAGGCTTGGGACCCTCCTTTGAGCTAGCCAACACAGTTTTTTTTCCAGTCAAACTTTCAACATACCCAGAATTCAACGATGAGTTTTTTGTTCACACTTGGAGAGATCCTTTCCTACCCTGTGAAACTTCTGTTCATTTCATTATCATTAAAAATCTTCAAATAGGTTTCCAGGTGCTGCACAACAAGCTTGGTGACTTTCTTACCTCTAATCTTACAAAGGGATTAGACACTTGGTGCCCAAAGGACCATTCCAAGGGTAGCAATAAGCTTTCTTCCAAGTGACAAATGCCCGGTCTGCTCTATTATAAACAGAATCTGAGCTTTGATAAGTGGAAATGCCTGCCATGGCCACAGGTGGGGAAGAGTTAGTGTATTTGTCCATCCTGGACCACACCCTTGTTGTCCAGGAATGGGCAAGTCACCCCAGTTTACTCTCAGTGGGCATTGAATGGGTGTAGGCAATTTACCTGGACAATTAAAGACAGAATGTCCAGACATCCCCAGCAGTACGTCTGCATCCCAAGAACAGAACATATCTAACTCTGCAGGATGGGTGAACTGTTCTCAGCTCTGCTAGCCTAAGCTCTGCCTAGGTGACTTCTCAGAATTTCTGTCTGGCTAACTTGTCATTTTTTTTTCAGATGATATGCTAGATAGAGAGATATTTAGTATTCTAGTCCATGCAAATGAAATTTAAAGAATTTCTCTTGGATTTACTAGAGAATTCTTAGATTTTTTTTTTCTTTTCTTGGATATTAAGTCTTCAGTTAGTGGCTGAGGTCATCTTGGAGATTTCTTAAATATTTCTGTTTTGAGAATTCCCAGATCCATGAGGGCTTATGTATGCTAGCAGAGGGAGGAAAAGACCTGGTGACTGCAGAATAGGACCCTGGGCCAGAACTTATCATCATTGGACCACTCATTGAAACAAGGCCTCCTAGCTACACCACCTGTAAAAGAATGTGGGTTGAATGATCTACCAGTTGCCTCTCTGGGACATTGTGGCTACAACAGGACAATGGTGCATAGAGGAATGAGACACAAAGCCCTTTTCCTTTCAAAGTAAATGCTATGAATTGTTTGTGGTAAATTTCCTTAATTCAGTTTTTCTTTTTTAATCCAGAAGGACAGCTTTTAAAATGAGAGATTAGGAAAATGTCTGCTCAAGTAATTCTCAGAAATTACAAGATGATTATTTCAATTTTGTGTGTGTGTGTTTCTAGTGAGAGCTAGACTCTTAAGAATCTTATAAAATATCAAATTATCTCAATTTCTGATAAACATGGAGGAAAAGAACCAATGAACCTATTCAAGGTATTTTTGGGAGCCTCAAACCTCAAAAGTCCTGTAGGTACTAAGCCCCCTGAGGGCAGGGACTACATGTATCCATGTGTATGGTCTCTTCCACCCCACGTCAGCATCTGGCACATAACAGGCACTCAGTTAGTGTTTGCAGTTAGATGAGAGCCTTTTCAGATGACTCTGAAAGACGGGCAAAGGAAAAGTGAGTTCTCATTAAGGCACAAGGTTTTCATTCATATCCGCTCTCCCTCCCTTCCCTTTTCTCTTCTTGCCTTCCTGCCTTCCTTCTCTCTCTCTCTCTCTCTCGCTCTCGCTCTCTCTCTCTCTCTCGCTCTCTCTCTCTCTCTCTCTCTCGCTCTCTCTCTCTCTCTCGCTCTCTCTCTCTCTCTCTCTCTCTCTCTCATGTTACATAATCCAAATGATTTGAAAGAATTTATTCTTCACAGTTGGTAGGGCTCTATGGAGCCTGCTTGAAAATGAATATGTTTCAAACTTGGTCTGTAATGAGGTGGGCCCAGGCATCAAGCCTATTTCTGTGTACCCTCTCATTTGAGTAGAGAATATTGAGATTGGTACAAGTCAGAGAAGCAAACTCTTGAAGGCTGTATTAAAATTCCTTGTATTGGAGTGACATAAACCCAATGAAGCAAAAAGAAGACATTTATTGGATCACCACGGGAAGGGCAGTGGCACACCAGACCCTAGAGATTAATGGAATGAGGACAAGAATGGAGCCAGGAACCCTGTCTCCATCTCTCAACACCACCTTTCTTTGTTTGTTGTTTTCCTTCAACCCACAGGCTTAGAACTACTCTCTGGTTGCAAGTGAAGAAATGCCAGGGGAGGCTTCTGATCGGCCCTGCTTATGTCACATTCCTGCCCATGTGGCCAGTGAGGCACTATGGTTGGTGACACCCTGGAATCACTGACTGCAGTGGGAAAGGGGCAGTTCCCCCAAAGAAGAGGTGCCTTTCCTGATGGAAAGGAGGGTGCTGGATAAACAATCAAGTGCATCTCCAGGGGCCAGGGAGTAGTCATAGAAACCATGGACTAAAAGAGGGCGATGATTGTTGACTGACAAGCCCTGGTTTGCTCCTAAATGTTCAGAGGAGTGCATTTAACGTGCACTTGGATAAATCAAAAAGGAAGGAAGGAAGGAAGGAAAAAAGAAAAAAAGAAAATAGAGAAAATAGAAAAATAGTAAATTAAATGGTGCAGTCAATTCAGCTTGACATTTCACTCACGAAGAATGAGGGGGTGACATGAATCTCAGTGGTCTCATTTCCCCACAGAACAAATATCTCTTCCCTTGACTTAAATATACTGTTTAAACATATGTACTTTTCACAGAACTTGTCACTTAAATTCAAGCCAACTTCTTGATTTAGTGCTGCACCAGAAAAAGCAGAGATCAGTTCCAACACTGGAGAGAAGCCCAGCTGGGCTCACAAAGATGCAATTGCTAAGGTGGTGCCTTCCTAGATTTTTCAGCATAATTTTGACTAGATGTGATTTTTACCGCATGCACTGACTGATTTTGGAAATTAAGCCCCTAGAAGATAAGGTGCATCTTATATTTTTCTATGTGCATCTGAGTTTAGTATTCAAAAGAAATCTCTTTACTGCACCTCTTTCCTGTTTGTGTGGGTATTGGGTAGAAACAGGAAGGATGACTGATGAGTAGATTTGGGAGGTGGGCAGTGTGACAGTATTACACCAAAGGAGTTTTTATTTGTGTAGAGCTTCTTATATTCTAATCATTCTTAAATGTGTGTATTTGTTTATAGACACTAGGCTAGGTTCTTTTTGATCATTTAATTCAGTCTTCCAGCTATTTTTTTTTTTGATATTTGATTTTTTTATTAGTTTCAGGAGTATAGGATAGTGGTTAGACATTATGTAATTTACAAAGCGATCCTCCCAATTAGTCTAGTACCCACCTGTCACTATACATAGTTAATATAATATTATTGACTATATTCTCTATGTTGTTCTTTACATCCTCATGACTATTTTGTAACTGCCAATTTATACTTCTTAATCCCTTCACCTTTTTTACCCAGCACCCCAAACTCCCTCCCAGCTAATTATTAAGTCTCAAAGGATCATCCAGGGTGGGATTGAATATCCTAGTAACCTAGGACACCTCTCATTTAGAGCAAGCCTCTAATTCAGATAACTCTGACCATTAAAACGGTGGGTCCTATATAATGAGACCAGTGCTGAATTCCTGTACTTTATACCCTTTGATACCCATGTGCTCCCAGAGTCACATAGAAATCATCTAATTCCTCTTCCTCTTGGCAGAATTTCAAGCTTTTGAGGAGACCTGTCATGTCCCTAGAAGTCTCCTTTTTATCTTCTCTCATTCCTGATGACGATGGTGATAGTGATGATGACACTAGTAATAACAGTCAGCATTTATTGGTTACGTGTTATATGCCAGGTGTATATAATATATATAACAACTCTATGAGGTAAGTAGTATCCCCATTTTATGGATGGGGAAACTGAGGCCCAGAAAGGTTAAGTAATATATCCAAAGTTATACAAAGTTAGACAGCTAGTAAGTAACAGAGCCTAAATTTGAACCCAGGTGGTTTGGCCCCTAAGATTTCCCTCTTTTTTTTTTTTTATAAGTAATCTACCATCATTTTTTAAATTTAGTTTCAAGTATACAGTACATTGGTTAGACATCTATATAGTTCATTAAACAATCCCTCCAATTGCACCCTCCCTCCCCTGACCTAGCCAATGTATTAATGCTAACTGCATTCCCTATGCCGTGCTCCCCATCCCCGTGACCATCCATCAGCTATTAATTTGTACTTCTTTAGCCCTTCACCCCATTCTCCCAGCCCCACAAGCCTCCTTCCCCTCTGTCCGGCACCAAATTGTCCACTACATTTGTGAGTCTAATTTTGATTAGTTTGTTCTTTTTATTCCTTAGATTCTGCATATAAGTGAAATCATTAGTGTTTATCTTTCTCTGTCTGACTTAAATACCTTCTAGGTCCATCAAAGCAATATTTTTTTCCATCCTCTTCTTTTTCTTATGGAGGGGTCTTGTTTTCTTATCCCTTTGGCCACTCTATCTTTTGGTTGGAGCACTTAATTCTTTTTCATTTAAGATATTTATTGATAGGAATGTAGTTGTTACCATTCTTTATTCCTGTTTTTGATACATGTTTATTCTTCTTAAAGAAGTCCCTCCAACATTTCCTGTAATACTGGCTTGGTGGTGATAAGTTTCTTTAGCTTATATTTGTCTGGGAAGCTCTTTATCTGTCCTTAAAGTATCCTTGGTTGTAGATCCTGAGTCTTCATCCTGTCAAATATTTTTTTTACCAAACCCTTCTGTCCTGCATAGTTTCTTTTGAGAAATCAGCTGCCAGTCTTATGGGTGTTCCTTTATATGTAATTATTTGTTTTTCTCTTGCTGCTTTTAATATTTTTTCTTTGTATTTAAACTTTGGCATTTTAATTATGATGTGGCTTGGTGTGGGCCTCTTTGGATCCCTGATTTTTGGAATTCTCTGAGCTTCCTGGGGTTTTATGTCCATTTTCTTCACCAGGTTAGGGAAGTTTTCCATCATTATTTCTTCAAACAGCTGTTCAACATTTTGATTTTCTTCAGTTACACCAATCAGACTAATATTTGGAGCCATAATAGTGTACCATATCCTCCTTAAATCATTTTTATAGTCCTGGCATCTTTTTTCTTGCCATTCTGATTGAGTGTCCTGATTGGCTTTCCTGTCCTCTAGATGGTGCATTTGATCCTCTTCTTCATTCATCTTGTTTATTCCTTTCTTGATTCCATTTAATATACTTCTCATCTCAGATAATGTGCTCTTCATTTCAGACTGGTTCTCTTTTATAATTTCCACTTCATTTTTATGTTTTTTATCTCTTTGTTGAAGTTCTCACTGAATTTATCTACACTTCCCAAAAGCTCATTGAGCATCTTTATAACCAGTGTTTTGAACTCTGCATCTGTTAGATTACATGACTCCATTATATCTGGATCTCTGTTCTGTTCTCTCATGTGGTTTCTGCTTCTTTGTCTTCCCATTTTGGCTGCCTTTCCATGTCTGTTTCTATGGGCTAAGCAAAGCTCCTAAGTTTCCCAGTCTTATTAGTGTGGATTTGTGAAGTAGGAGTCCAGTGGCACAGTCCTGAGAAGAGTTCAGCTATAGGCCAAACTTAGCCCAAGCCTCTACCCCTCCGGGGCCACCTGTTAAGATTCAGCAAGCAATCCACAGATGCTGTGCTTATAGTTGCCTCAAAAGGCCACACCAGAAACCGAGGCTGCCTCCAATGTGAGACTCAGCAAGGAGCACCTGACTCACTGAGGATACACCTAGACGTGGCTTGGGTGGGACCTCGAGTTGGGGGAGGCGGGGTTTCATGGTATCCTCCGGGAGAAGCGACCTCTGTAATCCAGTTTGATGACGTCTGGGCTATGGTTCTGTGTCCGTGCACTGGTAGTGGGGGAGGGTTCAACAGGGAACAGTGGATACCGCTGGCACTTTTGTACGCAGCCTTGCCTCGGCTCTCACTCAGACAATGTCTCCTTGTAAGTCCCTCGTGCCCCCTGTGCGCAGCTGAATCGGCACTGGTGCTCAGAGGCAGCAGGTCTGTTACTGCAAAAACCCGCTCGTGGAAGCGGCCCCTTTAAGAGGCATATGCCGCAGCCACAGCCGCAGCCTCCGTCTAGCTCAGCCACTCAGGACCAGGCAGCCCCGCATCCTTGCCCTGTCCTACCTTCTGCCATTACAGGGTGATTTCTTGGATTTCTTCCTAGTTGTATGGCTTGTTCCTCTAGATCCCAGGTGATTTTTCCTTGCTGCTGCTTCTTGTTTCCATCACGACTTTGATTTGGTTGCCGGAGGAATGAACAAAGCCTCTATCATCTATGCCATTTTTTTTTTCTCCTCAGATTTCCCTCTTAACACCATTGCTAGACGACACTCCTCTGATGTGACCTATATTATCTCTATCTCTGTTAGAATGACATCCAGAGGTGGACACAGTGCTATAGGCATTGTCTATCTATGGACTGCATTTTCCTAGTTAGTAAATTTCTGTTGATGCCACCCAAGTTTCCATTAGCTGCATGCTGTACCTCCTAGACACAGAAGTAAACAGAAGCACATCAGCATTCTTTACCAGTGTTGTTATGCCTGTGCCTCGTTTAATGTGTGAAGTTAACTCAGACCAAGCCAATTAGGACAATCACCACAGCTTTTTCGCAGTATTTGGGCAGCTAAAACTAGGGACCACATATCATAGAAGAGAATTTTCCTGTGTGAGAATCAACAACTTCTGTTATAACAATCAGGGTCCATGATTTTTGACTTCAAATCCGGGGTCACTTCCTGTAGCTGCTGCTACACTTAGGAGAGTCGGCTAAATCACATGGCTTCATTAGCCTTTGGTTCTCTAACAAGAGCCTTATGTTTTTGTTTATATCATTCATGATATTTTCCTC
>NW_011888837.1:4625008-4626946 GCF_000151845.1 Pteropus vampyrus
ATTTTTCCTTGCTGCTGCTTCTTGTTTCCATCACGACTTTGATTTGGTTGCCGGAGGAATGAACAAAGCCTCTATCATCTATGCCATTTTTTTTTTCTCCTCAGATTTCCCTCTTAACACCATTGCTAGACGACACTCCTCTGATGTGACCTATATTATCTCTATCTCTGTTAGAATGACATCCAGAGGTGGACACAGTGCTATAGGCATTGTCTATCTATGGACTGCATTTTCCTAGTTAGTAAATTTCTGTTGATGCCACCCAAGTTTCCATTAGCTGCATGCTGTACCTCCTAGACACAGAAGCAAACAGAAGCACATCAGCATTCTTTACCAGTGTTGTTATGCCTGTGCCTCGTTTAATGTGTGAAGTTAACTCAGACCAAGCCAATTAGGACAATCACCACAGCTTTTTCGCAGTATTTGGGCAGCTAAAACTAGGGACCACATATCATAGAAGAGAATTTTCCTGTGTGAGAATCAACAACTTCTGTTATAACAATCAGGGTCCATGATTTTTGACTTCAAATCCGGGGTCACTTCCTGTAGCTGCTGCTACACTTAGGAGAGTCGGCTAAATCACATGGCTTCATTAGCCTTTGGTTCTCTAACAAGAGCCTTATGTTTTTGTTTATATCATTCATGATATTTTCCTCTAACATTCCCTTATGAATTCGATTAAAGTTGAGTATTTTTGTAAAAATATTGACCAGTGATTAAATATAGTGGGCAGAAACTGATTTATAGGCAATAGCTCTGCTGTTTTAAGTGATCTGAAGGCGGTGTGTGTGTTGAAAGATAAAAAACAATTTTCAGAATTCGTATTTTATAATGTTGCTATTACAAACATATTTGCTAACTCTGGAAACTGGCCTAAATTACTGAGATCTAAATTCAATATCTTGGATGAAAATAATGATATTCAAGTCGGTAAGACATAATTTGCTTTCTTTTTTGAGTGTTATGTACATTCACCCACGTAGCTATGTTCCAAAGCCTCCTAAGCTCACGGTTGAAGTCTACCTAAGCCAGTAATACTCTTCTTGTGCAATAGATTTCACATTTTAGTGCAGAACTTCATCATTGCAGAAGTGGGGATAGCAAAGTCACTGTGCCCAGTGATGTCCATGATTAAAAAGAGGTGATGCAGGTCATTAATATGCAGGTCATTAATATGAAGTTGCACATGTTACCAAATTTTCCATTTTTTTAGTTATAGTACAGACCACTGTACTTCATAAGTCTCATTCATTCATTCATTCATCATTCAGTGAATGATTAAAGGCTCACAGGCCTGTTGATAAGTATTGGGATTACAGTAAGACACAATCATCCACTTTAACCATGTGATCAAATTTAGCATTACCAATAATAGGTATTAGTATTCAAATCAAATGTCATAATGTGCCTCCTGAGATGCACTAAGGACACAATATCACCTTTATAGTTTCTTGCCAAACTTGTTTAACCTGAATCTAATTATGCGGAAACAATCAGACAAATCTAAATTTGGGGCAATGTACAAAACTGGCCTGGGCTCTAAAAATGTCAAGGTCAAGAAAAGGAAAAATAAAAGGCAAGAAACTGTTGTAGGGTAAGAAGACTATAAAAACATGATTAATTAAATATGGTAAATGAAACTTGATTGGATCCTGGGTTTTCTTAAAAAGCTGTAAGGGTCATTGTTAGGACCAGTGGAACATTTGAATATCTACTCTGTATTATTTCATTATATATCATGTTATATCATATTGTTTATACTCTCTATTAAGTATATCATATTATTGTGTTAATGGTAGATGTTGGAGTATGCCAATAATATTGTCATTATATAAGACGATGTCTTTATTTTTAGAAGATACATACTGGAGTATTGAGAGGTAAATGTCATGATGCCTAAAGCTTAGTTTCAAATAGTTTAGTAAGAAAAAAATTATA
>NW_011888837.1:4628395-4631505 GCF_000151845.1 Pteropus vampyrus
GGAAGAGAAGGAAGAGCTACAGACAGAGGTTGTGGGAGGCGGGGGGCGGGGGAGGGGGATGCAGGCTGTGCGCAATTTGGATGTGCTAAACTTGAAGGGCCAGCTGGAGGGCTCAGTGAGATGACCTGAAGCACAGGAAATGGACCTGGCCTGGTGACTCATGCGTATATTGATGTTGAGTGCTATCACGCATTTTGAGATTTTCCAGTTAGAGTGTAGAGAGAAAAAGTATGTAGTGACAAGTAGAAGGCCAAGCATGGAACCTGAAAAGCAGGGCAAAAGGAGAAGGCCAAGCGAAGGAGACCAATGAGAGGTCAGGAACTTGCAAAATCTGACATCTTAAAGACAGTGACTCCCTTTGTACATTGTCGATCTGCAGCCACAGGAAGGAAATAAAAGAATGTGAGCGAGAGGTCCTCCAGGAGGAAGTCTTGGGTACACTGTACAACATGCAGGATAATGGCCTTCCCTGACACACTTGGAGTCTCTGGCAGGTTGTTTTTAAATGCCATTTGGTAAAGTCAATGTTCGCATTTTGATAATCGTCCTGTCCAATGGCTTATCCTAAACTCTGGCCTGGGACGTAACTGTAAGAGCCTAGGTGTGGTACATGAGAGAGAAGCTGGGTGAGTGAAATATAATCATCCTGTAGCCGTCAGCCTTGATATCCATGACAGATCAAACAATCGAAGTGCATTGTGTTCCGCTGCTTGCATCACCTGGTCATGAGTTGTCAATGGAATCTGTGGAATGGATTGTTCTCTTGGAGTCACCCAATATCCCTGAACAATGGAAGCACACATTCTTCGTTTTATATAAGAGCTAATAAGGAATGCGCCATCCACTTGATCAGAAGCAGGGAGCTGTCACTGAGGCCTGCCTGCCTGCTTGCCTCCTTTCTCTTTCTCTTTATCCTCTGTCTCCTCATTGTCCCACCCTCCTCTTTTTAAAAAAGAAAAGACCAGGGAGGGAGGGAAGGGAAAGAAAGATAGATCCACTGTGCACAGGTCACTAGAAGAATGACACCACTGGTTGGAGGGAAGATAAATATGAAATAAGAAAAATAAGGATAATTCTGGGTTTTACACTTCGTAGAATTTGTTCTTATTTCTTTGTTGGTGTTTTTTCATTAAATACTCTTCTAGAAAGAAGGCATCAAATATGAGACAACTATCGTGAGCCCCCTCCTTATACATTGAGGTTTAAGAGCTGAGAAAATCCCCTTCTCCAACTGCAATATTTTAGGGTGTTTTGGTTGCATGTAACATGATCCCCAACTTAAAATGAGTTAAATGATAAAAGATACTGATTAACTTAGCACTGGAAAGTTCAGAAGCAGTGGTTTCAGTGTCCGTTTGATTTATTAACTTGCCAGATATCTTTACTTTCTATGGTGTCAATTTCAAACTAAGGCTGGCTCCCTGTTTCAGTGTTCATCTCGGGAGACAGGAGGCCTGTCCTTAGCACGGGGCTGGATTGCTCATGACCCTCTGGCCTGGGAAATGTCATGTGCTGATTGGCTAAGCCTCGGCTTTCCTGAACCAGTCCATACAGCACAGGTGAGCTCATCCTAGAGACAGAGTCATCATGTGCACAACAAAGGAAGGGTGGAGTGGATAGAGGGGTGAAAACCACAGTGCCCACTGCTATAGCTCCTAAATTCCTTCAAATTCTTGCACTGAGGATTAAAACTTTATTTAAAGAGGACTTTAAGACTCTCGTTCTGAAATTTGAGATAAAATTGAAATAGTAACAGTAAATTTATACTGAAATGTGTTGGGGGAGTAAATTTTTACTGTTACAAATGTCAAGTGAGCTAAGAAGTAATTTTATTTCTCTACAATTGAATTAAATTAACTCATGACCCCCAATTTCTACTTGTTAATAGAAAACTCATTCTTTCTAATCAAGATAAATTCAATTCTTCCCATTTAAAACCCGGTTTTTTCTTTGTTTTAATTTTTGAAAGCACTGGTTAGCATTCAATGAACCTCCATCCATGTAACTTCAAGTCACCAGGACGTAAGCTCCCTACCCCCACACATACCCTTAATCTTCCTCTCCGCCTTTCTGCTAAAGCAGCAGTCCTCAACCTTTTTGGCACCAGGGACTAGTGCTCCTATGAGAATCTAATGCCTGATGATCTGTGGTGGAGCTGAGGCCGTGATGCTCGCGCCGGGGAGTGGCTGCAAATATAGACAAAACTTCTTCCCTAGCTCACTTGCCTGTCATTCACCTCCTGCTGTGCAGCCCAGTTCCTAATAGGCCACATACTTGCACCCGTCTGCAACCCAGGGGTTGGGGACCCCTGTGCTAAAGAATTTGGCCTTCACCATGACAATCTGCTTTGGGAGCTTTTCCTTCCCCAGAACTCTGTAGTAGCCCTAGGAGAAGAGAGAAACGGGTTTATCCCACACCATGGTGGGTACCAACTCCCTGGTGGGTGTGAGGAAAGACGCCTGCTGACCGACTCTATCTAGGAGCCGGTGAGGGCCTGTTTCTGGTCTGGGCACTACTAGGGGCCTGCCAGTGAATCAAGATGAGCAGATTCTCTCCAAGGACTCTAGCACACCAGGACAAGAGCTGTATCAGGATGTGACTCTAGTCCTGAGAAACCCAATCCTTCTTGAGTAAATTTTTAGCCAATTCGAGATTCTTCTCCTCCTCCCACTTTTTTTTTTTTAACCGTTTCCCTAAGGATGATCTTGATTCCTAGCATTCTTATGTACGTTCTTGACATTTATGGAATGGGCAACCGTGAACTCCTTGTAAAGAGGCCTCATCTGAGCCGGCTTTGGCTTTTGGCATCCGTCCGTACTGCCGTCTGCTGCTGATGTCCATAGGCTGCCCGTGCCCTTTGGCTTCCAGGTCCCCACACTAAGAGGGCAATCCCAGTCCATCGGCTTTCTCTCAGCTGAGCTCTTGCCTGGACTCAGTAAGGAAACGTGTGTGGGAAGCCACGGGAAAAGGTCTGCTGTTTTTCTGTGCTGCTCTGATGCTGCAGGAACTTGGAGGTGGAGGCAGAGGGTCTATCTCACATGGTCTTTCCAGCTTGACCTGCCTGGTGGCCATTACCCCTCATGTTGGCATAGGGCTCTCAATGAAAATAT
>NW_011888837.1:4632630-4648682 GCF_000151845.1 Pteropus vampyrus
GGGGAAAAAAACTAGAGAAAGGTTTTCTTTCTGGGTAGAAGGACAGAGCACATGAGATCTCTAACTCTCACACTCATACAAGCTTTGAACAAACAGAACATGGAGCAGAGAGGACCAGATTAACAAGTGACACTCAGATAAAAAGCCCTGCTCGCCTCTGCACTGGCACCCTCCAGACAGGCTTGGTCACATATGGAAGCTGGATACTGACTCACTGGTCTTTGGGGGAGGATCCTCCTAACCAACTTCTCAGTGGACTCAGATGCGTAAAAAGGAAAAATTGCCAAAGATGTACTTGCTTTCCCAGGTTGCCCTAGGGTACATTAAATTAGCCTGAAACATGACTTCTAGATTCAACATGTGGTTGGGAGTCCCCCCATGCAGAGGGCTGATCGTATGCATTGTTCTTTGCCATTTTATGTAAAAACGTTGAGCATCTGTGGATTTTGGTATTTGTGGTGGGTCCTGGAACTAATCCCCTGTGGATATCAAGACATGACTGTGTTTAATTTTGGGGGGGAGTCAAAATTTATATGTGGATTTCTGACTATGCAGGGGTCGGCAACACTAACTCCTAAGGTGAGTAGTGATATAGAGAGATCTGATATTCACTTTTTTCTTCAGAGATTCTTATTCAACTGTATAGAAATAGTTGTGCTGTTTGCTTGGGTTTTGCAATTTCCACCTCCAGTACCCTCCCACTCAGAGTGTGTACATAGAATAGAATCTTTTTACTGTGTAGCCAATGAAATGACAGGATTTCCATTAAAGCATTAGTCAAACGGTGGCTCTAAAAGCTCTGAACATTGAAAATACAATCTAATAGGATAACTCAATAAAGTGAAGGTTTAGCCTATGTCCCAACACCAGCATCATGGAGGGACTCAGCTATGTTCACTCTTTAATTAAAGACAAATGTAATTCAAATATAATTCAAATATAATGTTTGTGAGACTGTCACAATACAACACAAATAATTTGTACAAAGAAGTATAGAGTAGTGGTTAAGAGCACAGTTTTTGTGAGTGATAGTCTTGGGTTGATCTCAACTCAGCCACTCTCTTAATCCCAGCAAGGTGCTTAACCCTGTGCAAACTCGAGCTTCTTCTCCAGTATACTATGAATGGTGTACATGTGTGTCAAGAGACCAGTCCTCTCAGCCTTCGAGGAGGTGCTATAATGGGAAAAGATCACCATAATCTGAGCTTCTGCATCTATCAATCATAACTGTGTTTTCTTCCTGGGCTTGGTTTGAGGATTAAATGCAGATCCCCCCAAAATGTTTGCACAGAACTTAGTAAATGATTACCATATGACAATGTGCCTTGTCCATACAGCCCTTGGCCAGCCATCCAGTTTAGCCAGCACTTGGAAAACATCTAAAAGATAATTACCTCCCACTTCTTTGCACAAAGAAAATCTTGAAAGCCAGGAACAAGACCATCAAACAGATGATTCCTTTCCAAGAAGGCCGATGGTGATGGCCATTGGAACCAATCCTGCTCTCTTTGACAGCTTGCTCTTAAAGACTTCCTTCTTTTACAATAAGTAGCTGGAAAGTATAAACACTCCAATCTCCTCTTCTCCTGGGAATAAAGTTATTTCCTCAAATTTAAGAACCTGGGGCAGTTCATTTTCAATACACAAGAAGAATCAGGGCCAGAATTTATTTTTCCACTTGATGAGCTATCGTTTTGTTTCATTTTCGTTGTGGACATCTTGTAATAATTTACTTCATATACTGTGCTTACTGTAGGGACATATATGTTAGGGTCAGAGAGGTGGCCAGAGTATCTATAAAAAGCAGAAGCATAGTTAAATTGAAATGGACACTTAGAAAAAACCTAAGTGAGATTTGGTGATTTCCCAGAGAAACTCAATGGCCAAAGTCACTGGAGTCAGAAACCGTTTTCTCATCACTTTAAACTTTCTCATCCAGGCTGCTCCCATTTGTCCCCAAGGGACTGGCTGCTTCAGTAGCTCAGGAGATAAATGACTCTGCAGAAGACAGACGTGAAGAGTCTCTGGGCATATCTTAGAGAACACTGTTATGGAAAAGCCGAGGTTGAGCTCATAACTGGTGCAAAAATGTTTAAAAGCAACACAGTGTGCAGAGGTTTTGTATTTAAAAACAACAACAAAAAAAACCCCAAAGTGATAAGCATATAAAACCGCCACCCTCTCTTCTTGACCCAATTAGCTGTTCGGATGTGAAAAATAATAACTGATATTACATGCACTTAATTTTTTAAAGGACTTTGCACACAATCTGGAAAGCGGGCAATAAGTGGAAATAAGAGAGTTATGCTCTTTAGCCAAGTTTTATTTTTGCAACTGCAGAACACAGCCCCGTGTCTGGGGTAGTTAGTGTCTTACAGCAGAGATGGGAATCTGGAGACTGAAATTCCAATACCTATGTTATAACTATTTAGCTCTATGACCCTGGGGCCAGACAAAGAAAATCTTGCACATTTTCCACCTTTAAAATTATTATTTATAAGGTTCAAGTGTCCATGGAATGAAATTCAGAGACACAGGGGTTCAATAAATGAGGTTATACATGAAAGACCTGGTCCAGGGTGTGGTGTGCAACAGGTGTACCATAAGGTAGCCTCTGGTGCGTGTGTAGAGCACAGAGTCCTAGGACTTTAGAGCTGGGTGGAGACTTAGAAGTTATTCTATCTCCTTTATTTGTCTTTGCTTGTCTCCACTGTAACCCAATGTGCATTGATGTTACAGATTAAATTCTCATAAAACAATTTTATTTCCTGCACTTCCAAGCTATTGGGGAAGCTATCAGGGGTGGGTGCAACCGTCATTGCTGTTCCCAAGTTCAAACACATGGGACAATTACAACATGGAAGATAAATTATCTGTTTAGTTGTCTGTTTCTTCTTGACTGAGAATTCCTTGATATACAGAGCTCTATATCCCGGAACCTAGCACAATGTCTGGTGCAAAGCAGATGTTCAATACGTTTTTATTGTTGTCATTGTCAATTGAAACATAAAGGAAGATGTAGCCCAATCCAATTGGCTTTAAATTCATCTGAAGACATGATAAGTTAGCAGATGAGTGATATCTCATGGAGCCTAGACAATGATGGGACATCAAAGGATAAGCACTTGTTACTGCTATCTGGCACTGCAGGGGTGGTCAGCATCATTAGCCAGTAGTTTCTCATGATGGTCTCAAGAGAAGCATAATCTCTGATGAGTGCTCTGACTGTTGTCCTGAGTCTTTTATAACCTTAAAGCTAAAGTTAGTACCGGCTTCTCCCCAAGGAGGCTAACCCATGCAGGCTACACTTCTCAGTCTCCCAAGTCAACTGGCTTCTGACAGCGTTTGACCAATGGGAAATGGATGATTGGAGGGTGAGAGAAAGACAGAGCCAGGGTATTTCTCCTGTCTCTTGATCTCAGATGGTGTCTATGGCAGTGGTTTTGTCTTCTCCACAACACTAAATCTTTTTTGCCATGGCTCCACCAGGCAGACCTCCAGGGTGGCGGAGGTAGGGGCTGATAGTAGTTTTTTGCTGTGGCTTGGGAGTTCAGCCCCTATCTATCTAACTAATTTTCTTCGTTACATCCCCTCTGTTCTAAATATTTATAGTAATTTCTGTTTTCCTGGATCAACTCTAAAACATGCACCATTCTAGCTTCCCACAACTGACAAGAAATTAATCCAGCAGTATGTATGGAACACTTATTTTATGTTGCCTACTATGCTAGGTACTGAATCTACAAAAATAAATAAGATGTTATCCCTGCCCGGGAGGAGCTTTCAGTCTGATTGAGGAGACAGACATATAAACAAAGAATCTATGAGGCAGTGAAACAAATTTGTTAATGAAGTTTATTTACTAAGTTCAGTGGTACATGAGCCTGGAGGGAGAAATGGCTAACTTGGGGAGAGGGGAGGGTTTTAAAGAAGAGGTAGTTTAACATAGTGTTAAGACACTAGACAGGTCATGGCAACTGCTAGGTTCAAATCCTTCCTCCAATATTTATTAGCTGTATGACTAGAAATAACTGGGGTTGTTTTGTTTGCTAGTTTGTTATTTTAACCTCATTCTATCTTAGTGTTCTTATTGGTCAAATGTAAATAATAATAGTAACTACATCATAGTGTTATGTAAACATTCAATGACTTAATGGATATAAAGCATTTAAAATAGTGCCTAGCTCACAATAAGCCCTAAAAACTATTTGATATTATCATAATAATTGTTGTTTGAACAATGAGGAAAGTATAGGTGTTCAACTCTTAATACAGTACCTGGCACATAGTAGGTGCTCAGATATTGGCTGACTCAGTGAATGAATCGGCTAAATAAATAAATGAATAAATGAGTTTATCAAGCAAATGACGAGGCATGAGAAGAAGGGCATTCCAGGTACTGGGCAAAAGCACGGTGGTCTGGAGCACCACAAGTCTGATTGGTTTGGATATGTGTGTCAATCTCCTATGAGTTCGATTGATGTGAAGTGTCCCCCACCCCCACCCCCACCCAAACTTACCTCTGGCTACTATGATCAAATCAAGCTCCTGGTCTGCAAAGTTGAACTACTATCTCCTTCCTTTTTCTAAAGGTTCTTTTTTCAGAGTCAGTAAAGAACATTCAAGGAAAGCAGTCCTGAGTGGGATGTGGTGGTGACGGAAGGGTTGCCAGACTGAGCAAATAAAAATACTGTACATTGAGTTATATAATGGACAATTTTAGATAAAGAACGAAAGACATCTAGATATTAAGATGGTTGTTTTAATGTTTGTGCCATGCACACAGAGCTTATGACCCATCAGCATTTTTTTTTTCTAAAATGATAAATCAGGCCTTAATATCACCTATACTCTGTAGTCCTTGTTTCAATTTCCTCTTTGGGGACCACGGAAATGATTTACTCTCTGGGTCAAGTTTTACATAATTCAAGAGCCCTTATAGCAAATGGCCAGTGAGCTTTCCAGGTCCAGGTCAATAGCCTTTCTCTCTAAAAACCCTCTTCATTCTGTCTGACTGCAGTAGGTATGCTCTGGTCTGAACAGAGACACAGCATTTCCTGTTGCTAATTATGTTTGAAGCTTGGGTATGCTACCTCGCATTGTTAGTTGTCTTTCTTTTTTATAGGCCTTTCATTTCCAAATAGATTACAAAGGAGGAAAAATCAAATGTTCTTGTATCTTCTGAGCCCAGCACACAGCAGGTGCTCAGTATATTGGTTTACTTATAAACTAGTAAAATGAACATTTACACTGGATGTTGCCAGCTACTGGGAGATGTGTTGCCTAATGGACTTTGGAGGTAAACTGTGTCTGAATTCCAATTCCTCCTTTATATTTAATATTGGACTTTGGGCGCAAGTTACCTCACATTCTTCCTTTGTAAAGTGGGTGCAATCGTAATCGGTATCTTGAGATTGTCTTTCAGATTAAATTGATTAACTTTAGACTAATGAGCAACTGGGAAACATTTCCAACTGGAAGTTATAGTTATACTGATGACAATTAATAAAATTTAACAGACTGGATCCTGACCACCATTCTCAAACTTCAATGTTAGGAAGTAGAAACTAGATTTGGTAAGATATTTTAAATTAGCTATGTTATTCAGCTGATTTAATATTTATAGAAAACCAACCTGCAATAGAAACCAGGCTCTCACCAATGGTGCATGATCATTTAATGAATAACCCATCACCATAAAATAGGTGGAGAGGCAGGCTGCAAACAATTCCATATGGGTCACTCGGTTGTGGCTGCTCCTCCACATCCATCCCCCTTCTCACAGCACAGAGTTTTTGAGTGATTAAAGTTAGTTTGGGCAAGGATTCCAGACAGGGAAAAGCAAATACAGGGAAAAGCAAAAAAGTCAGAGGTCAGGGGAGAAGAATAAACCAGAGTCAGGGAAGAAATGCTGAGCTGATAATTGAAAGATAATGGATGTGAGGGTAAGTTTCAGAGGCATAAAAACAGGGAGTGCCAGACACCTGAGCTTTCTCAGGCCCAGGGTTACAACTCATCTTTAAAAAAGGTCTATGGAGCATGAGTTTCTAAATATTTGGGCTACCCAGCATGGAATTTTGGGAAATGGCGCTGTTGAGTAAAGCCATTAACAGATTGCTTTCCTTTCATTTCCTTCACTGGCAGGACCTTCTGTTTATGTCTCCTCAGTAGCAACTAGAAGGAGTAAATTTACTAACAAGTATCTGTGTGCAGTGGGCCACTGGATGGAATTTTTATCATGCAAAAATGATCCTAGATGATTAGTTGAAAGATTGCCAGGAATCTCTGGAATCTCATTAACCCTCAGCTGAGCACATAGAAGTTTTATGTTAGGGTAAAGTCAAGATGAAGCACTTATAAAAATAAGCTGTATTGATTTCTTTACTTTTGAAAATATTTGAATTTTGAAATAGGCATCCATTCCCAGCTTGTTCTCAACTAAACAGGAAGCTGGAAATCTGTGATGTAGTGGGCCAAGGATAGGCTTTGAGGTTAGATTTTGATTGAACACCTAACTCCACTGTTTACTAGAGATTGTAACTTAATCTTGCCATGCCTTGGTTATTTCATCTGTAAAATGGATATATAATCATCCTCATTCCACAGATTGTATGGATTAAACCAAATCATAAAGCACTAGACCCTGGAGAGCATCAGAGATTAAATATCCTTTTTCTTTTCTCTTCTCTCTTATTGCAATCTCCCTCCAACACTGCCCCAGCAATTTTTCAATTTGGAACAACCTTTGCTAAACTTATGAAAAATGTAGGAGACTTGCAGGAAGAGAGGGAGTGAGCCATGTGACTACCTGGAGAAAGGTATTCCAGACCAAAAAAAAAACAAGTGCAAAGACCATGCAGTAGATGTATACTTGAACTGTTCAGGGAGTCTCAGGGAAGCCAGAGTGGCTAAAGGTGAGTAATCCCAAGGGAGAGTGACAGGAGGAAATGTCAAGCAGATACAGAGGGGAGATTGTGTGATTGTATAGGGCTTTGGAGGCCACTAAGAGGACCTGAGTTTTTACTCTCAGTGGGTTGGGAAGCCATTAGATGGTTCTAGGCTGAGGAGTGACCTGTTTGACTTAGTTTTAAGATGATCACTCTGGCTGCTGTGCTGAAAATACATTATGAGATGTATATTAAATCATCATGTTATACAACCGAAATTGATGTATGTTGTATGTCAATAATATCTCATTAAAGCTGGAGAAAGTTAGAAAGAAAGAAGGAAAGAAAACACACTGTGGGGTAGGAATGCACAGTGAGTGGAAGGAGCATGTGGGAAAAAGTGGTAACACCAGTTAAGATCCTCCTAGAAAATGCAGGTGGGTGATGGTAGCAGGTCAGCATGTCAGTGTAGATGGTGGGAAGTAGTCAGATTGTGAACATATTTTGAAGGTAACAATGAGGCTTTGCCAATGAATTCAATATGTCATATGAGAGAGACTTCTTTAAAGTTCTTGGTCTGAGAAATTAGAAAATAGTGATGTTATTTGCCATAAAAGAGTAAGTTCAGAGGAGGAACGCCAGAAGTTTAATTTTTGCCTTGTAAACTCTGAGATGCCACATAAATATGCAACAGCAGGTGATTGAATATATGATCCTGGAGTTCAGATGAGATACATTCTATACAGAGAAAAGGAAATATAGCTGGATGAGGATATAAGATTGGAAGGTTTGAGCTTTTTTCAAGATGGGAGAAATAATTGAATGTTTTTAGTGATGAGAATAATTCAATAGAATGAGAAAATGTAATAATGCCTGAGGGGACAATTGCTGGAATAGTGTAGGTGATAAAGGATGGGATCTTGTGGACAAATGGGAACATCGCTATAGCTGATCCATCTCTAGTAACAGAAAGCATGACAAAGTACATGTAGATCAAGAAGTCCATGTAGTGGTATGAGTTTGAGGAGTTGTATTCTAATTGTATCTGTTTTCTTGGTGAAATAAGAAGCAAAGTCAGTGCGAAGATGGTGATGAAGTGTTGAAAGTTTCAGGAGAGTGACACAGCTACAAAATTGACAAGGAGAGTGGAAGAATGGATGGCTTTGGGATTGCCAAGTGAATGAATTTAGAATTGCCAGGTAGCATTAAAGGCTGACTTGAGGTTGAAGGTCACAAATTTAAACTGAGGCCAGCCACTTTCATCTGTGCAGATATAAGTATGGAGTGGGTAGAGAGCTCAATTCAACCAAGACTAGGGTTTTGCCAGTTGAATATGAACTGGCAGAAAGAAAAGAGCAAAAGAGCTGAGAGTTTATGCAAATAACTGATTATAATCCATGGACTTTAAGATGAGTAAGGAAGGCCGTGAGCACATGAAATGGGTGAGAAGCAGTGAAAGAGCCGTAGGACCAGTGAATGTTAGGTCTTTATGGGATCAACAATTATTGGAGTCAGAATTTTGGAAAAAATGAACTGAAAAGAGAGGAGGGGAAAATGCAAATCGAAACCACAATGATATATCACTTCATACCAATCAGGATGACTATAATAAAAGAGACAAATAACAAGTGTTAAGGAAGATATAGAGAATTCAGAACCCTCATTTACAGCTGGTAGGATTATAACGATGCGGTGACTTCGGAAAACAGTCTGGCAATTTCTCAAAATGTTAAACATATAGAGTTACCATATGACCCAGCAATTCATTTCCTTGGTATACACCCCAAAGAAATGAAAGCATACATCACTTAAAAAGTTGTATGCAAATGTTTATTGCAGTATTATTCATAATAGCCAGAAAGCGAAAATAACCCAAATGTCCATCAACTGATGAGTGAATAATAAATTTATACCGTAGAATATTATTTGGCAATAAAAAGGAATGAAGTTCTAATACATGCTACAATTTGGATAAACCTTGAAAATGTTATGTTTAGTGAAAGGAACCAGTCACAAAAAGCTACATATTGTATGATATGAAATATTCAGAATAGACAAATATAGAGAGACAGAAAGTAGATCAGTGGTTGCCTTGAGCTGGGAGCAATGAGGGGACAGGGAGGGGTGATGCAGGCTAATATGTTAAGGTGAATTTTGGGAGGAGGAAGGGGTGATTAAAATATATTAAAGTCAATTATGGAAATGGTTGTACAACTCTGTGAATACACTAAAACCATTGAATTGTATACTTTAAAAGGGTGAATTTTACAGTATAAAGCTGTTGCCACCAACCAAACAAAAACAAGATGGCGGTCAGAGAGTGGGATGCTCAAAATTGAGATTATGGAGGGTTTGCGCATTGGTAATGGCAAGAACTTGGGTCTGACCATGGAAGCGAGTAGCTGAGATGCTTGAAGGAGGGAGTCAGGGAAGACAGAGGCTCAAGTACTGGGGATAATCTATGAATTTATGAGCATCCAGTGGGGTGGCAGGAGTAATGTTGGTGAGAGGTCTGACAGTGAGTCAGGGGTAAAAGTCTGCAGGGAATGAGGAGTGACCTAATGGCTTGCAGATGACTACAACTAGGAAGCATCATAGCAGGTGGGAATCTGATAGCAGGCAGTGTAAAGGTTGGGTGGGGTTAGAGAGACTGTTCTGGAATTTGGGTATTTGTGAAGGACAAAATATCTTTAAGAGTTAAGGGCCTACTGTACTTTTCCCTCATTCATTTATTCATTCATGCAACACACATTTATTCTTTTTCTGGTACCGTGATCCACTCATTTGGTTATCTCTGAGGTGCGGCCAAGCATGGTACAACTGACTCTTAGGATGGCTGCAGTGTCCCAGATGCTGTATGATGATCTTTCAATGAGGTTCTCCACTAGTAGAGGGTTATACTGATAAGCATGCAGCCTTTCCTCGATTGCTGTCATCATGTTGGCATTTCTGTTGTTTAGTTACGCTAACGTAGTAAAAGGCTTTATTTTTTTGAAGGGGTGGTGTGCTACCTATTTTATTGTTGGTCAAGAGAATGTGTGATGTGCTTTGGATTTGGAGAGATCTGGGTTTGGATTTTGGCCCTGCTATTTATAACTTTGTGATCTTGGGCAACTTACTTAATCTTCTGAGTCTTAGTTTCATTGTCAACAAAATATGTACCTCATAAGTGTTGGTGAGAATTAAAAGATATGCATATCAAGCTCCTACGAGGTCATAGGCACACCGGAGATGTTCTTTTCTCTCTATTTTTTCTTCCTTTGCCTTTATGCTAATGTTGCTTCTACTGTTTTATTTTCAGCTTTTAGCAGTTCCAGCATCTGGCTTCTATCAGAAACCTTCTAGGGATGGTTGAAATTATCAAACTGACTTCCAGATTGGTGTAGAGCCACTCTAATAGTGTACTTGAGAGTACCATAGTATGTTTCTCAATGTGTTTTATGAAATTTTTTAATCTCAATCTTTAAAATAACCTGCGAGGTACATAAAAGAGATATTGTATTCCTAATTTATGGAAGAGAATATAAGGTACTGAGAGTAATTTACTGAGTATTTACTAAGTGGCATTTTTCTAAACACTTTATAGGTATTAACTTAATCCTCACAATAATCCTATAAAGAGTGTTATTATCCTTATCTCACAGAAAGGGAGACAGGCACAGAGAGGTCAAATAACTTGTTGAAGGTCACATAACTTCCAAGCATGGGGACAGAATTTGAATCCAGGCGATTTTATTCCAAAGCTTACCCACTTTGTGGCTCTGATGGAAGGAAAGTAAACAAATCATTGTTCAAAACTCCTGAGTGAAGAAATCCTTTTGCCAGTTACTGCTCAGGTAGCTTTCTGGCCTCTGGAATGTCATTTAGCTTGAAATGTTGGTAGTTCACAGTGATGACTAATAAAATATTATTGTTATCTTATACAGGCGGGGAGCCTGTGTGACTTTTCTTACCCAACTTCCTTCTAGCTCAGCCACACTGAGAATTCTTCTGCAAAGACAAAGAAGGCAGTTTCTCTCAGATAATAGCAATAAGAATAGCCACCCTTGTTACATTATAGTTCTACTTGTTGCAAGCCAAAGCTTTCTCAATATCATAAATCTTAAAACCTAGGGGAAGCTTTGGAAAACTTTAGAAAACAAATACAGTTGACCCTTGAACATGTGGGAGTTAGAGATGCTGGCCCCTGTGCAGTTGCAAATTTATGTATTATAACTTTTGACTCCCCCCAAACTTAAATTGTCTCTCAGTATCCATGGAGGATTGATTCCAGGACACCTCCCTCTCCCCAGAGGATACCCAAATCTGTGGATGCTCAAGTCCCTTATAAAAAAAATGGCACATATCAATGCATACAGCCAGCCCTCCACATCCTCGGACTCCCAACTGTAGATCAAGAACAGTACAGGTATTTATTTAAAAAAAAACCTCCTGCGTATAAGTGGACCTGCATGGTTCAAACCTGTCTTATTCAAGGATCAACTATAGTTTATGAGGTTAAAATGAATTTCCTAATGATTCTCTGGCTCCAGTGGACTTTTCCTTAGGAAGCAGAAGTATATCTGGCCTAAGTCTGAGCCATTAGGCACTCATGAAACTCCGAAAAATAGAGCTAGTGTGTCTATACTAAGTGCTAGAAATCTGAGAGCTAAGGCATTTTTCTTAGGAGTGGATGATCAAACATTCACAACATCTAGAGATTTGTCATCTTTGTTCTTGCTGCCACTGATTTTAGTTTTTGATCATTAGAATTTCTCCCAGACCAGAAGTAGGGGAAAAAAGAGAAGGTGAAACTAAATTCTGATTCTTTTAGTATGTCAGAAATTTTGATAAAAATCTGATAAAGGAGGAGTTGGAAATTATTATTTAAAATGAAATTAATTGTACGTTTAATGCGTGTGTGCATGTATATACATTCAACTATCGTTCTATGATTCCCATTCCTATTTGGTAATAAACAATGGACTTATTCTATATACTTATGAAATACATATGTAGATTTTATTTATTTTCCAAAGATCCACGCGCTTCACTGAAGAGATTAATGAAAAAAATTTCTTCTCTTAGTTTTAAAATGGTTTATATATATATTCTCTATATATGTACATTTTAATAGATGTTTTATACATATACATGTTATACATAATTTCATGAATAAATACAGCAGAATCAGTCTAATGAATAAAAACATTTTGACTTAAACATAAACAAATGGGGCAATTAAAAGGATCTTTCTTAAGAACATAGAATAACCATGTTAACTAAGATGCCTAAAATTATTTGAGGAATGGAGTAAAATATAAATAAAGGCATTTATTTTAAAGAAAGTACTTGCCTAAGTCTTTGATCTGAATGGAGCAGAAAGAGGGAATTGAGGCCTAACTGTGGTTTAGCTAGACTTGACCTTTTATCCTTTGAACTAGACCAGCCCCTCCCCTCTTTGAAGTTCAGTGGCATTCACTAGGGTACAACACATAATGACTGCAAGGTCTCAGGGAATTCACTAAGAGGGAAAATAATACCAGTGCATTTCCTGAGGAGGCCAGGATTCACACACTAGGGCCCATCTAGAGGCATAAGGGTACACATTTCAGGAACTGGAGAATTTTGCCCTTGTCACAGCCCAGGAGTTCCCAGTGCTCTTCCATGTACTGGAGACTGAGAAACTGCTTTGGGGTTAGAACTACCTCATGAGCCTCTTTCTAAGACGTTAGAGCCCAGTGGCCAGCTTAGAAAGTTCAAATACCAGAAGCTCATAGAACTCAACTTGGAGGGTAGTGGTCCCTTGTTTGTCAATATGTTTGCTGGACTTTCTCCTCTTTCAGTATCCTGAAATAGAGCTGGGGCAAAGGAAAGATGGGGAAAAGGAAGGAGGCCTCTCTGATAATGTTCATTCTACTTCGTTCAATGAAGGGTCAAAGATATTAAGTGTGTATAACCTCTTTATCTACTTCTCTCTAAAAAGGATGATGATGAGGATGAGGATAAAGACTAATATGCATTGGTTATTTACTCTCTATCAGGTATTGTGCTAAGCTTTCCATTCATTATCATAATTTGCTTTCATTCTTGCAATAATCCCCAGGGGTAGGTACTCTTATTATCACCTTCCCTGTTTTTCAGGAAAGTAAACTGAGGCTTAAGGGAAAAGAATAACTTGTGTAAGGTCACACAGCTAGTAACTGGTTATGGTAGGAGAATATTGTCCCCTCCCCAAAGATGTCTACATTTTAATTCCTAGAAATTGTGACTATATTACATGGCAAAAGAGAATTAAGGTTGCAAATGGAATTAAGGTTACTAATCAGCGAACTTGAGATTGGGGAGATTCTTCTAGGTTATCTGAGTGGGCCCAGGGTAATCATGGCGTCCTCATAAATGAAAGAGAGAGGCAGGAGAGAGTTGGTGTCAAAGTGATGCAATGTGAGAAAGATGTGATTGGCTATTGCTGGCTTTGAAAATGGAAAGGGGCCTCTAGAAGCTAGAAAAGGCAAGAAAATGGATTCTCCATTAAAGCTTTCAGAAAGAAGGCAGCCCTGATTATACCCTGGTATTAGCCCAGTGAGACACATTTTGGACTTCTGACCTCCAAAACTGCTAGATAATAATTTGTGTTGCTTTAAGCTTCTAAGTTTGCAAAAATTTGTTACACCAGCAATAGGAAACTAAGATAGTGATAAAGCTGAGGGCTGAAATCTGGCTCTGGAGCCAGGGCCCTTAACACCAGCCTTACAGTGCAGAGCCGTAATGAGTCATAGAAACAGAGAATAGCATAGGCCGTGGTAGAAGAGAATAGGCCACTGTGCTTAGCAGCTCCACCAAAGGGCCTGGGCCTTAACAGCCTGGGGAAACGCCCAAGAGGCCATGAACACTCCAGGAATGGCAGACTTTCTGTCCCCATCAAATAAGGGAATGGTGGAGTGGGCTAGGAGCAGGGCAAACAAGTTCTTATCCAAAATTTGAACCCTTGTAACTATAGCATTTCATTGTCTACCATGTTTATTCTTCAAATACATCTTGGACATCTACTATGAGTCAGGCACTGTGTCAGGCACAAAGAATACCAAAAGAAGTAAGTGTGTCTGGTCCTTCAAAGAGGAGACACTCTAGGGGGAACCAGTCAAGTAAACAATTACTTTTCAGTGGGGTAGTGCTGTGATAGAGTAAATGGGAAAGCATTGGAAAGGCATGTGACCAGTCTCAGGGATTCGGGGATGTCTTGCTAGAGAAGGTGATCACCGAACTAAGTCCTAAAAGATGAGTTTGAGAGTTGTGGGGGCCTGAGAGGAGGTAGCTATACGTGGAATGTTCTGGAGGCACATGGAACATGGCTTACCCCAAAGATATGGCCAAAGAGGAGAGAGTGGGCAAAAATGAGTCGGGAAAGGCAGGCAGGGTCTAGAAAGTGAAGAGCTTAGATGCCAAGCTCAGGAATTTGGACCATTCTATGGAAAATGTAGCATTGTAGAAGGGTTTTATATCTGGAAGTGCTATTGTCAGATTTGCTACAGTTAGGCCTCTCTGGTGGCCTGTGGAAGACCAACAGTGGGGCCAGCAGTGGGGCAGGGACTAGACAATTGTCAGGAAGAGCAGCCAGGAAGTTGTTGGCAACATCTCAGGCCATCCTCTTTGGTTCCCCAACAGGCAACTGCATATGATGCAAAAGGGACCTCACTGAATATTGACCCAGAATTTCTTTACTTAAATGAGCCTAAGGAAGTATAAATAGTAATACTCTTTAAAAGCTGGAAACCCCTAATCTTTTCCAGAGTTGGCTTCCTTTCCTACCCCTGATCCCCATAATAGCACCTGCCCAGGGCCTGGCTAGAACTCCTCCTCCTCAGCATCCTTGGCTACGTGGAAACTCTCCTAATATAGAGTTCTAATCCCAGGTTCACCCCTCAGTTGCAAATTGAGTGAACTCTCATGTGGCCTCAGAAATTCTCTGCCCACGTTTTGATCTTTTGTAATCAGAGTACAGACTTTTCTTCATGTATGTGGTTACCCACTTTTTCGCTTTCAATGTTACATACATTTTTCTAGTGTCCATTTTTCGCAGACATTCTTACTTTTATTTGCTGTAGGTTCTCTCAAACAGGCCCTTTTTCTTTTGTCTCTATTTCTGTGTTCCCTTTTATGACTAATAAACTTCCCCTAACATTCTTCATCCACTTGTTAATAATCTTTCAGTACGTCCCAGTGCAAGAAGAATAGTCCCATTTCTAAAGCTCAATCTACATTAAAATTATTCACTACATATACAAGAAGTAGGGATTCTCAGGTCCACATATATTTGGGTAAGATTCATGTGCCAGTAAATGAAGGGTGAAAAATAGGCTGGTGCACATGCATCAGAGATTCAGGCTTGTTCCTGGGCCCGTTTTTGCCTCAATTGTCCAGAATGTTATTGTTGCTAGCTGGGATCTTTATTTAGGGATCTGAGCAGCATATGCAACTTGTCTCTACACAACGCATTTGTTTTATGTTTTCTATCACTGGGAAGAAGATATTTGTATCAGTCAGAAGAGACTGCATTATGCTGCAGTAACAAATACCCGTCAAATCTTAGTGACTTCAGCCATAGCTTTATTTCTTGCTCATTCTACACACGGTGGCAACTTAGGGAACCTAGGTGACAGAAGAGTCACCTACTCAAACATCAGGAATCACGATGCAAAAGGGAAAGGAAACTCTAGACAGCCTCTGCTTGGATGTGACACTTTTCTTCTGCTCAAAGAACATTAACCAGAAATAGTTTCATAGCTCTACTAAACTGCAAGAGTCCCAGCCCAGGACTCAAAGAGAGAGGACCGTTTCCTCTGTGGCCAAGGTGGAGAGCCAGGGATACTTGCTGAACAGCATGAAGTGCCACCACCATGTTCATTAGGCATTTAGCATGTGACACTGTTAGGCCAAACACAGAGCAGTTTAGAAAGACTAGTCTCTACATTCTTAGACTTCTTACTAGCTAGCCACCAAGGGTCTTAAAACTTCTCCAGTAATACATTTCAATACTATCGTCTCAATGCTCCATGATGATTTTCAACTTTTATATATTATGTCGCTATGACTTTTCTAACTATACATGTTTTCTTTTTGCTTTTGCCATCAAGAAGCTGAGAGCCAAAACTAGTGTACTACATTCCAAGTAGCTCCTATTGTCCG
>NW_011888837.1:4649639-4657951 GCF_000151845.1 Pteropus vampyrus
GAATACTTAACTTTTTAATTATCCCCAAAGTTTGTTTCTTGGAATCACCTGTCTTGTGGGAGATGGGATCTGTAAACTTTTCTTTAGGCAGTGAGGAAGGCTGAGTGACGGAGGTGGCTTCAGTGAAGCTTCACTGTTATCCTACCTGAGATCAGTTCCACATCAAGAACTGTGGGCATGTCTTGGTTTTCTGGGGCTGCAACTCATTTGAGTAGATCAAAGGATGTCACTGGGTAACTTCCCACCCTGGGACTGTTCTCTGAAATCAAAACTTCCCTCCAAAGAAGAGACTATCTCTTGTTTCATTTATCAATCTAGTTAATTCCTGTTCTTTCACTTTAAGAAAATGACCTCTCTCCACTTCTTAGCAGATTTCTTGCCCTTGGTCTCTGCAGTAGCTAACACATGTATTCTTGTATTCTTCAAAAAAAAAAATCCCCACGATTAATGAAACACACCTTTATGGAGCCCTTGCTATGTGTAAGGAAACTTCTGTGTTCCTGTAATCCTCACTCCAACTCTGTGTGGTTAGCCTTCTTGTTCTCAGACTTAGACTAAAGAAATGGGTGTTCAGAGGATGCATATTTTGCCCAAGATCACTCAGTATTAGAAGTGAGATTCATACACATGTTGGCCATGGGGCATAATTCATAAACATTGCCCAGTCTTTACACACCACACTGCTTCAACCTCTGTTCTTAGGCTTTCCATCCAGGTTATGAATCTTGGAAATAAAATAATATATCTCCTATTTAGAAAATAACAAAAGAAAGTGGTTATATAATTTTTAATAGTAACTGTTGTATGTGTATTCCAATTTAAAACAAAACTATGCAATTTTCCCCGTTGGTTATTTTAAGTGTGAGAAACGATGTTTCTGTTTTTAAGGCATTGTCTCATTATAATGCACAGCAAATGATATTACTCATATTATATAGATAAGCGACTCGTCTGGGGGCCCTACAGATACAAAGGTACAAAGGGCCAGAGTTGTGAGTAGCGCACAGGATTCCTGATTCTTAAACCAGTATTCTTTCTTCTAGTACAATACACATCATTTTCTGACCCTAAATAGAAATTTTCAACAGTATAAACCCAATGATTTGGGGTTAGATAAGAAGCAGGTGGAGAGAACGGGGACATCATAACTGTACTCTCATGTTACTCAGAGTTTCTCTGTTTTGTTTAAAGTCTAGCAGTTAGTCCTGGGTTCCAAAAAATGTTTATTAATTTCGTAGGACCTGAGAGCCAGATATAGTTCCTGGGAGGAACTTTTATTTATTCTACTTAATTTTTTGTCCCCACTTTATATAGTTTAAAAGCAAGAATCTCCACGAGGTTGTGAGCCATGATAACCCCCAGTGAATAAAAAGCAACACTTTCAAAAGCTTTTTTTGAGAGATTCTTAATATATTTCTTTATCTAATTATCGTTTGATCTTTATGTATTTTGCTTATTGCTTTAATACAGTTTTTGCACTTATGGAGAACATATTTCTCCTCAAATCACTAACTGAACAGTACAGCACACAAATTCCTCATTACATTGCATTGACCGTGAGTTATTGAATTACCCCCACCTTGCTATACTCCTAGCAGTCATCATCCAGGAATGAAAGTAGCAGGAAAGGGGGCGGGGGGATCACTAAAGAATTTAGACACTGGAATGCAGGTGAAATTCAGTTTTGGTGGAGTTTTGCAGGATGAGTTCAATTTTAATCAAAACTCCAGATAGAATTGCGCATAAATGGAAGTCACTGCATATTCGGTTTTACAGGGCAAGGCCATCTCCCAGCCTCGGTGGCAATACAGACCAACTCTTTTTTCTCATGTGTAAGCTTTGAGTCTTGTTGAACCTGTGAGCTCATATAATAGCTTCAGAGCTCTTAGGATCTCTGAAAGAAGGGTCAGAACACAGAAGTATTGGGTGTCAGGTTTCTTGGGCCCTTGAAAGATTAGGCAGACAAGTGAAGAAGTGTTAATTTGGGGACAAAGTTCTAGGGGATTCTTTGATGCAGTGGGCTAGGGAGCATGGGCTCTGAAGTCAGTGTCTTGAATTCTAGACCCAGCTCTGTTGTTTTACTAATGTCGCAACCTTGAGCAAGTCACTGGATTCCTCTGAGCCTTGGTATTTGCATTTATACAAAAAAAATGATAATATCTTACAGCATTTTTGTGACTTTTAAGATACTACAGTAATTGGAGCACAGAAGGCATTCAACTGGTAGCAATGATGATGAGGATTTGTTCACTCACAGTAAATATGGAGTACCTCTATGTGCCTATGCTGTCCTGGGCACTGGGGATACAGCTGTGAATAAGATAGACTCAAGTCCCTAGCCTCCTGGGGCTGACATTCTAGTGAAGAGACAGACAATAAACAAGATACGAAAGTGAAAAATATACTGAATTGAATCATAATTTAAGTACTAAAGAAAAAAATGAAGACAAGAAGAAATGAGTAGTATTAGGGGAAGCTGAGATCTTAGAGGAGTGATCAGGAAAGGCCTCCTCCAGAAGCCGAATCTGTGTGAAGACCTGAAGGAGGTAAGGGAGAAAGGCAAATGACTACCTGAGGGAGCAGCAGGCATGAGGACCGAGACAGGAGTGTCTGGCATACCTGCATATAGGGAGGACTTTGGTTTCTCCTTAGAGTGTGATGAGGTGGGTCATGGGAAGGGGAGTGACCTGATCTAATCAAAGTCCTAACAGGGTCACTAGGTTGCTGCCAATGACATGCTTATGATCATGGTAATGCTGCAGCTGATGACATAAGATGAAGAACAGGAAGGTAGAGAGTCGAAGCATTTGAGTTTGTAGGGCGCAAATCCTGGAGAAGCAGAACATAGGACCGATCCACAAATGACAGTTTCACTCTTCCTCTTTTAAATTGGTCTCTATAAACTAAGAAAGAGGGAAAGAGATGGGCCTGGCTCCCCCTGGCTCCATGCTGACATGGACACACACACACACACCCCTTTGTGCCTATACTTAATTTGAATGTATTTCTATCATAGCATGTATTGCCCAGTACTGTACTTATTTCTTTAAAGTCAGCTTTGAAACTTCTGTGTTCCTGTAATCCTCACTCCAACTCTGTGTGGTTAGCCTTCTTGTTCTCAGACTTAGACTAAAGAAATGGGTGTTCAGAGGATGCATATTTTGCCCAAGATCACTCAGTATTAGAAGTGCGATTCATACACATGTTGGCCATGGGGCATAATTCATAAACATTGCCCAGTCTTTACACACCACACTGCTTCAACCTCTGTTCTTAGGCTTTCCATCCAGGTTATGAATCTTGGAAATAAAATAATATATCTCCTATTTAGAAAATAACAAAAGAAAGTGGTTATATAATTTTTAATAGTAACTGTTGTATGTGTATTCCAATTTAAAACAAAACTATGCAATTTTCCCCGTTGGTTATTTTAAGTGTGAGAAACGATGTTTCTGTTTTTAAGGCATTGTCTCATTATAATGCACAGCAAATGATATTACTCATATTATATAGATAAGCGACTCGTCTGGGGGCCCTACAGATACAAAGGTACAAAGGGCCAGAGTTGTGAGTAGCGCACAGGATTCCTGATTCTTAAACCAGTATTCTTTCTTCTAGTACAATACACATCATTTTCTGACCCTAAATAGAAATTTTCAACAGTATAAACCCAATGATTTGGGGTTAGATAAGAAGCAGGTGGAGAGAACGGGGACATCATAACTGTACTCTCATGTTACTCAGAGTTTCTCTGTTTTGTTTAAAGTCTAGCAGTTAGTCCTGGGTTCCAAAAAATGTTTATTAATTTCGTAGGACCTGAGAGCCAGATATAGTTCCTGGGAGGAACTTTTATTTATTCTACTTAATTTTTTGTCCCCACTTTATATAGTTTAAAAGCAAGAATCTCCACGAGGTTGTGAGCCATGATAACCCCCAGTGAATAAAAAGCAACACTTTCAAAAGCTTTTTTTGAGAGATTCTTAATATATTTCTTTATCTAATTATCGTTTGATCTTTATGTATTTTGCTTATTGCTTTAATACAGTTTTTGCACTTATGGAGAACATATTTCTCCTCAAATCACTAACTGAACAGTACAGCACACAAATTCCTCATTACATTGCATTGACCGTGAGTTATTGAATTACCCCCACCTTGCTATACTCCTAGCAGTCATCATCCAGGAATGAAAGTAGCAGGAAAGGGGGCGGGGGGATCACTAAAGAATTTAGACACTGGAATGCAGGTGAAATTCAGTTTTGGTGGAGTTTTGCAGGATGAGTTCAATTTTAATCAAAACTCCAGATAGAATTGCGCATAAATGGAAGTCACTGCATATTCGGTTTTACAGGGCAAGGCCATCTCCCAGCCTCGGTGGCAATACAGACCAACTCTTTTTTCTCATGTGTAAGCTTTGAGTCTTGTTGAACCTGTGAGCTCATATAATAGCTTCAGAGCTCTTAGGATCTCTGAAAGAAGGGTCAGAACACAGAAGTATTGGGTGTCAGGTTTCTTGGGCCCTTGAAAGATTAGGCAGACAAGTGAAGAAGTGTTAATTTGGGGACAAAGTTCTAGGGGATTCTTTGATGCAGTGGGCTAGGGAGCATGGGCTCTGAAGTCAGTGTCTTGAATTCTAGACCCAGCTCTGTTGTTTTACTAATGTCGCAACCTTGAGCAAGTCACTGGATTCCTCTGAGCCTTGGTATTTGCATTTATACAAAAAAAATGATAATATCTTACAGCATTTTTGTGACTTTTAAGATACTACAGTAATTGGAGCACAGAAGGCATTCAACTGGTAGCAATGATGATGAGGATTTGTTCACTCACAGTAAATATGGAGTACCTCTATGTGCCTATGCTGTCCTGGGCACTGGGGATACAGCTGTGAATAAGATAGACTCAAGTCCCTAGCCTCCTGGGGCTGACATTCTAGTGAAGAGACAGACAATAAACAAGATACGAAAGTGAAAAATATACTGAATTGAATCATAATTTAAGTACTAAAGAAAAAAATGAAGACAAGAAGAAATGAGTAGTATTAGGGGAAGCTGAGATCTTAGAGGAGTGATCAGGAAAGGCCTCCTCCAGAAGCCGAATCTGTGTGAAGACCTGAAGGAGGTAAGGGAGAAAGGCAAATGACTACCTGAGGGAGCAGCAGGCATGAGGACCGAGACAGGAGTGTCTGGCATACCTGCATATAGGGAGGACTTTGGTTTCTCCTTTGAGTGTGATGAGGTGGGTCATGGGAAGGGGAGTGACCTGATCTAATCAAAGTCCTAACAGGGTCACTAGGTTGCTGCCAATGACATGCTTATGATCATGGTAATGCTGCAGCTGATGACATAAGATGAAGAACAGGAAGGTAGAGAGTCGAAGCATTTGAGTTTGGAGGGCGCAAATCCTGGAGAAGCAGAACATAGGACCGATCCACAAATGACAGTTTCACTCTTCCTCTTTTAAATTGGTCTCTATAAACTAAGAAAGAGGGAAAGAGATGGGCCTGGCTCCCCCTGGCTCCATGCTGACATGGACACACACACACACACCCCTTTGTGCCTATACTTAATTTGAATGTATTTCTATCATAGCATGTATTGCCCAGTACTGTACTTATTTCTTTAAAGTCAGCTTTCTAGATTTGTTCAGCAAATGCTTCTCAATCACCTATTATGTGCACACATTATGTTAGGTGCTAAATTTACAGCAATATAAAAGACTATAAATGATTCAAAAACCAACCCCACAGATGGTCATCAAAGTAAAATCAATTTAGTTCCATAGGTGTGGATACATTTAGGATTTGAGAAGGGAAGAAGCATGCTAATTTGCCAGGTGTACACTCACCCAGTTTGTTGGCTTAGGAATTTCCCACCCGCTTGTAGCTGGTGTATTATCTGAAGTCATTTAACCTGTTGACAATCACATTCTTGAAATAAGTAAATCTATGCAGGTGAAATTGGACAAACAATGCCAGTGACCTCTTTAGCTGCTCAAGTATTGGTCCAAAGGTTTAAAATAATAAGCTTCATTTTTCACTGAGTCTTGTTGACAGACAGTATCAGCGGGGCTTGGGGTTAGAAGAAGTATAATCCTCTTTGATGAATAGTCCAGGAAAACCATTGTTAAACCTTTCGTAAATATTTTTTAAGTTATAATCAGGATTTTAGATAAACTGTGTGAATAATTGACATCAACTAAAGATTTATGCATTTAGTTAACCTCAGTACATTGAAATCAATTGTTACCAGTGCATCAGCAAAAGAACCTCAGTTTCTCAATTTATTACTCATGATAATAAATGAAGACAGCAATATGGTGTAAGGTAATTCACAGCCTTGTTTTAGACAATAGCTTCAACTTTCTTGGCACTCCAATTTATTACCTGAGTGGCCAACAAAGAGATATCCACTGATGCCGATGCTATCAAATAAAAAAGCAGAGACAGGGCCAGCAGCAGCAAGGGAGGAGGGGAACGTGGGGTCCTAAGTGTCCACAACTGATACAGCAGCCTTCAGACTGGTTATCTGAAATGCTTTAGACCAGGGGTCTGTCTACATTTCGGAACCAACTGCCTCAATTCAAGGCTTAGTGAGAATCTCCCTTTTGGAGTGGAGCCCTTGGATGAACCCTAGCACAGAGAAAACCTCCTAGGGCTCCTATGATTCCCTAGAAATTGCTGACCTCCCAGAGAGTTATTTATACGGATGAATTTAAGCACCGAAAGAACAGAAGGAATCCTGCCTTGTTTTTATCACTGTAGGCTCTTTGACCTGCCTCAGTGAACATGCTTTTTTAAAAAATAAAAAAATATGAAATGTATGAAAAATATACTAAAATGTAAACTCCAGGAAAGGAGAGAATACAGTTTGTTTCCTTCACTGATGTTTCCCCCGGCCTAGAACAGTGCCTGACACATGGTAGGTGCTCAAAAAAATACTTGTGGATGAATGAAAGAATGAGTGTGTTCATCAAGAGTCTGACCTCAGGGAGTTTGAAATCTAGAAGTGTGAACACAGGGCATGATCAGAAATCACAGTGGGTACTAGACTTATTGGAGTGATCACTTCATAAGGTATATAAATTAAATGTCTGTCGCTATGTTGCACATCTAAAACTAATATGATATTGTCTGTCAACTGTAACTTAAAAATTAAAAATTAAGAAAATTAAATTTAAAAAAATATCCATGACAAAGGTAATGATTGTGGCTTGTTTCAAGACAGGTAGAGATCATTTAGAGGAAAAAGAGAGATTCTGTCTGGGTTAATAAGAAGTTTCATAATGAAGGATGGGTATTTGGAGGAAAAAGGGAGAAAGAGAAAAAAAGAAACTGAAAACATAGGATAGGGGCTTATGCAAAAGATCGGTGTTAGAGAAAAGGTCTAAAATCATCTCCAGTAATAATTAAAACCTCAAGACAGTATGAATCATTAAGAGAGAGTATGGAGAAATTTGAGAATCAAAATACATAGGAGGTGCCCAATGTTTATTAAGCAAATACCATTTCAAAAAATCATTCCAGCCCCCAGTTTTTTAAATTTTATAAACAATTATATTAATTGACTTTTTAAAAGTATTTTCAACCTAAAAGTTCTATGCAAAGTGAAGAGATTCTGAGAAACTCTGTAAATACAAAGGGTTATACAGTTTATGAGAACAGTGAACAACAATAAAATCTGTTTGCTATTCTTCCTCATAATGTTTGCTTTCACATTAAATCAGCCATGAGAAAGATATAATACAAGCTATACAATTGAGCCTTCTTAACTTCCTTTTTTATATAAAAAAAAAATCGCTCATTTCCTAGGTCTCATTCTCATTGTATGGAAAATGTTGGCAAAGAATGCAGAAGGGATTCAATTCCACAAACTGCACTTGAGCAGGACCGTGTCTGTGGTGTTCATCATTGTACCCCCAACTTTTTGCTCCATAAATAGCACACGGTATATGCTCAGTAAATATTTGTCGAATGAATGAACCAATATTTTCTGAGGAGTCCTTTGTGCAAAGCTCTGGGGAGGAATTCTGGGGTCATGGTTCCTCAAAGAGTTCAAAGAGTTCACAGCCCAAGCTGGGGATGGGCTGGAACTGTGGGCAGGGAACAGGCACAGGTAGCTCTCCTCAAAGACAGGGTGTGATCACTACAAGCAGCATGTCAAAGTAGTATAAAAATAATAAACTCCTTAGATGTCGTTCACAGTTTATGTATTATTTATATCAATTTATTCAATTGATTCTCTGAAAATGGAGGTAAAAAGGGTTACTTCTTAAAGGACAGATTGCAAAGGTGAGAGGGTAAGGTGGGTATT
>NW_011888837.1:4658001-4660894 GCF_000151845.1 Pteropus vampyrus
CCCGGCCTAGAACAGTGCCTGACACATGGTAGGTGCTCAAAAAAATACTTGTGGATGAATGAAAGAATGAGTGTGTTTATCAAGAGTCTGACCTCAGGGAGTTTGAAATCTAGAAGTGTGAACACAGGGCATGATCAGAAATCACAGTGGGTACTAGACTTATTGGAGTGATCACTTCATAAGGTATATAAATTAAATGTCTGTCGCTATGTTGCACATCTAAAAGTAATATAATATTGTCTGTCAACTGTAACTTAAAAATTAAAAATTAAGAAAATTAAATTTAAAAAAATATCCATGACAAAGGTAATGATTGTGGCTTGTTTCAAGACAGGTAGAGATCATTTAGAGGAAAAAGAGAGATTCTGTCTGGGTTAATAAGAAGTTTCATAATGAAGGATGGGTATTTGGAGGAAAAAGGGAGAAAGAGAAAAAAAGAAACTGAAAACATAGGATAGGGGCTTATGCAAAAGATCGGTGTTAGAGAAAAGGTCTAAAATCATCTCCAGTAATAATTAAAACCTCAAGACAGTATGAATCATTAAGAGAGAGTATGGAGAAATTTGAGAATCAAAATACATAGTAGGTGCCCAATGTTTATTAAGCAAATACCATTTCAAAAAATCATTCCAGCCCCCAGTTTTTTAAATTTTATAAACAATTATATTAATTGACTTTTTAAAAGTATTTTCAACCTAAAAGTTCTATGCAAAGTGAAGAGATTCTGAGAAACTCTGTAAATACAAAGGGTTATACAGTTTATGAGAACAGTGAACAACAATAAAATCTGTTTGCTATTCTTCCTCATAATGTTTGCTTTCACATTAAATCAGCCATGAGAAAGATATAATACAAGCTATACAATTGAGCCTTCTTAACTTCCTTTTTTATATATAAAAAAAAAAATCGTTCATTTCCTAGGTCTCATTCTCATTGTATGGAAAATGTTGGCAAAGAATGCAGAAGGGATTCAATTCCACAAACTGCACTTGAGCAGGACCGTGTCTGTGGTGTTCATCATTGTACCCCCAACTTTTTGCTCCATAAATAGCACACGGTATATGCTCAGTAAATATTTGTCGAATGAATGAACCAATATTTTCTGAGGAGTCCTTTGTGCAAAGCTCTGGGGAGGAATTCTGGGGTCATGGTTCCTCAAAGAGTTCAAAGAGTTCACAGCCCAAGCTGGGGATGGGCTGGAACTGTGGGCAGGGAACAGGCACAGGTAGCTCTCCTCAAAGACAGGGTGTGATCACTACAAGCAGCATGTCAAAGTAGTATAAAAATAATAAACTCCTTAGATGTCGTTCACAGTTTATGTATTATTTATATCAATTTATTCAATTGATTCTCTGAAAATGGAGGTAAAAAGGGTTACTTCTTAAAGGACAGATTGCAAAGGTGAGAGGGTAAGGTGGGTATTAATGAGAGGCCTAGAAAGGCTTATAGGAGACAAAATTTGAACTTGGCCTCAAAGAATGGGTAGTAACTAGAGATAACTTTTGTTGAATACGTCCTATGTGCCAGGCACTGTTTAAGCACTTGCATGAACTCACTTAATCCTCACAACGATCTCTGTGGTAAGTACTATCATCTTGCAAAAGAGGAAACTGAGACACAGTAAAGTTAAATAACCTGGTCAAAGTCACTCCGCTAGTAAGCGACAGAGCCATATAGTCTGGTTCCAGAGCACTAGCTCTTAAACATCATGGCATATTGCAGTTTTTATAGGTGGCTTAAGGGTGTTGCAGGTGGTGACCCAAGTAGAAAGAAAACCTGAACAACCTTGAAGTTAGAGTGTGCTCAGTGTGTGGAGGAAAAAGAAAACTTAGAGATGGTTGGCAGGGAAGTTTAGTAGGACAAAAAAAATAGAAAGGCAGAAGGAGGAAATGACCATCAATAGAAAATGGGTAAAAACATCGTGTTACATTCATATCAAGATGTTATAGTAGACTGTTTCATGAATGGAAATATCTTCATGATACGTGATTTATGAAAACAGTAGCTACCACTTTTGAAATCTTACTATAAGCCACGAATTGTTTACCCATTCATATGACTAGTCAGTCTCATTACTCCTCTGCAGCTCTGTGAGGTGAGAGTGATTTTTATCCCCATTTTATGGATGAGGAGCCTGCAACTTAGAGAGAAATTCATAAGTGAAACTGTAAACAGTGGTTACCTTCAGAGAGTAACATGGAGGGAGCAGGAGTAAGACTCACTCTCTTTTTACACAATTTCTATATTACTTTCATGCTTTATAAGAAACTAATGACCATATAATGATTTCTTAACAAATTCATAAACATCGATAAATAAATTAATTAAAATATTGACTTTAGCATATATTATTTTAATTATTAAGAATAAAATAAAAGCTAACAAGGGTCAAATTTACAAATTCCTTATAGGAAGTTGGTCCATTTTAAATATATTAAGATCTATTGGAGGTTTTTGAACATGTGGGCAATTCTGGAGAATAATTATTGAAATAAGAGAAAATATTGGTCACGTTTTATTTACTTGCTTTTTTTCCCCCTTTATATTCCTTTTCATCATTATTGACATCCTACAGTATCCACTGGCATATGGCACTGGATCTAGTATCGCTTTGTTCTATTGGTTTCCAAAGCACATCATCAGCTTCTAGTATCCCACATCAGGCACTTGTTTATTATGATTATTGTTTGCTTCTCTGCCTCTGCTCCAATTACCAGAAGAGAAAGGGTTTCTGTCTGTTTTGTCCACTCTTATACCTTAGTAGCACCTGGAACAATTTCGGGGATAAAGCAAGAGTTAAATCATTTTGTTGAATGAATTATAATTTTTAACAGACTCTTTTTACAGCAGTTTTTGGTTCACAGCAAAATTGAGCGGAAAACAGAGAGTTCCC
>NW_011888837.1:4662019-4675502 GCF_000151845.1 Pteropus vampyrus
AGAGGAAGGGGGTGAAGACATTTCAGACACCTCTCCTCTTTTAAAACACTAGCTTTCCCAGCAGGTATTGTCTTGGCAGAGTTCTCCCTCACTGCGCCTCCTAAATTTCTGAGCTCAATGAAAAGTGACCCGGATCTCAGGTATGGTCTGAGCTCTATAAAGCATGGTCTCATTGTGGGACTAGAGAAAGCAATTGGCTTGGAGCTTTAGGTGACCTTACATTAGTCTCACTTACACCACAACGATCATCAAAAGAAGCCAGCTCCTTCTTTTGTTTTTCCGGTTTCAGTAGTGGTGGCTTCTTCGTTGGAAAAGGTTTGGGCTGTGATTGGTTTTTAATGCCTAAAGTAAGAAGTTCCCTACTCCTAGAAAAACAACTCTTGGTGGGAATTAGTTATAGAATGGGGAAGGGAGTTAATTTTTTTATCGCTATTATAAACCAAACACTCGAGGTGATTGACATATGTTAGCTCATTTAACCTGCACAAGAACCCAGTGAGACAGCTATCACTATCCTCATTTTAGAGGGAAGAGGTTGCTGAAGGTGGCAGATCTGATAAGTGGAAGAGTCAGGGAAGAATCTAGATGCCTTTGGTTGTGCTTCGCCATGCCATTTGAATGTCATTACCTTGACCTACTCAGCCCTAGACCTACACATTTTGCTTTTTTTGATATGTCTTCATTAATCAGGTTTTGGCAACTAGATGTTATACTTTAGAATGTTCAAGTTGGCCAAAACTTTAGGAATCATTAATCAAGGCACACCATTTTCAAGATGTGAAAAGTAAGCTGGTCTTCTCATCACGCTACAGGTAATGTCTTTTGGGATGCTTCGCTCCTACATTCATTCATTCCTCAAACTTGACTGAGTGAACCCTTGCTTAGGGGAGCAGCAGCTCCTCCCAACCACAAAAATACAGCTGTGGATGTGGTGCCACCATGTCCCTGCCTCTAGTGCCTCTCTTCGGTGTGTTGGGCTGTGTCTGGTTTCTCTTCAGGGCCATCTAACCAGATATTGCTTTTCTGGTAGCCAGTAATTCAGAGTGCCTCAGAGCCAGAGTCAGATCAGATATGGGTTCAAATTCCAGGGTTGTCATCCTCTAGCTGTGTGACCTTGAACAAAGTACTTAACCTCATTGAAGATTCAGTTTCCTCATCTTTAAATGGGGATTCAAATACTGACTCTACAAGGTGATTGGAAAAATTAAATGAAATACTCTATATGGTAAGAACAGATGCTACCGCTATTATTTACTATATTATTATTGGCCAACTCTAGGCATAGGCTCATTTTTTGTGGGCCAAGATTTGAGTAAAGCAAGTAGTCCTCCAAACACAGTGGCCAATTTCTCAAACAGATGGGTAGGAAGGCTCAGAACCATTAGGCCTGTTCCATGTGTCTAGAAGAGTGTTGAAGGTTTGGAACTCACTTTGGCATTGGAACACAAAGCTGAACTTGAGAACACTGACATTTGTCTGTTGAGGACTGACAGAGAAATCCACACTCCCGATGTGTTTTGACGGGACTCTGGTGTTAGATTAACCTCTGGAGAGAGCTGCTCTGTTTCCTGCTATGAAAAGTGGCAATGCTGGCTTCTGGTTATGCCTTCTGGTTGATGGTGACACAAGATTTATGTTACTTCTTTTAGCAGAACAAGAGACAGTCCTGGGGTTGAAATCTGGCCTTGTCATTTGCAAACTGTATGACCTTGGGCCTCCCTAAGCCTCAATTTCCTCATTTATAAAATGGAAATAATAATTTCTTCCTCAAAAAAGCATTATGAAGATTTAATGAATAAAGTGTAAGTATGTAGTAAATGTACAATATTTGATCATTATTGTTGATTCTGGATTAGGTTAGAGAGGCATATGATAAAATGGAGGAGTACTGCCACATTACCAAATATGTTGGCTGCATGATTATCGAGAAGCCCTCCCCCCAGTATATCCCCTTAATGAATTTACCGTTCTAAAGGGGCTGGTCCCCAGCCTAACAAATACAGAACTGGTCATGATAGTGCTCAGGAGCTCATGGAATTTAGGAATGTTAATTCACATTATCCAAACTCACAGGAAATTGAAGGATATACACCAGAATGTCAATGCATTAACTCATTTTGAAAAAGACAGTTCTAAGTGGGACGTGCGTCAGTATACTTTATCTGCACAAGAAAGCTAACTGGGAAGTCTGACCGTAATTGCATGGTGATCTCAGACTCAGTGAAGAGAGTGGGTCTGAGGCGCCAGGGTGTGCTGGCATCTGCTCTGGAGGCCAGATGGTCCGTCTTCCCTTTAGGGACATGTCTGCCAGGTGGCCCACATGCTCGCACTGATGAGTCAGGGCCCTTAACCCTCTGGACTGCAGGGAATCATGCTGCCAAGCGCTCCTCTCCAATCTTGCTTCTTCTCTGCCTGTCCACACAAAATCCCCTTTCTGACTGACACATTCTTTCTTTAGACATGCTAATATGATCGATAAGGTTACTGAAGAGTCCTTGCACTCTCTGCTTCTGGTGTGGGAAACATTTTGTCTCTAAGATGCTTTTTGAATATGTCTTATCTCATCTATTATGTATTGATTTTTATAGTTGAATGCTCAGAGTTTGAGGAAAGGAGGCTGTCTTTGCTTCTCACACATACCTAGAGTTGGGGATTACGAACATGTCTTGGCAGAGATGGGTGGACGCTCCTCCCTGACCTTTCAGAAAAGTGGGTAGAAGCCCCTTTGCTCTGGATTAATCTGACTTTGTATTTAGTAGAGCTGTCACTTTCTTGAGAAGTCCTGCCTTTATTCCTTGGCACACGTCACGTCCTGAGAGTTTCATTTCCCTCTCTTTATTCGTGACAGGGTGACTTATAACATTTCATTTGTTAGTTTTCCTTCTTTTCTTAAGCGATTCCCAAACTCTTTAAAAAAAAGATTAAGGTGGCTTCCTGGAAACATAATTGGTGGTTTTGTTTCCCAGGGAAATCTTCTTCTGTAGTGAAAATTTATATATCAGCAGCTTCTTCTTCTCTTAAAGTTAGTTTGGGGCCTGTTTCCACATCCATCATAAAAATGCCAAGAATGCAGAGCAGAGTGGTGGTGTTTATATAAGTTTTGAGAGTGTTTTACCCAGTGACCAAAAACAATCAAAAGTAGAAACACCTTCTTAAAAGGCAACAATGACAAGAGAAATGCAAAGTTTCAAGTGAGTTGTGGGTCAGAGACCATACAAGGTCTGCCGATCCACAAAGAAGGCAGGTTTGGTTCTGGGCTAGGAGGAGGGAGAGCGGATGCTGCAGGAACAAAGGATGTGTCTGCTGCTGGGTACACAGAGGGAAGGTCTGCAGCTCGTGGTGGATAAACGGAGAAGAAATAGTGAAATAAGAAGTGGGCCAAAGAAAAGACTTTCCCAAAGGAAAACACATCTCCCAGCTGAAGGAAAATTGAAGAAGGAAAACCTTCGTGGACTGTGAGGATGGTACAAAGGATGAAAATTAGGAAAGAAGACATGCACGTAAATAAGAGTTAATAATCCAAACCAAACTCCAAATCAACACTTTATTTGGCAGATATGTGTAAAATGTATATCTTAGAACCAGGTAACATTTAAAATGGAAACTAACCAAGGCAAGGATCTTCAGGTTTGATTTAACATCCCTGTGGGTAATGCAAAGTATTACCCATACTGTGGATATACTCAGTGCTATTACTGATAACCCAGAATTTAAATTTAAAACATAGGAGGCTACAATTCCCCTTCAGAATAGACTGTTGGGGTTCATTGTTGGTATTCATCTAAACTCATGTTCTTACCCAGAACTGAGACTCAGATTCTTGTCCTGGAGTTAGATAATCAGAATAGCATTGTAACTGATGGACATGTAATCCCAATTCTGATGCCCACCTCCAGCAGACCTCTCCCATTTTTCTTGGCAAAGCCAGCCTCCCAACCTTCTGCATCAAAGTGCTATTTTTGCCAAATAGTATCCTACCCCTAAGTTTGGTATCAATGGTTTGTTGGTTTGTGTGGCAAAGAAAAGTTTTGGGACATATTTCATGGTGATTGTTTTATATTTGTTTGCAAGGCTCATATAAGCCATGTGAAAGTCAGATTCATTCTTCATAGGAGAGAGGACATATGAGATGGTGATGCAGGTTCGACTCTGCCTAGATTTGAAGCCTAATGGCATTAGGCACTAGCTCTGTGACCCTGGGCGAGTCGTTTAGTATCTCCAATTCTTGCCTCACCAGATAGTTAGGGTTAAATGAGAAGAAATATGTTACATACAGTACATAGCATTGTGATTAAAGCATGAAGTCTACCAAAAATAAAATGCATATTGGTTAAGTAAATTACCTCCTTCAAGAAGTCTACTTTAATCTCTAGAACACAGACTATGATTGGGGGTCCCAGTTAATGGGATGACGGTGTTGAGGAAATGGTCTTTCTGGTTGTTCTGGTACTCACTAGTACCAAAATGAGGATCTCAGGATCTGAGAACATACGACTTGAGGCCTCTTGGCACCTCGAGCAGTGAATCAATGCTTTCTGAAACCTTATTGCCTCCTCCATTTAGAAATATTTGTGATGCTTAAAAAACAGACAAAAAGGAAAAACAAAACAAAAACCCCAATAAATTGACTTTTAACTCTTCTAGGAAAAACTGTTAAATGAAGAGGTGATTCCCACCGACCTTGAACTTCCTGCAAGAGTTCAGAGGCAGTGAACGCACTTCCATGCTTTGAACATCCACCTAACTTGAGGTTCTCCTTCAGCCTCTGGAAATAAAACTATATGTTGCTTTACAGCTGCTTCTTCCCTTTTAACAAAAATGATGATGAAATTAAGTTCACCACAACACTTGAGCCCATACTCGGCCTCCTCCCCCCCGCAAAAAAACCATCCCACATTTCTGAGAGTTAGCAGAACAGTTCCTTTTATAAACTGGCGAGATGACGTTATTGGAATGGAATGGGATGGGTGGCTCACACACTTGCTACCTCAGTGTCAGATTTCTGTGATTTTTTTGTGTCTAGATTGAGCTGTGAGACTGTAACTTACCCAGGATTTGCAAGTCAGTGATCTTGAAAGAGGTCTCTGGTAATGAACGGAATGCTTTTTAAGTCCCTCTTAAAGAATACAAAATTAACTCTATTAACTACTACTAAAAAAAAAAAAAAGGATTTTACAAATCACTTCCTTTTCCAACTCATGGTTACAGTTTATAATAGAAAAGAATTTCCTGGAATATTATCATTATTTCCTCCCTTTCCTCCCCACATCCTTCCCACTATTTTGCTACCCCACCTCCCCTACCCACGCCTACCTGACTCTATTCCCTTAAAAAGCATCTATAGTCTTAAAGCAACTTAAACTGATTAACCACATAATGCCTCTTTTTAACTATTCTGAAGGTTTAAAGAAACCATTCATTAAGAGCAATTCATTAAAAAGTAAATTGAACAGAACTCCCTATTTTTAAAGCAACAAAGTTTGAAGAGAGGGTTGAACTTTTTAGAACATAAAAAACATCTGCTTTTTCCTTATAAACTGGCAGTCTCTAAGCCGGATTGTGCCAGCACCAAGTTGCCAGTTCTCAGATATGAAATGGCAAATGGTGAGCGGAAGAGGAGTGCATATCGTTTGGATTCTGACTCAGCTCTGCTGCCTTCTGGCGATGGTGTCAGGGGCACGAGTCAATCAATCTCTCTGAAACAGAGTTTCTTCTTAACATGGAGAAGAGTGCTCATATCTTCCCCGCTAAGTCACTATGAGGATGAAATAAGGTAGTGTATCTGAAAATGCTTCATCGTAATAAAATATTAAATAATCATTCCACAAGGAGCATCTATTATACAATCTCAGCCCATGAGAATTTACCTGAATGAATTGTTTTATGATTGTTCTTGTTAAGGTATTGATTTGACTTGTTTGTGCCAATGAGAACATACAGGTTTTTAAGTTTCTGATTGTAACCTTTTTGCTAAGGGGAAATGTAGTTTTAAAGGACAGTACCAAGTAGGCCCAGGTTCACAATGGGGACTTAAAAAAAAAGACCATCTTCTCTAGAGAACTTAAGTAGAAAGAGCTCAAATTCTGAAACAAGTCGAAGCTCATTGGCGGGAGGCCGAGCTACGGAAGAAGGCCCTCAGACTGCAGAAGCGGGCTCTTGAGGCACGTGTCTGTCATCTCTTGGGGCATCTTCATTCTATGGAATTAAATGTTTAGATCATATAGGCACATGTGGCACAGACTGAGCAATTTTAAAATGTAATGTTCTTTAGACAACACAGTATGTGGCCTTTGGGAGAATTATGATATCAAAATATAATTCTCAAGTGGGCTGGCAGTAGGAGTTGAGGACAAAGAGAAAAGGAGCAGTCATCTTTTCACAGGCAATTGCAAGACTGTCCTTGAAGCTCCAGGTACTCACCTATGTACATAAAACACATGGCCTTCTCTCCCTCACGTGGACACAGAAAGCAAATGAGAAAGATTTTTCTTCCATGTTAAGTTCTAAGAATTGCCTGTCAAGATAAAAGAAAGGGCCTCATGCTGTGCTCTAGGCTAAGTCCTCTATGGTGGGCAGGAAAAGGGTGTGTTAAGCAGCGCCCTCTGAGGAGAGCTCGGGGCTGTAGTGGCAGCCAGACTGGTGGCAGTGAAATTCTTGTGACTTCTGTGTTGGGAGCTTTCCATGTCTCATATGACAGCACTCACCTCGACATGCCTCCCTAACACCTGTGATGACCCTCTCATCCCCACCTCGGCCTCCCACCATTACTTCATGTGTTATTTTTTCTTCTGTTCTTTGCAAGTCTTAATTTGAGCAAAGGACTGGCAAATACCCGGGTCATGAATACAGATCCCGAACTTCAGTACAGTTTGCATCACATTTTGGGACCCAGGATTAGGCTTCCCCAGAGGGGAAATCAGTATAACTGAGAACTGTGGTAACTTACCCTTTAAACATTTTTTCCACTTGAGCAAGTGGTTGAGAGGAGGGGAAGGAGGCAGCTGCAGTGGCCTTTGACCCCCCAGAAACTTTTCCAAGAGCCCTGGCATCATGGGAATTTGCTCAGTATGCTTTGAGGAGGTATTTCAATCCTGCTGGGACCATACTTGGAGCAGTTTTTGGCTTGTCTGGAGTCGTAGGTTTGAATGTCACTGTCTAGGAGTATAGTATTTGATTTCCTAACCAGTTGTTCCTTCCCATGGAAAATTCATGTAACACATTATTAGGTTTCCTGAGAGGTATGCAATAAGACTCCCTTACTGTAATGAGAAAAGGGACATTTTTTTCCTGTAGTACATAATGATAACCACTATTTTTATTCACTGGGTTACATATGCTCACTGGCTATGCACTGAACACTAACCACACACAAAGGAATGCTGTATTGTTTCCCAGTGAAGGAGGTTTGATGATAAAAGACCTGGTTTCATTCCTGGGATAACATGGTTTTACCTCAGACAAATGTATTCCAAGCGGGAGTCACCACCCCCCCATTCCTAACCATGAAAGAATGGCACTCAAGTATCTGTCCGACCACTTAGGACATAAGTCTGAGTTCTGAGATCACACAAATGTTACTGGGGAACCCTTTCTCCCAACTCTAGATGTGGGCACATCAGCTAGAACAAATAAGCTTGGATGATTCTGATTTAGAACATGAACCAAACATTTGCACTTCTGCATCCTTGAATCAATATGACTGAAAGCTGCTCCTCAAACTGGCCTACACATTGGAATTACATAGGGAGTTAATAAAACAAATAAACTAACTAACTAATGCCTGGGTCATACCCACCCCGCACCCCCCCATTCTAATTTAATTGGTATATGATGTAGCCTGGCACTGGACATTTTTAAAGCGATCTGGGTGATTCTAACATGCAGTGAAGTTTGAAAACCACTGGTTTAGCCGTAAGTTGAAATGATAGAGAAACAGCAAGTAGGTAGAAAGAAACTAGGAGATAGAAGAAAGACACACAGAGGGGAAAGGGATTTAAGGGTAGTAGCAGGAGGAGAATCAAGAAGGCAAGCAGAGAGGCAGGGAGTAGAACAAAGCCTTGTAATGGTGAGAATTAGGTGCAGAAAGAGAATCCTGCTGCTGATTTTCAGACTCTGGGATCAGAGAGGGCTGCCCCACCAGTGGCTCCTGCCCTTGCATTTCTGTGAGCTTTGTTTCTCATTACTGATATATGGAGGCGTAATTTTTTCTAAAGCTCATTAAGTGATATTTCTACTGGCAAATAGGAGTGGGCAGGGGAGGGGTTGTCGGTGGGCAGCCCTTGTGGCCCACCCTCAGAACATCTCTGTGACTTGAGCCTTGTTATCACACTTTGCTCTAAGAGTTCATTTTTACCAGTAGGTTTGGGGGCCGTCTAGCCATTCTGAGCGGGTAAAGCCATACCCATCATACTGCAGTTGCCATGTTCACTCTACATGTCATTTCTGAGTGGTACCCCCATGAAATAAATCATGAAAGAAAGATGGCTTGATGCCATTGAACTTCTCCAATCTAATGGGACATACTACATGAAGACAATGTCGAGAGGTACTAGAATGGAATAAGCATGTGAGCATCTATCTATCCCTATGGAATATTCACTTGCAATTTAAAAAATTACACTTTGTATAGCCTTAGCACAAGTGCTCTATTTCTTGGGAGTGAGAGGTAGAGAAATGGTTTCCAGAATCCTTAATGGGAAATCAGAGCTTGCAGTTTTGTCCTGGCAGTTTTGTCCTGTTCTGGATAATTCCAATGTTTTACTTTCCTTCTGAATTATATATATTTTATGTCTCATTTAATTATGACTGCTCCAAGATCACAGGTATCCTAATAGGTTCCTGGGGAAAGGGTTAAAGTATAGGTTTGAGAGCATTGAGAACCCTACACAAATACTTAGCCTTCAAAAGGCAGAGAAACCCTTGGGTCCTTCTGACTTCAGATGACCCCTAAGGTTCTTTTTCTTTTGACCACTGCTAATTAAAGTGTCAACCTCCAATTTGTGTCTGTCTCCTCATGGTTCTGTTGCTGCTGGTGCCATAGCATGTGGCAGTTCTAAAGAGCCTAGTCAGTCCTTGGTAAAATTATACCTCTGTGCCTTTGCCTCTGTCACTAAAATGTTTGTTCAACTGCTTCTCTGGTCTACAGACCCACGTCACTCTCTCTCCACTAGCTGCTAGATTGCTTAGTGCCGTTTGTCAGTGCATTTGAAAAATGTGATTTTCTCACTCCCCCCTTATTCTGCTGTCAAACTCTTGTCTGATGCTGTCTTTGTTTAGTGGGTGGGAGGTATAAAATTATCCTCAGCGGATAGTTGCTTGGTTAGTATGTTTACTGTTTACGTGGGAAGGTAGCTATGTTGTTTTCATGAAGACAGTGATTCTAAGGAAAATTTTGAAAAGATTCTTTGAGATGTTTCTTTACAGGTGTCACTTAGGAATTGGCCATTGTTATCTATTGGTTGTAAATAAGCAGGGCTTGTGAGCCCTGGACTCCTAAGATAGTCTCATAGGATTGTCACAGGAGTGAGACATTTTCATAATCACTTGTCCTTCACCTTCGTTATTAAAGGAGCAAATGATGAAAGAGAACCATTGTTTTTTCACTAGTGGCTGTATGTTATTTAAGTATTTTTTTAAAAAAATCAAAATTTCTATCAATTGAACGCTTCTGATTTTCTCCCTCACTTCGCTTATTTGCTCAGATGTCGGCCTTCCCTCAAATGTACAGCCAGTTAAAAATTGCAGCCCCCTCCTATCATATTTCCAACACTCCTTGTTTTTTATTTTTTACCTGTGATACATGCACTCACAAATTTATTCATTCTGTGTTCTCTCATTAGATTTTATTCAGTGTAGCATTTCCAGGGCCTGGCATGGAATGAGCATCTAATATGCACTCAGTGAATATTTGTGAAATGAAAGTAAAAAAATATAGCCAGTAGCTGCTGTGCGGCATGGTGGTCAGAAGCACAGGCTCTGAGCCACGTTGCCTGACTGAATCCCAGCTTTACCATCTACTAGTCGACTGCCTAAACCTCTACCCTAGTCTTAAATAGATATAATAACTATCTCCCTCACTGGTGTAGTAAGTTGCTGTATAAATGTTGGCTGTTACGAATTATTTCATTGGACAGAGTCCTTCTGGCATTGAGTTCATTGGGACCGGCAGGCTGGGCTCGTCCTCACTTCCTTCTCTGTTCCCTTATGGTCAAGAGTCTCATCACTAAACTGACCACACTTTGCAACTGTATCCCCCACCAAAGAAAAATCGCATTTGAAGGCCTTTCTCCCCACCATGAGCGGGATTGACCTAACTCCCTTGCATCTTTCTGCCTGTGCCTCACCTCACCAGCCTTTGCTTGGGGGTTAGGTGCTAGGAGCCTGACCTTCAGGATGCTTCCTGTGGCAGGGCCCACCCTTCTCTGTGCCCCCAGCTTCTATAAGCCTCACTGGAAGATGGGCCTTTGCAGTCACCTCATCACATGGCAGTTTGTGTTTGTTTCCAATTATTGTTCCCTCCCCTGCAGTGCCATGCAATGGTTAGGAGCACTGGCTTTGAATCTGAGAGAACTGGGTTTGCAGCCCTGTCCCTTACTGTGAGGTCTGGGTCGACTGACTTTGCCACTCACTTTTCTTTTTTTCCTCTGAGAAGTGAAGACAATCATCCCTATTTTGTGTGAAGGTTGTGACACTAAAGACAACGTGTGTCAAGAAAAAACCTTGACCCTAGGTTTAGTGCCCTTTTTTCAATCAGTGACTGGTTACTGAGCAGCTGCGGTACCAGTACTCTACAAATACTTGTCAAGTGGAGGCATCTCCATCCTTTACTAAAAGGTTTCTTCCCTACTTTTAGCTTGGTTTTACTGCAAGAAAGCCTAAAAGATGTGGGTGAGACAGCAAGATTCAAGGTGTATGGGGGCTGATGTTTCCTGCCAGTGAAAGTCAAACCCAATCTGGACAGAAATCAAATTTGTCAGAAAAAAATAAGCAGTGGGAAAAGGTGACATGCTAATAATGACTGTAGATGTAAAAGAACTTTTATATGGGGGTAGGCGGGGTCAGAGTTCACTGGCAAAGCCTCTCCTCTGACCCGGAGAGGGGTCATTCTGGAGAAATTGCTGCCTGCTTTGTGAAAGTTGAAGCACCCAGAAATGGAAGGGCTTAGCCTTAGGCTACAAAACTAGAAACATGGATTTAGGAAGAGGAGCCAGGTTTTCTAATAGCAAGCAGGCTCTGTCAGGGCATCCATAACGATTCCGAGGCCAGTGCTCTTCTTCGCTTTAATCTTGTGGCTTTCCCTTTCTTGATGATGGCAGGAACTGATAATTTGGTGTGTATGTGTTTTATTTGACGATTCTCCTTTCTCTCTCTTCAGCATCTTTCATGTTTTCTTTTTCCTATAATAGTTTTCCTCAAAGTGTGAAAATCAGACCATCAAAATCAGCTGCGGTACCTGTTTTACATGCAAATCCCTGTACTCCTTCCTAAATCAGACTCTCTGGGGGGAAACCTGCATTGTACAAACTTAGCCAGTAACTCTTAACACCTGCTGAAGCAGGCAGCCTGCAGCACTAAATGTGCTCCTTCCTCTGGCTGGTGAGGTCATCCCTCTGGGTCTTTCCTTGCCTCATTGGCCTATTTAAGACCCAGAGGAATGGGATCCCTGTCAGTTTGAGCAACTCCACAATTATTCCTTGAAGTGAAAGACTAGCTTCATGCTTCTTGGCCATGATGTGTAAGTAAAATTCAGATTTTCGACTGTAAATAGAGATCAGAGATGGTTCTCACCTTCTCCAAACTCCTTCCCAAACATGTTAGAACACAACCAAATGCACAAAAATGTTCAAAAATAGCATTAGCGTGTGGCCTGCCTGCTTTCCAAGGGCAAAGCAGTTTGCAGCAGTTTCTAAAAATAGACCGTTCTGGTACAGGTCACGAAGCAGGAATGGCCTCTGTGTCACTCTGTTTACACTGTTTTACATCTGACACCTTCCTAACAGCAACGCGGACTTGATGAGCGTGAGGACCTGCGTTGGTCTGTGGGAACTCCTGGGAAAGTGCAACCTGGGCTGCGCGGTGTTTGGATTAAGAGCCCTTTCACCTTTTCTTCATGATTCCTAATCCCCTTTCCATCACTCTCTCAAAGTCAGGGGCAGAGGTTAAAACTCCAAGTCACTCCATGAGACACTAACGGACAGACAAATAAGCTTATTTTTAGGAATTTAGGACTCACGGTGTTTTGTTTTAGTTCATCTATCTTGTATTTCTCCTCTTTGCAAACTTGTGAGTTTACAAGGCATCTTATAGTTGCAAATTGAATTTTGAGAACTTCCAATAAAATGTCTAGAAAAAGATTCATTTATTGTTGATATTTTAGGAACAGTCCTACAATAGTGAGAGGGCTTTTCTTCTTGTGTAATAATCTGTAGACACCCCTGTCCTGGCCCCTAAATGCAGATGACGTAGGTGGTATTAGAATTAAGATTTCTTGAGATTAACATTCTAAAATTAAGGAACGGGGGTAAAAGAATGGGGGCACTTGGCATTGAATATACATGTGGTGCCTGAACTGGAACACTGGGCATTCACATTCATAAGATTCATGGTAGGTTCTGAAGAAGTAGATTCTTTTGGGTCAAATGTAAAATATTATCTCTAGGAATCAATTTTGATGTACGAGTCAGCCTGCCACTTTTAAATAAATAATTTGAGAGCTCTCACTTGTCAGTTCTGGGGTGTGCTAAGCATTTCTTCCTCTCATTTAATTCTCACAACAACCCCATAAAGTAGATGTGATTATCACTCCATTTTACAGAAGAGGAAACAGACTTTCAATAGGGCAGCCTCGCCAAGGGGACACCTCTATGAAGTGTAGAGTTGAATTCCAGTCTATCTGACACAGAAGCCCAAGCTTTTAAGCCAATAGATGTTCAGATGAACTGGTTTTCTGTGGGTGGGTTCTTCAGCTTCTGGGCAATCACAGTTTGGTTTCCACCGATGCTTTTATTTGTTTTGCTTTTGTTTTGCTTTCAAGACAGTACACACTGGTGCCTTTTGTTTCCCTAACAGTGTTGATTCACCTTCTCTTAAATAAATTAACCTTCCCATCTTGTCTAACTCATTTGATGGGAGCAAGTCCACATGCCAATGAAAATAGAAATGGGAGAAACGATGCAGAAAGAAGTGGAAGAAGTGACAAAGGATTTTATGGTCATTAAGATGTGAGTACAAGCTCATCATTTTCTACTTTCCCCCCAAACAAAACAAAACTAAAAAGTCCCATAGCTTGATTCTAATCATAGTTTGTTCTGTAATTTTTAAATGGTTGAAATACCTGATTAATAAGGTATTTCAATCATTGAAACAGTCATTGTTTTGTAAGAGTACATATGAGATTTTATCACTTATCTTTCAAATAGTAGATACTTGATAAATGACGTTGAATTTAAGTGCTAGACTTGTGAATACTTACCCATTGCAGGAT
>NW_011888837.1:4676057-4696417 GCF_000151845.1 Pteropus vampyrus
TATAGAGAGAGAGAGAGAGAGAGAGAGAAAGAGAGAGAGATGTCTTGCCATTAGAAGCCTTCAAGTCATGGACAGAAGGTGATCTCAACTTCATAAAGCTGAGCTTGGCCATGACAGTATGGGTGGCTGACCCAGCTCCTGTGAGGGCTTCTCCCAGTACAGTCAGCAGGGAGTTTTTGTGGCCGGTGATGGTAGACCCTGGAGATGAGGATTGGGTGGTACAACAGATATCCTGAAAGTACAGTTAAATTGCTCATATCACACTTTTGGAAATCATCTTACAGGTATATTGGGATAATTCAAATGTGACAATCCCTGTCTTGAATATAGTGAAAAGAAAGTGTTTCAGGTATGGATTTGCCCCTTTTTAGACTGTCTGCAGGGAAGGTTTATCCCAAGCTAGTTTTCCTCTGCCACCGGACTGTTTCTGAAATAACACAAGCTTGAAACCCAGTATGCATAAACTGGGGTTTAGCTCTGACAGTTATTCTCAATTGGCACAATGAGACTGTATAATGATTGAGATTTATGGGCTAAATAGGCAATGCAATGAAGGCACACTCTAATAACTTTATGACCACACGTACATATGCCATAGTAGGTCACATGTAGAGTTGCCAAACTTAGCAAATCAAAATACAGGATGCCCAATTATATTTGAATTTCATATAAACAAGTAATTTTTTAGTAAAAGTATGTCTTTGATTTTATATAACAACCCTAGTCACATGGCAACTTAGATGTACAGGAAAAAAAAGGTAGATTCTTTATGCTGTCTAAACTTAATCTGGTCTTCCTCACAAACCCACACTTGCTGGTTAGCAAGGAAACAAACTTTTAGTCCTAACCAAGTTTAAGACTAGTCTGGTCTAATTGTGTGAATAGTCCTTGGAGATGGTGCTTAGTCTCTAACATAAAATGCTCCCTTCTCACATGCCATCTTCCATCTCTACTGCCCAGCTGCTTTGCAAAATAGTATCTGCGGGTTCGGAGCAGTAGTGATTGCAGGTCTTAGAACACAATGTCCCTTGGTCTCTAGACTCTACCTGTGGTGTTCCCGTCATTGTTGACTTCCAGTGTTGAAGTCTGGTGAATCCATGGTCCATTCTGGCTGGGGCGTTCCCCCTGGGGATCCCTGCCAACCTTCCACTGGTAGACTCAGCCTCTGCTCAGCTCCCACTAGCTTCAGACACTTTAGCGTCTGCCAAGTTCTTTATTCCAGGAACCCTGACCCAGGACTTCACCCCAGAATCATGGCTACCTCATTCCAAGTCCACTGGCTGACCTCTGACATCTGTCTAAGTTGAGCTGTGCCAGGCCCTCCCCACAGTCATCTTCTCTTAGAGTTTCAGTGGAGCAATGGAGCCAAGATTCTCTGACGCCCTGGACATTCCCCTCATCTACCTTACATGTTTGCATTCTTCTCCCTGAGGCCGGAGAGGTGAAATCAGAACTTGGTTCTGACAGTGTGACTTGCCACCACTCTCTCCCTTATTCCCAGAATACCTTTGTATCACAAGGGCTGGGCTGCCTTGCTATTTCTTAGGCTGCTCTATGCTTCCTTTCTTCTGTAACTGCAAGACTCCTGTTTTAGGCGGGGGGATGTCTTCTTTGCACTATGGAAAAAAATTAGTTATTGGAATCCTCTAGGCTTAACCCTGTATATGTTACAATGGTTCTCAAAACTGTGGTCACTGACCAGGAACTCATATGAAATGCAAATTCTTAGGCCCTCCTCTGGTCCTGCTGAATCAGAAACTCTGGGGATTTGGCCTGGCAGTCAATGGTTTACCAAGCTTTCCAGGTGATTCTGATGCATGCTAAAAACCCGGGCATTAAAGATTTCAGCAAATTCTCTTACTTCCTCTCTTAAGGGTTCCAAGCTTAAAGTCTTATTGAACAGATCAAATACTCCTCCTCAATCTAGTTGATTGATTAACTTGCTAGATAAACTCAAAACATTTTTGGTTAAAAAGAAAGGAATTTGCAGCCTTCAAAAAAGGAAGAAAATTCTGATACGTGCTATAACATAGATGAAACTTGAGGACGTTATGTTAAGTGAAATAAGCCAGTCACAAAAAAACGAATAACTGTATAAATTCACTTATGTGAAGTACCTAAAGTAGTCAAATTCATGGATACGGAAAGTGGAATGGTGGTGTCCAAGGCTTGGGGGCAGGGTGTGGGGCGGGCGACTGGGGAGTTATTGTTACGTGGGTACAGAGTTTCAGTTTTGTGAAACGGAAGTTCTGGAGATGGGTGATGGTGATGGCTGCACAGCAGTGTGAATGTACTCCATGCCGCTGAACTGTACACTCGGAAATGGTTAAGATGGTACATTTTATGTTCTGTGTATTTTACCATGATTAAAAAAAATATTTTTAACTAAAAATAAAATAAGGAATTTGATGACTAAGCAAAGATTAGAGTTGCGAGTTAAAAATGGCTTCACTTAAGCAATAGGTATTGATCTGAGGAAAGGTCGCATGGCTAACTTGACTGGTTATCTGTGGAACGTAAGCCTGGCTGTTAGAGTTCAGATCTAAATTCTGAAACAGATGCTCTTGGTAAATTTGGGTATCTCACCAGATCTTAGTTGAGTTTCCAAGCTATCTAAAGTGTAAAAAGACGCTGGTGAAATAGATCTGACCCTAGAATTCAAATAAGACAGTTGGTCTCTGTGGCTATTGAGATAAAAGGTAATGTAGACTCAGAATTTTTGCATATCTCAGGCAAAAAAGCCTGGGGCATAAATGAACTCCTAGTGGTCTATATCCTTCTACATAATAAGTATTATCAAGCCACCAGCTTCTCCCCATCTGCTAAAAGGATGAGCCACCAGAGAGGGCCTGGCATTGTATTCTGTCCATTGGCTTGAATAGGAGGTCTTCCAGGTCCCTTTCTCATTCTACTCTGCCAATCATCTGGCATTAGGTGATTAGAGACAGCAATGAGGGAGTGGTATTTGTAGATGGCGGGATTTTAGACCCCTTCTCTGCCTCCTAATGATATGCATTAGTTGCCCACCCAGTAAAATAACATCCTTAATATAAATGATTCACGTTTTCTTAAGTCATTAAGGAATGAATGAAAGTGTCTTTAGAAAACTGTTTCAAGTCTAAGTAAAAACACTGAACTTACTATGCAGAACACAGCTTCAAGACAAGTTCCCTGCGACACTTTCATAATTCACTTGCCACCAGGAAGCTCCTCTTATAGGAAATTCTGTAGCCACCACTGCTCTAATCCCACTTCTGTGATGCACAAATTTCCTGAGAGAAAATCTTAGACGCCCAAATCTGCTTCCTGTCTCAAACTCTATTTGTGTAAGACAACATTCTCATAAGCCCAGGAAATAAAGATAGGATAGGACCTATACTAATAATGGTGATATATGTATATTTTTTACTGTGTTTATTGTTTTAAAAATAAAAGTACCTAGATAATAAACATCAGCTTTCAATACTTTTCAACACCAATAGCTTTCAACACCACCGTGAATCTTTATAATATGAATCCTAGTCAGATTTTAAACTGAATTAGATTTATTATGCTCCAGGTTAAGAATTAAAGTTTATCATCTTCTGGAAAAGTACCTGGGCTTTGTAATAGCCCTGCCTTTGAATCTAGACTTCAAGTTTGGGCTATGTGGATCTAGCTGCATAAACTACCACAGGTCCAGTTTTCTTTAGCCATAGAGCTGGAATAAATTTTATCTAAATTTGCATCTCAGAGAGTTCTTTTAATGCTTAACTGAGATAGTCTATGCATTGACAAGTACATACTTGGCTTATGGGAAATGATAGTTCACTGAAAGACGAGGTGTGTGAAAGTAACAAGCATCAGAACATGAAGAAGCACTTGGCTAAGTTCGTGGGCTCCATCGTGTTGTTGGGTTTATGATGACTCTTTTCCGTTGTACCTTTATTTATTTAAACCCAGTTTTATTTCTTTCAGACCTGAAGCAATTAAATCCATTATCAATTTCTTATGATTAAGATTTAAACTAGGCAACAGCAGACAAAGTTAATTTATGTAGAGGTAAAAAGTAGGGGTGGGGAGTCTAGAATAGGCTGGAAATATCTAGAAGGAACCTTAGGCAGATGCTGAAAATATTCTATATCATTTTTGCTGTTTACATAAGATTAGTGCACTTTACACACTGTTTGTTACACCTTAATAAAAATTTAAAATGATTTTAACTAGGTGTACATAAGGATCAGATCTCCACATATCAAGGCTACTATTAAAGCTAGTCAATTTTATTTTTAAAAAGCCAACCCAGTGAATTTAATCAAGTTCTTGGATTGGCAGAAATTGAAAACTATATCTTACAGAAGCATTTGGCCAGCAGACGTTTGTTTGATCTGGAAATATTTGGCCTGCAAACATTTGTTTAATACACATTAAATTCTGGAAGTTTTACATAAGAATCTTGCTTTCTGGCTTATGGAACACTCGGATGATCTGGCCGCACTGGCTTGGAACAGTGTGTACCCATGTCAGGTGAGGCGTCCCCACTCCAGTTTGCTTTGGGACCCCCACTGCTTCCTATGATCCCACATCTGCCACTTTTTTAATCTCCAGCCAATTGTCCAGATTGAGTCTTTTCTAGTGGCAGGATGGTTGACAGTTTCTAATGCTAAACTAGGGCTGGGAATCAGTGTGTCTTCTTCTCTTTGATCTCTCCAATGTCCACCATGGCAAGCACTCATCAAGTGTTTGCCAAGTGAGTGGAAAACCCCACATAATGTGCTGACCGCCTGCTTGTGACATCTCCTGTCACTTATCAAGCATGTGAGTTTGCTAGCCTGCTGTGATTCAAACTGCCTTTTTGTACTCGAGTACAAAATGGAGGCTTACGAAAGTGAAAGGAAGAATGTTCTCTACACTGTCCATTTAAATTATGACCTGAAGCAGGTTTTATTATACCAAATTATCATCAGGCTAATTACTTGACAGCCTCTCTCATTACTGCTGGCTGGCGCCATTCAACTGATCTCCTCTGCTGATATCTGGCTGGGGGCTGCGAGGCATATTCTCTCTCAAGAGAAATCTGCTAGCCAGAAAAAGACTCAAACTCCTAAACATTGTACAGGCCACACACATCCCATTTGTAAGTCACAACAAATCTAACATATACTGTAGTGTTTAAGAGCATGTACTTTAACATCAGGCTGCTAGTTTTGTAATCTTGGGCGAGTTTTTCACCCCTCTGAGCCTGAGATTTTTTCAGACGTAAAGTGGGTATAATGATAGTGATTTCCTAGCAGGGCTGTTGGAAGAGTTAAAACAAATATGTACAGTGCTCAGGATCCTTCCTGAAACATAGTAAACACCCTGCTAAGTAATAAGTACATATATTAGTAAATGAATGTAACTAACATTTGCTGTTACCTTTATACTTTATTTGTTATTTATATTAGCTGTGTAATTTTCCTAGATTGAAATGAGTCATTAATAATGCTGTAATTTGTGTTCCACATGCTCTTTGTCCAGAGTTTTTGTTTCACCCCCAAGGGTGAAAGTGAACCCAAGTGTAATTCCGCTATACCTGCTATTCTTAGCGCCCAGTGATAACTTGGGGTTCCCTAGTGGGAATGTTGAGACTTGGAAGGGATGACCGAGCTCCATGTGTTTATTTGCTCCCGTCTGGCCAGTAACATTCTTGTGAAAAAATACCTTGGTTTCCCCAAAGAATTAGAGGATGTGAAGAAAGAAAAGAAGAAGAGGGATGATATGATTACTTTAGGACTGTTAGCCTCAGACAGCACAATAGAAGCATAATTTAAATTGAAAAATGTGACTTTCAGCAGTAATACCAGCAATGAGAAAATATCATGACCTCTGATTTCTGTATCATAAGTGGTTTATGTCCTACAATTATTATACAGGCAAAGGTATAATAATACTTTGGACTTAACTGACATCTTTTACAATGCTAAGAGGCCTGCTGCTATTATCTCATCAATCTTGAGGTCAGCTTATGGTCAGATAGGGATAAAAAAGTGTTCACTCAAGTACAAAGTGAGCCTGGCTCAGCTGCTTTGTGTCCACTTTTCTTAGAGTGTCCTCAAGGATTTGACTCCTTTAGACACACTCGGAGTTCTCCAACAAATACAACAAATACAATATTTCCCATAAAATTAAACAAAATGGACTAGAAAAGAGAAACTAGGCCTATTGAGTTTCTCTCTAGGCTCCCTGCTCAGTTTTTTGTTTGTTTGTTTGTTTCTTTTGCTTTGACTTTTTTCCAGCCTGGAATATCCATATGAAAATTTACAGAATTGGGCTAAACTATTTCTGAATCACACGAAAATTTATTTGCTTTTTTTGCCTTATACATCATCATCACCTTGGTCCTCACCAAAGCAATCGATTTTAGATTGCCTCTTTCTTCTATAACAGTGTGATTTCTAAAAAGTGAAATGTACAGGATAACAGTTCTACCCGAATTGTTTACATGATTTTATAAAGTTGAGTTTACTTATTGAGCATCTAATATATACCAGTCATTGCTCCAGATGCTTGGTACTCAGCCATGATCAAAACAAACATCTCCGCCCTCATGAAGCTGACATTGTTCTGAGCAGAGGAATGATTAATAAACATAATACACATGAAAATTATACAGTATGTTAGAAGGTGGTGAGTGCTCTATGACAAGAAAGCAGTCCTGAGGCCAACAGGCCGTCTTTATCTCCTCCACTCATAAAAGTCTCTCAATTCTTCCTGGGAATACTGAGGACGAACTTTTAATTTTTAAAAATATACTCTATGAAAATACTTTGAGCTTTTGGAGCATACCATAAAAATACAAGGCCTGGCAAGTAAATGCCATACAGGCATCATTCAAATCTACCTTACAGAGTAGACGAATCTACCTTATAACCGCTAAAGAACAGTATAACTGTTATGCACAAACACAGATGCAAAGAAGTGGAAAATGAGTAAGGAAACCACATTTTCCTCATTATTTGGTGAGGCTTTCCCTCCATAGACCACCCCCCACTGCAATCTCTAACCACCAAGCACCCTACAAGGACATGTGCAAATCATTAAGGAAAAATGCCGGTGGAAATCTGGTGCTCTGAAATCAAGGCCATCTATCTTGGTCTGCAGTTTATCAGCAGAGTAACATAAACCTCTCTTGCCTGCGGGGTTGTCTTTTAAAAGGTAATCAGAAGAAAAGATGTGCCTGAATGGATGAGCTACTAACTTTTAGAGAAAAAATAAAACCTTCATATGTTTTCAGAACTCACCATATTAGTACCGGGAGACACTTAGTGATGTTCTAGATTAGAGTAAGGACTAGAGTCCAGAGATGATAAGTAACTTGCTCAAGGTCACTTAGGTCAGTGGCAGAACCAGAAGCCAAGCCCCACATTCTGGTCGAGGGCCTTGTGGGTTCCATGGCATTGCTTAGATCATCAATGCTTCTTTAAGCATGGGTTGCATAATACTGTACAGTTGATTGCCAAAAGAGCGAGTCAGGTAATAAGAAGTCTAAGTTGTTTGTGAAAGCTTTCTAGATTCTCATAGAAATATGAAGTAGCAGCTCTAAAGCAGGACATAGAAGACAGGGCTGAGGGCAGGGTTAAGGAGGTGGAGCATGGTAGGGGCAACAGTGTGGCGTGGATGGTCTGTCTTCTAGGTGAGGGAGCTGGTGCACATAGCAGTGTGAAGACCCTCCTATGCACCAAAGTCACGTGCACTGACTGTGAAGAGTGTCACTTCCAGACTTGAGAACTCCAGACCCCACCGCCCTCCCGTCTGTGAGTGGCTGCCGGCCCACCAAATGGTGATGGGGACACAACATGTGCTGTTTCACTTCCGGTCTTGGGGAAGGTGGGAGAGCGATTGTCCCGCCCACACACTGCTATTAGGGAACATTTGAGCTCTCTCCATGGGCCAGGCTCTGGGCTAAGTGCTTTACTTATATCGTCACATTAGATAGGGTCTGTCCTCACATCAGATAGGGTCTATGGTCAGTCCCAATTCAGAGGGGAAAAAAACCTGAGGCATAGAGAAGTTTAGTAATTGGCCCAGGCTCACAAAGCTGGTGAATGCCAAAGTCAGATTTCAGATTCTCTTTTGTAGAGGGCGGTGGTTCAAAGTGGGCTCTGGAGTCAGATTACCAGGTGTGAATCCCATTTCCACTGCTTGCTAACTGTGAAGTGTTCAGCACATTCCCTAACCTCCCCACGCCTCCCTTTTCTCCTCTGTAATGTTGTAACAATAATTATAGTAAAATTGTGGTGATGATTAGAGAATGTAACATAGTAACTACTGATAAATAGTTAATTACTAGTAATGTTATAGTTAACTATAGTTCAACTGCAGGTTGAATCAAATGAAAATGCTATTCTGGAAGACCAAAAATTGTGAAATATTGACAATTTAATATGGTTCAGTCTAATACTAGATAGGTTTCCATACTTCGTAAGTATAACAATGGTTCCTTATTCATCTCATAATTTGTAAGGACAGGTGATTTAATTGCTTCAATATATTTTTTTTCCTTTACTTGCCTGCTTGTTATAGCTTCTCTAAAGAATTACATAGAGATATTCTCTCTTCTAATGTAACATAGCACCCATGAGTACCTACATAATATACACAGTACAATCCACCAATCTGTTGAGGCCATTGTTACAGAAAACTTGGAGGAGAATACACTCGAAGTGAACTTAAGACAGGACAGAGCTGAGCTATGAGGACATTATTGGTGAAATGCAGAAGGAGCAGAGTCCTGGCTCCTTTAAACCACTGTTAATGTTCTGCTGTTTGTGGGAATGGCATCCCCATTCTAAACGGCTAATTGTGATAAACAGATGTCAAGCATAACCAGTTGTCATTTGCACTGTGGAGATGCACTGTGGAGCTCCTGGTCAACAGTGGGAGCTTAAATTTGACACATTCAAAATTAATTTTGTAGCCTGGCGGCTCTTGAACTCTGGCTTGGTGAGAGCAGCCTGTAACAGAAAAATATGCAACTCAGTTGTGGTGTTTGGGAGGTTGTGGGGTGGGGGAGGAGAACATAAAACTGAGATAAGAATTTTGCTTACAAAAAAGAGAAAGAAGGCTACTTTTGAAGGAATGCATGGGGCGAGATCTAATGGGAGGTTTCTCTTCTGAAAGATGATTCTCTGTCCCGCCCCACCATAGTTGCCATCCCACACTTGCCTCAGTCCTATTTCCTTAGATTTCACATTATAGGAATATAAATAGCTCCAGAATTCAAGTGGAACATCCCGAAGAGACAGTTTTCAAGTTAATACAGGAATGCTCTTTAGATAAAATTAGTCTCACCTTTGAAATATAATGACATCTTCGAGGATGCTTTAAACTTGCTTCATGAATGGAGATCACTACTGTATTTAGAGTATAATGTTTTCTGTGATTTCAGAATGCTGCTGCCGTGTGCGTGTGTTCCTTCTCCCTCTTCTTTCCACATCTAAAAAATAATCTGCAATTCTTTTAAAGATTCTTTAGCAAGGAGGTTTACAGATTATCTGTGGAGCCTATGACTTGTTTTTTCCCACCATAGCAGCTGCAAAATAATGAAAATGCATGTACATACCCACAAACTCAGACACACTCGGAGCCCTGTTTTCTTTCTGTGTGCGCTATTCCTTTTCTCTCTCTTTGTGTCTATGGTTACTGTTAAGCTGACCCCTACAGTCTGGGGCAAATACCAAAACTTGAATCAAGCACTACTTATCCATACAGCTGCAAAGGGATGCAGTTTCAGGGGCTCGAATGATAGATGTAAGGAAATTCCTGTACGTGGTGGCAGTTTAGGAAAACTTTTATGATTCCATCCACAAAGGTGAGCTGCCTGGCACTTCACTGTGCTGAATTTTAAAATGCAGTGTTTTGTTGTCTTGTTTTTTTACAAATGCTGTCTTTATAAATTTTTGTGTCCGAGGTGATTTTTACAATATTGAATTCTATTGTTGGAAACAATGACTGTAGAAAGATTTTTCTTTTTATTTGATTCTCCCTCCCTTTCTCCTGGTTTATGTGAAAAACTATTGCTTGTAAAAAAAAAAAAAAAAAAAAAACCATAGCTAATTAAAAATTGAACTTATTCAGCTGCAAAACAGACCAATGGAGACTGGAGGGAGCGGGGCGGGAGGAAGAGCAGACAGGGCACTGAACAGTTATAGCTGCCAAAATGGTTCATTCTTCCTTACCTTCACTTTAATTGTCATCTTAGTGTATCGTGTTGTTTATGAGTCAAAAAACCTAGAGCTACATTCTTTGGAGAAGGGCAGGAGATGGCTTACCAGTTACCATAGCTGACAAACAGCTTCTCCAGAGGGTGAGGCAGGCATGTGCGTGGACCGGTGTGCCAGCAGCCACTGTAGAAACCGGTTCTCAGGTTCTGGCCGCGTGTACTTCCCCTTCCATCAGGGGCCTGCTGCTGTCAGGCAAGCTGGCTGGTGATTGGCTGGGAGGAAGGCAGTAATCCGACCTGCCCTTTGTACTTGGCTAATCAGGGCAGCCGTTTGATTGCAGGTTCCAAGCAGAGGTGCCTTGGTGGTGTCAGACACCTGTGTCTTAGCTCTTTCCTGGCGCTGGCTCCTGTGGATTCCTTCTGGGCAGGAACTGTGCCACCTCCCCCAAGCCACTGAGCCCCCTTGGTGGGTCAGCTTAGCTCGGTGTCACGCTGGACAGAGATGTCCAACAGACAACTGAGGACAATGGAAATGCCGGCTTAGGACTTCTTAAAGGTAAGTCCCTTTTAAATCAGATATTTCTCAACATTGTTTTCTACATTTATCTTGACAGAAAGGCCAGTGTTGGGAAGGTAAACTAAAGAGAGACAGGGAAGTGATTTAGTTTAGGCCTTTATTATAAAATCACTTGCCTGTTAGTTGTGCTGGCAAAATGATACCAAGGCATTAATAAAGATGTAGGGTCGGGGGCGAGAGGGACTTGACAAATTACTGTAACCCTTTCAGGCACTTGGCACCTCATCGTGTGTTCTTTCCTATTTGATAAGGAGCTCAAGTGATGATAAAATAAAGTAACGTTTAATTAAGTCTAACAAATATCCTATGCGCTAGCTTGTATAGTGACGTGAAGGCAGGCTGAATATCCTGGCTCCTTCCAGTCATGCAACCCCAGGATTTCTAGTCTCATTTTAATTACTGCTTATTTTTAAAGCTGTCTTTAACTTTTTTCTCATGTGATATAAAAAGCAGTTTTTCTTTTAAAGGTTTGTTCAACATTGGGGAATTAGTGAGTTTTATTTCAGCATGGGGTTTGATTGGCTCACTTCACTCATCCTTATGATTGAAAGAAAGACAGATTCTTACTGCAAGCACTCAAATTTGAGTGACAGATGCTAAAGAATATCAAGCCATGATTCTGATTAGACTTAAGCTCTACTGTGATTTCATTTCACTTGTAAGTTGATTGACAAATACGTCAAGGTCCATCCACCCTTTCTTCCCTCTTGGATTGCTAACGGCATACTTACAAGTTCTAGGATTCAGTAATCCAAGGTTGGTAAAAAGGCTAGTGGTTTGGGACTAGTGCTTACACCCCTGCCTATTTTGCTGTGATAGAGAGGAAGTAATTTTCCCTTCAATTTTTATTTTTTAAATGAAAACTTTCTATAAGTGGATAAAGGTCCATTTATAAATCCAAAGAGGTTCTGAGACTACTTTTCCCACCTTTTTAATTCCAAAGATAAGTCATCTTTGTATGGGGAAGGATAAATACCATCTTAGCCTTAATTGCTATCTTAAAAAAATGAAACAAAATACACTATCCATCAAAAAAACCTGTGTCCTGAAAAGATATGGAAAGGAAGAGAGAGCGGGTTGGAAAACCTCTTTATCTCCAGTTCTGAATGATTCTGTTCAAGTAGTAAACAGTAATAGAGAGACAGACAGAGGTGACAAAAAGAGGCAACAAGCATGCAGAAACCATTCACTTATACTCTATGTTAATTATCCTAAAATATGTCTTTTTCTTTTAATGTTTATAGCCAGCTGGAAATTTCCATCTTTCTCAGCTGTTAGCTAACTTGTCTTTATAAAAACATTTTCCTATAATAAGATCAACATGTTAGTAATACTAAATATAAATACTAAAAATGACTGTTTTGATAAATAAAAGCATCAGAAATAACATTACCCATGTGGTAAAATGTGGTCATCACACAAGTCTATGGCAATCGTTTTTAATATAATGTACATGCAAATAGTACAGGTGATATTAATAGTACAGGTGATGGTAACTAAAAAAAATTACACTGGTTGGTAAGTATATTGGTGCATACTACGTGAATTTACAGTGTTGAGGGAGTTAAAGGAGAAATGGACATGGAAAAGCTAAACAAATATATATTTAGCATCGATTTAAATTTCAAAATTTGACCTCCACTTATGAATTACAACCTTGAGTGTGTATAAATCCAAATGATTTCCTGGGTTAAGGATAAGTCATTTTTGTATTCAGAAGGATAAATACCACCTTAGCCTTAATCACTATCTTAAAAAATGAAACAAACCACTATCCATTAAAAACCCTGTGTCTTGAAAAGGTACAGAAAAGAAAAGAAAGCTAGTTGGTAATCTTCTTTTATTTCTAGTTAAACAGAAAATAAAGTCACAAAAAAACCCATGTTTCATATTAAGAGTATAGAAAACCCTTGTGCATATCTGCAGAGAACCATGGGACCCCCAAATATGTAATTTAACATAATTGTTAGTAACTAAGACACACACATATATTTCATTCCAAGACATTATCATTAGAGAGTTAGACTGGGATAAAGGATTAAATATCTTAAATTCATTTTTCCCCAGTGACAATTTTTAAGTCTCCTTTCTGGAGCTGTGGAATGTCTGCCAGGCTCTTCATCTGCCTGAGACGTGGTGAGGGTCCCCTCTGGTGTCATGATAGCACACAATGGGGCACAATAGAGCGCACTGGGCCTCCCCCTCCCAGACACACAGTGTGTGTCCCATTCAGCTATGCAAATGAAAGCTGCCTACGTCAGACACTTCCCTCCCCCATCTCTCCCTCTCTGCCCTTCTCTCCCTCAAAAACAACCCCAGATCTCAGCCTTTGCCCTAGCTTTTCTGAGCTGGAAAGGCCTTTGAACTCAGAGGCTGAACAGCTGTGTGAAACCTTTGCTTTATGTGTTATGGGCATAGGGACCCAACAAGCGAGCTGGGGAACTTTAGCCCTACACATATGGGAAAAGAAGCCGTCTCCTCCATGCCACTCCTCTACAGATGGCTTCATTAAAATGTCACAGGGAACTAGAAACAAGTTGGCACTCTTTGTTAGGCCAAACTGCTAAAAGGCGTATTTAAAAAAAACGATAACAAATAATAAAACTTCCAGCAATCCTAATGTTCACATTTTGGAGACAAGAAGGAAGCTATACCACAGGACAAGTAGATGATTTTGGAAGGCAGGAACCTAAGCAGTCTCAACTCAATGTGCTTCTTAGTTGGAAAGATTAGATTAAAAAATGAACGTCAAATGATGGTGACAGCGCAGTATTTGTGGCATATTATCTGATATCACTAGAAGAAAAGCTCTTAACGAACTCTGTGAACTAAAACTGGTAGGATTGCTCTGACGTCCCGTCAAGCGATCAAGTGAGCACTGGCGTCACACACTTAAGCAGGACTTTGCTTTTACACTCCAGGTCTGGTTTTAAAGTCACAACTCTGGGGATGGAATTTAAATGAGCCCCACCCTGAAAAGCTATGGCTATTTAGAATTACTTGTTTTTTTTTCCCCAAGTACCAAAGTTCCTTAGTGACCAGTAAAGCTACCAGTAGACACTTTTCACCAAAAACAGTAGTGAGCATTCCAGGCCAGCCCTTCTGGGGCGGTGGTCCCAGCAATTAGACCCCCGAGGTTCAGGCCTCCAAGTTTCTCCCTTCTCTTTCCCCTGGAGCAGTGGAGGCTGGTCTCACTGACCTGATATTTATGCAATAATTTCACAGTTGTTTATTAATCATGGCTCATTAATTCCTCTATCAGATGCATGTAGGTCAGTGTCATTATCCCAGTTTGGAAGACAGAGAAAGGTGAGAAAATGGAATGGTTTGTCCAGCAGCGCCAAGTTAGTGACAAAGTAGAATTTGAATGCCATGTAGTCCTCCTTCCCTTTATGTCTTTCTGTCAAAAGAGAAATCAAGAATCCTTTAAACCTCTCCCTCAGCAATCCCGTCTGGGCACTGAAAATGCTACAGTTCAAAAGAATGCTGCTCTCTTCACCGGATCACTGTAACTGAGAGGGGCTCAGAGCCTTACAAATAATGAAACGAACTGGGCGTGGAGTGTGGTGTGCATTCATGTGTGTATGTGTGTGCATGTGTGCATGTATTCACGCACATGAGTGTGTGCCTGCATACACATTTGTGCCCAGAAGCCCTTCAGAAGAACTCAGAACCCCAGGGGTGTGTTGGTAAAGCTTGTCTAGAGCCTAAACTGAGATGGACAGCAACTCCTCTGCTATGGCTTTTTCCTAGAGAGCCCTGATCATTCATTTATAACAAATTTCAACCCAGGCCCCTTGACACAGGAGGCCGGCTGAGGAGCTGCGGGTGAGCTAGTCAGAAGACGGCGGCCTGCGTCGCCCCGGAAGGTATTTCAGGAATGTTAATGGTATGCCTGAGTGGAGGGCTTCAGAGCCCAGAGCTCGGGCTGAGAACTGCTCTGTAGCCATCTGTTGAGGCCCAGAAGTCTCATAGCAACAGCTTCTCAAGAATGGTGCTTTTTTTTTTTTTAATTAAAATTAACACAAAACCAAAAACTGCTCCAGTGCTCAAGAAGAATCGGGACAGAATTCGGATTCTTTCTACAGGATGATGAGCTTTTAAGGAAGAAAAGCCTCCACATCTTTCATTCCCATTCTTTAAATGAGCAATTTGTACTTGGTTTTGAGGTCTTCATTTTTTTTTCTCCCCAGGGGTAAAATTCTTTTTTTTTTTTTTTTTTGGAAAAAAGGTGGAGGTGAAACAAGTTTTTAAAGCTGTGGAGAAATAATTGGCAAAAATATGGTTAAGAAACAAGCAGGCAAAGTTTTGAGATTTTCCTGGTGTTTGTTGCTCTTAGCAATCTGGTCAGCAACTGCATTTTTTCCTGTGTAATAATGTGATCTTTATAAGCCTGATGTTTAATTAGTGACGTGAACTTCAGACGAAGGCACTGATTTTACTGGGGTGATGTATAGGCTCCAATATGAATCTCTTGAGTCTTTATAACAGTTGACCTTAGAAAAAGAGCGAGGGGAAGTGATACTGGTAGTTTTTTATTTTTTTAATCGATGAGGCATTAAGTTAGCTATTAACAAAAACTGCATTTGTTCTCCAGGATAGAAGACCCTGTAAAATAATCAACACCTGAAGCCTAACTAGCAGCTGTGTATACCGGGGCAGGCACGCTAGCCAGAGACAAAAGGAGTACATTCTATTCCAAATTCTACCCCTTACTGGGCAATTTTAGGAAGGTACACAACCTCTTAGAGCATAGTTCCTCATCTGCAAATTGGATTTCTACATTGTTAGGAAGGAAGGTTAAATATAATCACATAAAAGGAACTCTGGGAAATGTTTCTTGACTCTGAATGGCATCTATAAAGGAGTGTTATATGCTGTCATTCTTGCCATTGTCCAACCCTGGGAAAATATTTTCATGAGAACTTTTATATTCTCTTCATTTTTTAGTTTGGCATTTTTTAGTTTCCCTCAAGTCTTACCAAATAAAACTTCCCAACAGTCACAAAATATTCCAAGTGATTTTGCCTGCACATGTGTAATTCTTGAATATAGTACACACATGGAATAATTCTTGTTTGCTATTGTGTACTTCTACTCATGAAGTTTTATTCAGATCTAATGTATTGCCCCTCATGGTCCAGGGTGATGCCACTAACCCTCAGGAAAAGGATAGGGACTCTGAGTTTGGTTTCTAGAATGTGGGTTCCTAACAGAGTCTTTCTAGGAAAAGGAAAAGCATGCCCACTTACCCTCTCTGTACCGGATGTCTGTTTAACCAATAGGTGTTTATGGAGTGCCTATCACGTGCCAGCTGTGTTTCTAGGTGCTGGGTTTAAGGTCACGAACAAAAATAGACAAAAATCCTTGCATTTGTTACCTGTCAAGGGAGACAGGTAACAAACTCCCAAATAAGTCAGTTGCATTGAAGCTTATCAAATGATAACTGCAATGGAAAAACAAAAACATAAAGCGGGGAAGTATGGTACACAGTGGCAGGGGGACATCATAATTTTCTAAAGGGTGGTTGGAGCGGGCCCCACTAAGAAGGTGATATTTGAAGGAAGGCTTGAAAGAGGTGAAAGACTGAGCCTTGAGGTGAGCTGGGGAAGTGCACACCAAGCAGAGCTGAGCAAGTGCAAAGGCCCTGGGGAAAAGTGTAACTGACACCTGTGGTGAGGAAGAACCAAGAGACAGTGCAGGAGAGGCGAGGTCAGAGCCTCTAGGCCACTGGAAGGCGTTTGGCTTTTACTCGGAATGACTGCTGTGAGAACTGACTTCATAGAGCTTATTGCAATGTTTAAATAAAATAATTAGTGTAAAGCCTTTAGCACGGTGCCTACCACATAGAAATCTTCCCTAATTGTTTAGCTATTGTCCATTGGTTTATTGTTACCACTACCTAGGATTTAAAGATAGAACTATGTGAGCACACAGAAGAGAGCTTAGTTCTCATCAAAGCTGATTATTCTTATGAGAATTAAATTCCCAGCCTTGGCTTCTTAAGTATTCAATTCTATCACCTAAGAAGGTCCCCATTCTATATCTTCACACATACAGAGAGAAAAACTTAGTTTTTAAAAACTTGCCTTGTTTAAGCTGAACCATTGTTTCCATTATGAAAGTACTAAGTCCATATTCTCTACGGACAGGTGTATTTTGATACATTTGGTTTAAATTTCAGCTACAAAAGTCCTGTTGAATTCCTCTGAATTCACCTGGTATTGCAATGTACTGGTGTTTGAGTTTTGATATCGATACCCTTCTGGCCACAGGATTCCAGGTGGGGTGCAGCCTATTGCTGATAAAATGAAAATAAGGAATCGATGTCTTTTCCAGAAAGCCAATCTTGCTTCAAGAACCCACTCTCACAATGATCTTCCTAGATACCCCTCTGAGTGTCTAGATTCTATTGATCTCCTTTGAACTTGAAAGGTTTGGCTCATAACTCATATACAAGTTATGACTTGCTCAGAAACTAGAAGAATCCTTTTCTCCAAGAATTTAAAGACCAACAGAATTGGGGTTATCCTTGCTCCATAACCAGGATAAGTGGTTTGGAAACAATAAAAGGAAGTACTTGATGATAACTAGAGATGATCAGTAAAGGAAAAGGCTGTCTCAAAATGTATACCCTCATCAGTGAGGATGGGTAACCAACAGGCAGAGAGTTTATCAAACATTTAGATGACAGCTTAACTTCTAAGATGTCTTTCACATTTGTGGTTCTGCTTTCTTCCAAGATCTGCTTATTGAAAGCTAAGTTCTTCAGGAAAAGTTACCTAAATTCTCCTTCACCGACCTCTTAGTTTAAGGATTCTGAGAGCAAAAAACAAGTGATTGTGGAGGCTCTATTTTACTTAGTGTGGGTGATCCGGGGAATCATCCTCCAATAGTGGTTGACCTTGGCCCTCGTGCCTGGAGTCTCAGTGCTCCCCAGTATTGACAGTGCTGCGCCCCTGTTTGCAGATTCCGAGGTTAGCATGTTGTAATATCACCACTGCTTGCTGCAAAGTTGCTCGGGTTATGATCAGTGGGTACAATAGACTATAGCTCACTTTTTCTTTTGAATAAATACTTATATTATACTTACTATATTCTACATGATTTATAAAAAATGCTCTCAACAACCCTATGACAAAGCTACAATTTTAATTCTCATTTAACAGGTTCAACAATTGAGATACCAGTTCAGTAACTAATCTAAGGTCACACAGTGACAGCTGGGATTTAAACCCAGGCCAGTATCTGCGTTCTTAACTCCTACAGTGGATATGCCCACAAAATGCTTTGTGTAGTCTCATGCACCTTTTTCATTTGTTGTAGCTTTCCTATTGATTTAGAGAAAAAAAAAGTGATCTGGCAGATCATTACACTTTATTGCCCTCCATGAGGGCAGAGAATGTAATCTATTGATACCCAGTGCCTAGCATAGTGCCTGGGGCATGGCAGATACGCAAATATTTGTTGAATGAGTGAAAGAATAAGGGTGTGACATGAACAAACAGTAATAAGGCCATAGAAATGCCTCCCTGATCTCACAGAGCCACAGAGACATATGTGATTGCAGGATGTCACTTAATGCAAAAAACTTTGACTTTGAAAAGTTAAAAAATAGGATAAATGAGAGATGAAGATATAATGGGACAATTATTTGAACTAGCATCAACAATTTCATCCCTTATTAGGTGCTCATTGATATTTTAATTAATAACTCACTTCACACTGAAAATAGTGCCTGCCAAAAACCCCAAACTAACAGTTGCCATGTGACAATTTGGGAAGGAGCAAACCAGGGAACCATGAATTCCACTAAATTAGGGTTGTAATGTGGGGTTTGGACTCAGTGCATTTCACGAATGGGCATTGAGACTCACAGATTTATTACAGGGTGGAGAAAGAAAGCCTGAGTCTGGCCAATGCCATTGCCTGAAGGAACATTTGGGTGCGGTGAACGTAAGCCCATGGAGACCAGCTGAAATAAAAAGAGAGTTCTTTAAAAAGATATGAGGGAAGCTTGTGAAATCTAACTGCAGGAAGCCAGGAACACTTAAAAGTTTTACCTAATAATTAAGTCAGAAGGAATCAGAAGCCTGAGTGTGAGTTCTCACCTTGGCATTGCTGAGTTTGTGACCTTGGAAAAATTATTCAGTGTTTCTAGACCTTGTTTACCCATCTGAAAAGTAGGGAATAATGAAAATATCTGCCTTGTTGGATTGTTGTGTACATTAGATGAAGCAATACCCGTAAAGCACTTGGAATACTATCTGACACACAATAGGAAGTCAATAAAATTAGCCTTTATTATGATTTAGAAAGTAGGCACCAATCACTTTCTCACTGGACTGCATAGTCCCTCATTTCAGTTGACTTTGAACATGAGTTTCATTAATCTCCCTATAGACTGGCTTCCCAGAAACATAATTCTAGTGTTAATTGAATGATGTAGTGGTGTCGTCAAGGTTCCAGGTTTATCTCTTTCCATTCTACCACTCTTAGCATGATGATTTTCATCCCCAGGTTTGCCTCTCATGATTACAAGATGGCTGATGCAGCTCAAGGCACCGCCTCCACACACAACTATGTCCAAAAGCAGGAAGGAGTCCAATTTTGTGTATTTGATCAAGAATGAGCAATATTTTCCCAAAAACTCTCCTGCAAAATTTCCTTTGAGTCAGGTATAGTTAGCTAGGGTTATGTCCTATACCTATGCCTAGACTAGTAACTGGCAGGGAAATCAGAGCACCATGATGGATGTAGATCATGAATCATTTATCTCTTGGGGCTATGGAAGGACCCACCTTCCTGAGCACATAGTCATCTGGTACTGCAATGGAATCATAATTATGTTTGTGAGAAAGAAAGGGAGAGTGATCATTGAGCAAACAATCATCAGGGCCTCTCTTAGATGAGCACATGTCTAAGCCAGGCAAGTTGGAGTCCTCCCCTGAGGTTTCATATACGGACTAAGAAAAGGCAGAGCTTTCTTTCTTTTGAAGTGGCTAATAAGGGATGAAGTAAACCTGAGGTTCTTTGCTCTGTGGTTGTTTTCTGTATTACTTGCCCCCTCCTCGCCCCCGCCACACACACACACATACACTGAAGGAGAATCCTATTTGCTGTAGCCCAAAATTTTATTTATAGAGAGAGGGTAGAGAAAAGAAGGGAGGGAGAGAGGGAGAGAAAGATAGAGACAGAGACAGAGGCAGAGACCAAGACACACACACACGTGCGCACACACACACACATACACACACACTTGTGCATGTGTGTGAAGATATGATGCCTGATGTGGTGAGAGTGAGGGAGAACCTGACAATATTGTTCAATCCTCGAGGCCATCTTCATTCTTGGTCTTCCCAAGAGGTTCCCATTTGTGCTTAAATTTCTTTGTGGGTTCAATGTCACTTGTATCGTTTGCAATAGCAACAACACGATCCTGTCTGATGCATTTCCCAAAATTTCTGGGTTTCTAATCTCTCACCTCTAATTGTGTATGGCCCTGGCTCTCCACAGAGCCATCTTTGGGTTCTACTCCATCTATCCTCACAGCTCTGGAGCGTTCATCACTTGACTAACTTAGCCTCTGGGCCCCGGTTC